>NC_092176.1:10362296-10688119 GCF_045791955.1 Oncorhynchus clarkii lewisi | reverse complement strand
GATATAGACACATTACAGAGAAAACAAATGCTTGACCTCCAGATGAGTGTGAAGGGGGAGTTTAAACACAATTTTTACAAGCTTGTTTGGTTGGTAGCTTATTCATTAGATGTTTGGGGCTGCTGGTGAACCATGATGTGCAGGTATAATCACAGTGAAACTGGACTAACGCACTTGCCAGAGTCTTTAGGATGTCTATAGCTAGGTTTTCATCCCATTGGCTACAGATTTTCATGTGAATATTCTAAAATCTGAATTAAAAACAACATGCACATTTTCCCATAAGAGTTGTGTTTCCATCTAATTGACTTTTTTCAACTCTAGGCCTACAATTGATTTTGTCACGACAAATGTTGTATAGGTATAGCAAATGTGCCCACTCGGGTATTGGCACGTGCGCTCCAGCCAACAGTTTTCAGATACAGTGCGGGTATAGCCTACAATATACAATGATATTATTATGGACAAAAGTGCAAGATTATTTTTATTCGTCAAATGGCAGCCAAGCATTGATCATCATGTCAGCAGAATAAGACCCTTGATATTTATTGAAAGGAGCATCAAGGTCATCACCGTGCACTTTCACCACACTGTGAAGTTCATCTTAATTTATTTAATTTGTAGCCTAATAAACTGCATGCTTTCCCATGATGTCGTGACATTTTTAATCCGACATGTACCAAAAGGTTGGATGTAAACCTGGTTAATGTCAAACCATTTTGAGACTGCTGGAATTATATTTGAGCAAACGTGCTCATGCCTACAGAATACTTTTGAAGTAGCCTAATCAGATCAAAACATTGTGACTGGTTGTGTTTAAGTCACATATAAAAGATAATACATTTCAAAAGTGAAATGATAAATATTTAGGCTATATTGAAGCACATGGTTCAAGGGGGTATGAGGAACAGCCTCTCGGATTGGAGAGGAGGCAGAGTGTTCGTTAAACTTTTCTGAATAACTGGGCCTGCCGGGAGCATATGTCGCCACATTATTATAGGATGACTTGGGAGAATGATGATCTGCAACAGACAGTGCATCCCAGTATCAGAAGTAGAAATACAGCCAGACTGGCCTGCTACTGTGCCATTCTATACCTTATAAATTGTCGAGAGTAGTCCCACAACGGTTCCAAATGGAATGAAACATTTAAATCAAAGGGCCGTTGCGCCATTATTCAAATGGCATTTTCACCTAGAGTAGAATTTTGTACTCACTTAGTGTTGTAGGCTACTCTAGGTAGGATAATTGTATTGTCCCTAAACAAGATCAATAGGGGAGCTTTTTTGAGCTGCGTGTCTCATGTCTTCACTGTTCTTTCATGTGCAGTGATCAAATCAAATCAAATGCTTACTTACAAGCCCTTAACCAAATATTCAGTTCAAGAAATAGAGTTAAGAAAATATTTACTAAATAAAAGAACGTACAAAATAATCTTCAAAGTAAAACAATAACTAGGCTGTCTACCAGGGGTACAGGTACCGAGTCAATTTGCGGGGTACAGGTTAGGTTAAGTAATTTGTACATGTAGGTAGCGGTAAAGGGGGGGGGGGGTCAATGTAAATAGTCCGGGTGGCCATTTGATTAATTGTTCAGCAGTCTTATGGTTTGTTAAGCTGTTAATTAGCCTTTTGGATCTACACTTGGCGCCCTGGTACCGCTTGCCATCCAGTAGCAGAGAGAACAGTTTATGACTTGGGTGACTGGAGTCTTTGACCATTTTTAAGGTCTTTCTCTGAAACCGCCTAGTATATAGGTCCTAGATGGCAGGAAGCTTGGCCCCAGTGATGTACTAGGCTGTACGCACTACCCTCTATAGCGCCTTACGGTCGGATGCCGAGCAGTTGCTATACCAGGCGGTGATACAACCGGTCAGGATGCTCTTGATGGTGCAGCTGTATAACTTTTTGAGGATCTGGGGACCCATGCCAAATCTTTTCACTCTCCTGAAGGGGAAAAGGTGTTGTTGTGCCCTCTTTACGACTGTCTTGGTGTGTTTGGTCCATGATAGTTTGTTGATGACGTGAGCACCAAGGAACTTGAAACTCTCAACCCGCTCCATTACAGCCCTGTCAATGTTAATGGGGGCGTGTTTGGCCCTCCTTTTCTGTAGTCCACGATAAGCTCCTTTGTCTTGCTCACATTGAGGGAGAGGTTGTTGTCCTGGCACCACACTGCCACGTCTGACCTCCTCCCTATAGGCTGTCTCATCGTTGTCGGTGAGGGCAGTGTGGAGTCCGATTGAGATTGCACCATCTGTGGATCTGTTGGGGCGGTAAGCGAATTGGAGTGGGTCTAGGGTTTCTGGGATGATGGTGTTGATATGAGCCATGACCAGCCTTTCAAAGCACTTCATGGCTACCAACGTGAGTGCTACGGGGCGGTAGTCATTTAGGCAGGTTATCTTCGCTTTCTTGGGCACAGGGACTATGGTTGTCTGCTTGAAACATGTAGCTATTACGGACTCAGTCAGGGAGAGGTTGAAAATGTCAGTGAAGACACTTGCCAGTTGGTCCGCACATGCTCTGAGAACATGTCCTGGTAATCTGTCTGGTCCCGCGGCCTTGTGAATGTTGACCTGTTTAAAGATCTTTCTCACATCGGCTACAGATAGTGTGATCACACAGTCGTCCGGAACAGCTGGTGCTCTCATGCATGCTTCAGTGTTGATTGACTCGAAGCGAGCCTAAAAGGCATTTAGCTCGTCTGATAGTCTCACGTCACTGTGCAGCTCGTGGATGGGTTTCCCTTTGTAGTCTGTAATAGTTTGCAAGCCCTACCGCATCCAAAGAGCATCGGAGCCGGTGTAGTAGGGTTCAATCTTAGTCCTGTATTGAAGCTTTGCCTGTTTGATGGTTCATCTGATGGTATAGCAGGATTTCTTATAAGCGTCTGGATTAGTGTCTCGCTCCTTGAAAGCGGCAGCTTTAGCCTTTAGCTCGGTGCGGATGTTGCCTGTAATCCATGGCTTCTGGTTGGCATATGTATGTATAGTCACTGTGGGGACGACGTCGTCGATGCACTTATTAATGTAGCCAGTGATTGGAACATTTTCCAGTCTGTGCTAGCAAAACAGTCCTGTAGCATAGCATCTGCTTTGACTGACCACTTCCGTATTGAGCTAGTCACTGGTACTTCCTGCTTTAGTTTTTGCTTGGAAGCAGGAATCAGGAGGATAGAATTATGGTCAGATTTGCCAAATGGAGGGCGAGGGAGAGCTTTATATGTGTCTCTGTGTGTGGAGTAAAGGTGGTCTCGAGTTTTTTTTCTCTGGTTGCACATGTGACATGCTGGTAGAAATGAGGTAAAATGGTAAAAAGTTTGCCTCCATTAAAGTGACCCGGCCACTAGGGGCGCCACTTCTGGATGAGCATTTTCTTGCTTGCTTATGGCCTTAAACAGCTTGTTGAGTATGGTCTTAGTGCCAGCATCGGTTTTTATATCCTTCACGTCGGACTCATTAAAGAAAAAACTTTGTCCAGTTAGAGGTGAGTAATCGCTGTTCTTATATCCAGAAGCTCTTTTCGGTCATAAGAGACGGTAGCAGCAACATTATTTACAAAATAAGTTAAGAACAATGTAAAAAAACACACAAAATAGCACAGTTGGTTAGGAGCCCATAAAATGACAGCCACCCTCTCCAGCGCCATTGTAAGAATGCATCTGGCCTCTCCGCTGCCTCTCAGCTATTGCTATTTGTTCTTGTGGATTCATATTGAAATGTATGCAGCTTTGAATGATTTTATGTGTGATATGATTGCTAGTTAGCCTATTGCAGATCTGGACAAATGAGATGGAAGGATAGACAATTAGACTGGTAGACTATATTGATCTGTGGTATAGTAAAATTTAGTGCGGAGAAAAGCGTAGTGCGTAAGGAAAGTAACAAAACAGCTTGATATAGGGGATGGGGCAAGCAAGCAGATGGGGAAATGTGGCTAGGATGGAAGCAATTATATTGTACCTGCGGAGTGAATTTAAACCAGGTAAAAAACGCACTACCCTCCCCTGTGCACCCCCCAAAAAAACATACAACCCTCCCCAAAGCAACAAAAAAAAGTTTGACAACGCTCCCCAATTTTGGAACCCTTGCATAGGAGGGCCTTGCATAGCAGAGAACCAGTATTCTATAGGGGACAGTTATCAAGTTTTTAGGTTCATTTGTTTCACAGTCACACAAGTTAACCTTCAGAAACGGATCACGCCATGTTGAGACTGGATGCCAGGGTGTCATAGCTCAAGCTCATTGCCACCATATGTGGTTTCAGGGACATTTTTCAAAAAACCTTTCGGATTATGTGTCATTCACAACTTGTGATGGACAGTTGGGTGTAATAGGACAAGGGTGCTTTTAGAGCACATTGTGAGCATCCATCCTTATTTACAGATAACACCTGCTGCTTGACTCAAGGACATGTATTTACACAGAACTTCCATGGAGTGAATTAGCGGTCAGATAACAGGTTATGCATAGGGAAATGGACAAGTCGGCCAATAAAGTCTCTTATTTTCGTGGCCTGGAAAATTAGGCAAATATTTATAAAGAACAGTCATTGGGTGTTGGCCCTAAAGACTGCCAACACTTTGCATATCCGCCCTGAAATTATTGTTGGCAAAACAGTCAGCCACTCTTATTTTACAATGAGGTAAAATCCAGCACCAAACTAATATAAGTTTCACAAGTAGACTGGCTCCTAAAATGTAATCTGTTTCCCATTGACTATTTAAAAAAATATATATTTATATCTCGGGAAATCAGTTAACAACAAATTCTTATTTACAAAGACGGCCTACCCCGGCCAAACCTGTGCCAATTGTGTACCGTCCTGTGGGACTCCCAGTCACGGACGATTGTTCTACAGCCTGGAATTGAACCGGGGTCTGTAGTGACACCTCTAGCACTGAGATGCTGTGCCTTAGACCGCTGCGCCACTCAGGATCCCACATTTTCACTATCACCATGACTTCATTGTAATTTGGTTTGCCAATAGGTTACATCCTGCTAAAATGCTGTTTGAACAGGATTGGAGGCTACAGACTGAGCTAATATGATGTATAACTTTTCCCATGGACTATAATCAATGGGCATCTTTTGTCTGAATACAGGGAATGGCATGCAACAACCTTTTGCATGCCATTCCCTGTATTCAGACAAAAGATGCCCATTGATTATAGTCCATGGGAAAAGTTATACATCATATTATTAGATGTTGCTTGTTAACAAAAAGGAACTTACTTGGGTGTACTCTAAAATGTTACTAAAGTGTTACTTCAATGTACTAATAAGTAAGTACTATGACAATCGGGCCATGCTGAAGGGGGGTGGCATCTGTTCAACCAAGAGAAGCGAAAAATACTGAAGCAAAATCACCAGGGAAGAATGATAATAGGCAAGTAATGCAGCAACATTGTTTCTAGGGGGAAAAAACGGTTTGGTTAGTGAAGCGAAAACTGATTTTATTTGTAGATGCTCCTAAGAGGGGATCCCGAGTAGCGCAGTGGTCTAAGGCACTGCACCTCAGTGCTAGCGGCGTAACAACGGACCCTGGTTTGATTCCTGGCTGTATCACAACCGGCCGTGATTGGGACTCGCACAATTGGACCAGCGTCATCTGGATTAGGGTTTGGCCAGAGTAGGCCGTCAATTGTAAATAAGAATTTGTTCTTAACTGACTTGGCTAGTTAAATAAATAAAAATTGACGGCCCATACACACAACACTATTTGATCATATTGGGAACAAAAACTTTTGGGTGCAAGGGACAATATCCTTTGTGCACTCTAAAAGGGTCCAGTGTGCAAATAAGGCAACCATTCATACATACCAGGACAAGGAGACTTTTAATTAGAAGATAAAACATTTTGAATAAATTCTTCTAATCTAACCTGTCTGGGTATCTGTTTTCCCCACATATCATTCATTGTTTTCTCAAAAGTTCCTGTCCTAGAAGCAAGAAAGTGTGCCCATAGCGCTTGGTTTGCACTTTGGAGGCAGTACCTGTAGCACAATAGTGAAGCTGTTCTTAGACAAAACATGAGATGTCAAATGCAATTGAATGATAATGTCCCAGCACTTCTACAGTTGAAGTCGGAAGTTTACATACACCTTAGCCAAATACATTTAAACTCAGTTTTTCACAATTCCTGACATTTAATCAGAGTAGAAATTCCCTGTCTTAGGTCAGTTAGGATCACCACTTTATTTTAAGAATGTGAAATGTCAGAATAATAGTAGAGAGAATGATTTATTTCATATTTTATTTATTTTGAAATATTTGGCTAAGGTGTATGTAAACTTCCGACTTCAACTGTAGATGTGGTCCTCGTATTCCCAACTTTGAGTGGAAAACTTTGCAACAAGACTAAGAGGATGCAATGCAACTTTTTGAAGTGTAAACAGAAATGAAAATCCACTAATTGAAGATTATAAAAATGTAAATAAAATACAAAACAGAAATGTCTTATTTCTTCATCTTATTGCACACAATTTGAGGAAAAGCCTGACAGTACCTCACCTTTTTTATTGTTTTACTTCTCTGCAGATTTCTGAAATCTACGAATTGCAGATGATTATAAAGAAAAAAACTAATGTTGTCCTGTTGCTTTGGTTCCCAAGTTGTTGGGACATTTTTGGAAATGCACACTCGATTGTCAACACCCAACATCAAATGGAACAAGATATACAATGGAATATATTAAAAAATATGATATAGCCATAGAATAATATTTCCACACACACCCACTTAAGTTAGTTACAAAGTTTACATCATGCAAGGAGTACTAATGTTAAAGTACACTGACAACTCCACCTTTACAATCCGACTTTGAAGTTCAAGTATGTCACAGTGCCAAAGTTTGTACATGTAAATAGTGTTTGTTTTTTGGGAGTATGTCGGACAAATAATCCTGAGATCCTTTTCGAATCCAAATATTTACTTCTCTTATGGATCTGCCAAATGGCAAGGCTCCAGGGAGAGTCGGACCATGGTCAACGCAACTATTTGGAGGCATCATCCAGGTGATCACAACTTCCAAACGTGTCATATTTGAGTCAATATAAATCCATGACACAAGTGATGAAATCGTTTCCCAACTAGAAATGCTTGAGATTACAACATAGGGAGAATTTATTTTACGCCTCTTCAAAACCTTAAAATCTGACAGTGACGGTTAACAAACCTCAGGGTTCAAACAAGCCCATTTCAAACTTATTTTCATATTTTGAATACGTTAATACTTTTTCTAGTCCTTTCATATACTGTATACAGTACAGTCTTGGTAAGGTCTATTTATTATCAAGTGTTCTGAACCACATACCGCATTTCTCAGAGGACAGTAACATGATGGTATGATGGAAGATGGTACAATAACCTAAAGATGTCAAGGAAAGTAGGCAGGCTTTGTCAAAGGGAAAACTCCTTGTGAGATGGTCCTGGAGCCAAGAGGACATATTTGCCATATGTCAAATAAAATAAAATTGTATTGGTCACATACACACGGTTAGCAAATGTTATTGCGAGTGCAGCGAAATGCTTGTGCTCCTAGTTCCGACAGTGCAGCAATATCTAACAAGTAATATCTAACAATTTCACAACAAATACCTAATACACACAAATCTAAGTAAAGGAATGGAATAAAAATATATAAATATTTGGATGAGTAATGTCCAAGCAGCATAGGCTAAAATGCGATAGTATAGAACACCTATACATATGAGATGAGTAATGAAAGATATGTAAACATTATTAAAGTGACTGATGTTCCATTTATTAAAGTGACCAATGATTTCAAGTCTGTACATAGGCAGCAGCCTCTGCGCTAGTGATGGCTGTTTAACAGTCTGATGGCCTTGAGATAGAAGCTGTTTTTCAGTCTCTCGGTTCCAGCTTTGATGCACCTGTACTGATCTCACCTTCTGGATGGTAGAGGGGTGAACAGGCAGTGGTTTGGGTGGTTGTTGTCCTTGATGTTCTTTTTGGTCTTCCTGTGACATCAGGTGCTGTGGCTATCCTGGAGAGCAGGTAGTTTGCCCCCGGTGATGCGTTGTGCAGACCGCACCACCCTCTGTTCTGGTAGTCTGGCTGAAACAAAGTTCATAACCTTTCTGTGACAGCTTAGGCCTGTTGGAGCTGTTTCACAGTTGGCCGACAAGGTCAAAATGCTGTCAGAGGCATTTACTAAAGGCTGGGTCTTCCACAGTCCATAAATCCATGAAGTGGAATTTCACTGGCCTAACAAATGGTGCCTTGTTGATGGAATCGGATGCTGATGACACTGAGGATTTGTCATTCAAGAGGCTGTGATGTTGTTCAACAGTGTTGACCTCAGTCCTGTGACACAGCAGGAGGAATACATGGCGCAAGAAGGAATGAAAACTCTGAAGACCCAAAGTACACGACAGGCCAAACTTACAATGTTAAACAATCCTTTCTTTTCCCACTGGGCACACAGTGGTTGTACAAACGTTGTTTCAACATAATGTCAATGAAATGACGTTGAACCAACGGAATAATGTTGAATTGACATCTGTGCCCAGTAAGTAAGCACTCTTTTGTCAGAATAATAAAAAATACAAATAAATGCCACAATCTAGTGGTCAAAACAGTAAGGCTGTATGTGATGATTTTGCTCTTATTTTGTATGTGTTAAGGTTTAATTTATTGTCAATCATGGTGTACAACATTGGAGTGCACAGTCCATATTTAAATATGGGCTAAATAAACAATGTACATATGTAAATATAACTAAATAACCACATTAAGGGTCTCTGGATTTATATTTGTGACATCGCATAAGAACTGCCGATTTAGCGCAAAAACACCGTTACCTTAGTATCCACATAACGAACAAACTTTCGATACTGGAATTATTAAAGGGTCGAAGGGCAAGACTCGTTTTACTGTTCAATACATGGACATTTGACAAAACAAGGACACGTAAAAGACTGATAAAACATTTTTAAAAATGTACCAATGGAGATCAGAAAGATGCTGCCTGCCTACCCTCGGTAATGTGGATGTGCTGCTAGCTTGCCCGTTACATCTCTCACACAAACGTTAGCTAAAGATTGTCGCTAGCTATTGTGGGAGTACCTCAGGATTTAATGGTCAACGTTGGTCCAAATGTTGACGGTCGACCATTAGAGTTAACGGTAGCCCATAGGCCGGCAGATGGCGACATTGCGTCGTTTCATTTGACCAATATGACTGACAATCTGACTCAATATTGCCAGCTGCCGGCCTTTGGGCTAAATTTACGGTTAAGTCCTTAGCTACTCCCACCTTAGCTAGCTAACGTTAAAAGACAGCACTGTGTTGCATTTGTTATAGTGATTACAGTCATACTTTAATATCTGGCTGACATATTTTGTCATATGTTTAATTGACTTAGTTGGCCCAGCGTTGTACGGGTTAGGGGAGGGTTTGACCGGGGTAGGCCGTAAATAAAGGTTACAAATAAAAATGGGTTTAATTGACAAATAATTGAAGACCTTCCACAACCCACTCTCGCTGGAGCTTCCAAATGTGGGCAATGTGAAAGTAATCACCGTTTAGCTTTTACCCCACAGGGACAAGGAAAAATGTATTGAGATATTCAATGGGCTATCATCGTTAAGTAACATAGTAGATACAAAGCATTGAAGCGTTTAACTGCAGGGCACTCCCACATATGAAGGAATGTGCCTACCTGATGTAGGGACACAGTGAACAGTTGGGAGATGGGGCCAATTTCATCGTAAAACGTTTCCTTGGTGTTAAATACAGTCTGTGAACAAATGTAAAAGTTATAAATTGATAGTTCGGATTACGGGATGCCATATTCTGTTCCAGTTTAAAGGTTGTACAGATTCAGTTAGATCTGCGGACCATACTTTTTTAATGGCTAGCTCAGAATTTGAGCATTCCAAAAGTTATTTCTGGAGATCAGTTATTTTGTGAGCCCAGATAATTCATTTATAAATCCCATCATTGGATGGTTCTGTAGTTGGGATGTCCTACATCTCTCTCTGATAAAACACAAAGGAAGTGCTTCTCAAAATAGCAGGCTTGCTTCTCTAAGCAAAATGCTCTGCAGCAGGCACACAGGGAGCATGTGGCTGCAGTGGAGCACAAACTCAAACAGCATCCTCTGGCTCTGTACCCACATTAAGAGCATGGCATGCCCCCAGAGGTGAGTGGCAGGTAGATAACAAGACTAATTAGCGATGTCATCACATTGAAGATAAAAGATGCCTCTTCCTTTTTGCAATAAGACATAAAGGGCATCTTTCCAAACACATTGAAAGGGTTTTAGTCCAACTGAATGCTTAATCTGTGTCCGAGAAACCAGACCCTAAAATATACATCAGATGGTTCACGCACAAACAATTCTGAATTATAAAAGTAATCAACTCTTACGCTGTTGTTACGGCATGACTTTGTTTTGCTTACTTGTAACAACACAATTGAATGTACTACTTACTGTTTGTCCTTCATCCGATTGTTGTTTGATCAGGTTGTGTCCTGGGGCCGGATAAGTGTGTGAACAGAGCTTCTGCAGTGACTTCACCAGACGACTGCACTGAGCTGTGTGAAACCATCATACAGGAATCCGAGTCAGAGGAGGAAGTGAGAGAGAGAGACCATCTGTCACTGCAATGTCATTTCCAGAGAAGTTTGTTTTGGGGCAAACTCTTCATTACTAGGGTATAAGCTGTACATCTAGTGCAGGACCGGTTCCTGGCATAAGCGACATAAGCGATTGCTTAGGGCGCCCGGCCACAAGGGGACCTGTCATGCCAAATAGTGTCCACCTGCCAAAGTGTCCCCCCTGCGTCACAGTGGGAATCCCATTGTGATGCAGTGGGGGACACTCTTTGGCAGGTATTATTTAGCATGACAGGCCCCTGACCAAAAAGAACTCAGTCGGGATCTCAACTTACTATTGAGAGTAAGATTAGTCTTGCCATCTATCTTAATGTGTAGTAATCATTGCCGAATATCAACCGGACATGCAGGGCATGTGCCCTGACCTTTAGTCATTGTCACTTGTTAGTCATTCTCTCAGATATCATATCAACATGGCATAAGTCATTGCAAAATGTGTAAAATTGCAGGAAAATGGGGCCATGAAAATGTTTTGCCGTGAGGTGGGGGCCCCCTCAACCAAAACTCACTTAGGGCCTGTCATGCCAAATAATGTCCCGCAGAGGGGGACACTATTTGGCATGACAGGTCCCCAAAAGGCTAGAGCCGGCCCTGATCTACTGGTATAAGTACTGTTGATGTAGGATATGGAGCCAACAGTCTGTGCTGTTAACCCTTTTCTTTTTTTTGCTAAAGGATGGACGATTCCTGCCCAAAGAGCTGCAAGCAAAACAGATCAGTGCCAAGGAAGACCAGATAATCAATGTCAAAACGACTGTGTTCCACATCTCAAGAGGAGGACATCAAGAAAGTCAAGCTTTTCTGTGACTGGGTCGCCTCATTGGTAAGCACAGCGAACACAAACCTTCCATGACCATAAAGAAGGTGAGGAGGACTGCGTACATAAACACAGGAAGTAGGGATTCTGAGGGTGTTGCAGCACCCCCTGAATTATATATATTTTTTTTCCTTCACTGAAGTAGTGCCCTGGGCCTTTACGAGTCCTGTATTAGCAGACCAATATAGCAGTCTGTATTTTTTTTCGTTTCCTGCCTATGTAAAAAAAAAAATATATATATATATATATATATATAATGCTCATGTTCAACAGAGCAAACCAGGAACTAAAAGCCCCAAATATGGAGCATGGTTCCTAGATGCTAAAACATGGAAGTAAAGAGATGCTGATGAACCATTACGAGACCCCAATATCATCCCTGAGGACATTGAGTTTCCACCAGAACCAAGTGAAATGGTGGGTCTTTGGTATAACTTGTCCTTGTTCTTTGTGGGTATTTATGAGACAATTGATTTTGAGAGACCATCAATCACCCTTGACGTTTCAGTTAAAATTATCTGAAATTATATTAGAAGCATGGGACTCAAGCGTTCATCATCAGCACAGGGCTGAGGGTAGGGTATGACAACATTGCTTCACGTTTACGTAGTGAGTGCTTCCCAGCACAGGCGTAATGCTTTTCCTTGGAAGAGAGAGACCATATTGAATGGCAGATTATTATTAGATTTTAAAAAATATATTATATACAGATTGCTTGACTTTTTAACTATTTTTCGGTTTCTGAGTCTTCTCTTTGCAGAAGAGGAGCGAGACAATTGATCAAGGCCAGATGCAGCAGGCTCTGCTTCAACACGGAAAGGGAAATTGGTCCTTCAGGCATGTTTCAATAGGCATTATGTAGGTCAGTTTCACAATAGTACACAAGAATAAGACACTATGCTGGTAAAAAATAAAAAGTGGATCTTAATTTTTCACGTGTTTCCAGATCATGTTTAGAAAACATTGACTGTCTGTCAATGCATGTACATCCCAGATCATCCTCAGTTACCTTGAATAAATGACATTTTATGAACAACAAGAGATTGTTTATCCTTCTGTCATCATATTTAGTGCCAATCTTGCTGTGTTGAAAGTAACATGCCATGGACATTGGCAATTTCAATTAATAATAAAAGACAATTCACAATAATCAGAGTGCCTTCATTTAAATACAAGTTTATTTTTGTTACACATGTAGACATTCACCCAGAGCCTTGCTTGTTATAAAGCCTCCCTTTGTCTTTGAACATCAACCTCCTCTCCTGACCCTTTATCATAGAGGACATGTCTGTAAAATAAAAAAAAGAAGAAAAAAAAAGTTTCTCACAGAAAGTGAGTTTTCATGTCGAATTCCACCTTTAGGACAATCCAGTTTATCGGACAAACAGCAAATGGAATTTCTCCGGATTAATCCGGAATTCGTGTTTTTCTGACATTTTTTTTTTTAAATTTACGGGTTGGTTGTTTAGCAACAAAAGCGATGCATGCTCAACAATGGGGCAAAACAGACATGTTGACTTAGATTGTTGATAACATGTAAACTATATTTTGTCTCCAATGTTTATTAAAAACATAAATACATCTGCACAATGAGCACTTATTGTCTCACAAATACATTGATACATTGGTTAGCTAGCTTGTGAATTGTATCCATATTAGCATTGACATGAAATCAGTCAAAACATGGTATCAAGAATAAGATGAAACAAGCCAATTGTGATTCCCCACATGGCAGTTTCTTGTCATTGTTGGTAGCTATCTGGCCATCCAGAATCAAAACAAGTCACGGACTTCTGCCCCATTGAAGCGTGTGCATCGTTTGTGACGTTGTCAGCTATAAACCATCTATTTATACAATCATGAAATTGACCTACCCAAGCCAATATCCTCTTTTTTCTGATTACATTCCTATTAAAATATGTCTGCTACACGAGGCAGGGAAGGACAGACATAAATCTGGATTCTCACAACTGTAGAGTGTGGACAACATTGGTATCTAGGCTAATTCAACACTAAATACAGATTCAGTTCTTTAGCATGGATGTCAGTCACCGACCACTGCACAACAGTCATATGAACTCAAAAAACAGTGTCTTGGCTCAACAAACCTTGGTTCTTCATCTGCAAGTCATCCACCATGTTTTGAAGGCTGTCCAGTTTTCCTTGCAAGTGCTTGCATGTGCGTCCTGTCAACTCAGCCTGCGGATTGGCCACTGGACAAACATTTCAAGTGAAACCACAAGTAACTCACTCAAAAAGGTCAACAGATTAGAGTTCAGAAGTTCAAACATTATTATGACGACATACTGTAGTAACAGGAACTTCAAGCCCATTTAACTGGTGCAAAGAAGGCCTCGGTCATCTCCCACATTGGTTACACAACAGAGGTGTAATAACACTGAAGGCAGTTGGACTTACAGGTGCACATGTCTGCAAGAGGGCTTCCTGCCTGAGGCAGAGGCCTGCTCGGTTGTAGATGCGTGGGGCTGTGGTCAGTAGTCAGGAGTGAGTGTACAGGGGACGTGTGGCCCAGTGCCATGGCTCGAGGTGACGATGTGTAGCAAGGCAGAGATGCAACAAAAGAGAAGTCCTGGCCTGTAGAAATAGCAAACGATGTCTAAAGTGGAGGAAAGATTCACTGATCAAAATAGTGTGTTCCTTAATCATTTTACGTTTGAGGGGACCACAGGGGTGATAAAGGAGACTAGAAGAGTGATACGAAACGTGTGAAATCAGGGAAATTAAGCACATGCTTTGTTAACTGTGTATAAGTGGTTGGTCGTACCAACAAAGACAAACTCACTCTCGCTTGAGAAGGTGCTGTTTAAATTCTGCTCATCCAGATCAGTTGTCCTAAGGAGGTGAGGCACACCACTACACATATTGCATACACAAACATGCATTAGAACGATGCCACAGACACTGCACATGCATGTGGCCTGAGGAGTAGAAAATCCAAGACACAGGTAGGGGCCGGTAGCCAACTGCCATGCTCAAGCAGTCAGACACAAGAGGTTCAAGGATACATGCTCTTACCTGCTGTAGGTCCCCTTTGTCGTTTTGGCATTATTTGTAAAACAATTGGTGACTTCATTGCTGTAAGATAAATATTTTATTGTATTACATTTGAATAAGAGGCTCCACATTATTTTAGTTAATGGGTTGATTGAGAACCAAATAGAACACAATCTTTGTAAACATTTGAGTAAAAGGTCACTAGTGGTTGTGAAATAAACAGATTGGCGCACACTATAAAATGTGGGGTGAAAACTAGTAACATCATGACCTCTAATGGTCACATGATCTCTAATAGACGAGGACAGACGTACAGGGTGGTCCTGTGCACTCTCTCTGGAGCAGACGTCCTTTTGATAATGCTGGTGTGTGGTCCGGGGTTCTCAGAAATCACACGTCGCAGATCTTTGACTAGAGAACGCAGCTCCATAGTGGGGCTTTCCAGCAGCCGCTGCGACTTCAACTGCAAGAGGGGTGAAGAGGTGCTGTGTAAAATACCATTATGGCCAATACCAATAAGGATTACAGTATATTCATCTTTTGTTTACTATCTGGAATCCCTCCATGCTTTGAATAAATTGGCTTAAATCCGGCCGAGTCAAGTCAAACGGTTGATGAGCGAGTCTGTCGTGCTACCACAGGAATGCAATCAGGGTGTGTTTTTAATTTTGGGGAAGTCAGATGTGCTGAGCTTGTATCTTTGTTTTCCACAGCTGAATAAACAGCGATAAAGCCAGGCCCTGGGAGGATTGGAGCCATTTTGTAGGAGATTTCTGTATTGATTTACCTCTAGCAGGCAGTTAGAGCGGTACTGGGTTGAGGTTAGTGCATTCCGGGCTGTTGGGCTTGTAGGGGAAGAACGCTGAGCATTCCCTGTGTCTCGCAGGTTTTGACCCTGCAGCTCCTGCTGAAAAGACACAGCACTTGAAAAAGCACACAGTAGAAAAGGTAGAGACAGAAATAATAAGACATCATATGCATTAGACCTCTATAGAGGCAAATGGACACCCGTCTTACTGAACTGTACCTGAGCATGCTGCAGCTTCAGCCGCACAAACGCCTGCTCTTGCAACTGGATGAAGTCTTGACAGTCAATAACGCTCCCAGACATCTGAGGAACGTAGCAAGTGTAAAAAAAAGGGGGGTCAGTCAAAGCATATATATATATATATATATATATATATATATATATATATATATATATATATACTGTGTGATGAAGTGAATTTACATACAAGGTAGTGCCACACCACCTTGTGTAGGGTCGCCTCCAGTTTGGCCACTTTCTCCCTGAGCAGTCTCTCCAGGGAACGGACAGTCTCCAACTCAGTTGCCATCTGTCTCTTCTCCTCTGTGACTGAGGCCAGCTCCTGGACCTGACGCTTACTCTCCAGACTCTGGTAATGCTTTTCCTGGGAAGAGAGAGACCATATTGAATGGCAGATTATTATACATTTAAGAAAACACTAGAATCCCTTGTTGTTTAAAATCCCTACATAATTAAGGACACAGGCCTTTTTTCTGTGTGGAAGCCAGGGCACGTGTAATAGTGAGAGAATGGGGATTAACTCAGAATTTGGAGTTTTGCATCATGGATCCCTAAAACAGACTGTCAGGTGTTCCTACCTGGCTCAGTTTGTCCATGGTTTCCTCCAGTAGTTGGATTCGGCCCTGGAGAGAGTGGATCTGGTCTCGCTTAGTTTTTATCTGCTTCTGCATTCCCATGGCAACCTTCAGGCCTGGACAGAAAAGGGGATGCAGGGCAGAGAGGACGAGTCAATCAAGGTTCATCTACTCTCATCTCTTTCTGTCTACTCAATGGAGGGGGAGAATTAATTAAAGCCTACATTATACTGAAATTATATTTACATCCAAATTGTCACAAGCTATTAACAAAGGTGTGTGCCCAATACAAAAGTATAACAAACTCGTCACAGCTCTGCCACAAAAATGGAAGAGGCAATTGCTCAAAAGAGAAAGGAATGAATTTGTTGGCCTGCCTCCAAAGAAAATCCATGCATGGCTTAAAATGACTAGTATAAATTGTAAAATGTATCACTTTTACTTAAGGTCGAGAGGTTTGACAACTATACCAAGGCATCGGGTTTATGAACTGATAGAGAAAACAAATTGACACATCAAAATCCGTTCTTTTCAATTAAAACTATTATATAAAATTCTCGACACAAAAATAAGGCTTAATATATTGGGGCATTGAACAGACTCTGCCACTAGGAAACAGAACCAATAGATCATCTATTTTGGTTCTGTCCTTCGGGGGCTCACTTTTGGTGTCAGGTCCAGGACTGGTTGTTAAGTCACGACGTCTGTGTGGACCTACAAACAGTACTGTTAGGAGATCTGAAGAACCACGATCAAACAATGGAAAATATGATTATACTCTTAGATAAACCATTTATTTTGGGGGGCAATCTCGATAGAAATGGTACAAATAGAGAGGTTTAGACCTTCGCTAAGACACCACAGTAAAACAGATGTATATTTGCAAATCAAATAGTAAAATGGTAGTGTACTGGGAAAGATGGGTTAGTCTGGAAATATGTTGGTTGCGATTACATTTTTTTTTTTTTTAAGTATTTCTTCCAGAGCTCCTTACTCATCCGTTGCAATAGTCAGTTCTCTCAACTAAAAACCTCATGCCTAAACACAGTGTATATTTCCCATAATCATACACAAAATGCTCTACTATACTATAAATGCTCTCTGTGATGTTTGTCAGATGTGCAGTGCTGACCATGTCCGTCCACCCCCTCTAGGGTCCTCCTGGCCTGGTCTATCTCAGCCCGGGTGGTCTTCAGCTGGGCTTTGAGACTCACCAACACACCCTCCTGCTCCTCACTCTTACTGCTGTGGAGCCTCTTCAACTCCTCATGCTCCACTGGACAACAGACAGATGGACACACACACACACAAAGCACAATGAAGGCTTGATGAACATGAAACACATACAGTACACGCTGAAGTGTTTTTCCAACACAGTGTAGCAACTTCATCATTATTCTTGCTTTTGCCACTAAAGACCTGTATTACCCCAAAGACTGGAGAAATGGAGGCCGTTATATCTAATCATTGAAAGGTCTTCAATATTACAGAATTAATAAAGATCATAATTCATAGAGAAACGTTAACAAATAACGGTTTGGTCACAGGAGTAAAACATTTAATTGGCTAAATCAAGGACACGACGTCAACACAATCGTTTATGTTGATTAGAAGGCCGGCCTCAAGACGGATAACCACAACATTATCCTGCTGATGAAAGAAGTGACAGAGTGGGTGCGTCATTTTATCTGTGCACGGGGAATATTCTCATATGAAAGCCATCTATAATGACAGCTAGTGTACCTGTGAGGGTGACCAGTTGCATGCGTTGCATCTCTAGCTCAGCGGTGAGCTTCTGTTTCTCCAGCTTTAGCTCCTTGTCACAGTGGCTCTGATCGGACAGGCCAGCCTGCTGCTCTCGCCTCTCCTTCTCCAGCACTGCCAAACACTCCTCACGCTGCTCCAAGTCTGTCTGTACAGGGTGGGACACAGCAGGGTTTGAACATTATTGGTAGGATAGCTTTGAAAACACACCCAAAAAGAAAACATTGGAGTATTATAATCCAAGACAAGGAACAATTCTTGGTGTTAACTGAGGATTCCCTTTAGCAGCCTGTATGACCTCTGGCCCAGAGGTGGAGGAAACGACCAACCATGAAATTAAAGTAGGATGATGCAAATAAACTATGATCAAAACTAAGTAGTCAACTAACTCTAGCTAGCTAACTAACAAACCAACCCTTAGCTGTTGGATCTCCAGCTTGTGCTCACTGAGCTGGTTGCTGAGGCGGCTCTTCTCGTCGTGCAGGGAGTCAATGCTACGTCCATGCTGTACGGTCATCTGGGTGGTGCTCTCCATCTGCAGCCGAAGCAGGTTCACCATCTTCTCCCGGTCCTCCAGCTTGAGCCTCAGTACCTCAGTCTCTGCCCTGAGGGCCTGGCAGTGGCCCTGGGCCTCCTCCAGCCTGGCCCGGCCCTGCTGCGCCTCCTGTTGCCTCAGCTGCAGCTCCCTGTCCCTCTCCTCCAGCAGCGCCTGGACCCTCTTCAGCGCCTCGTCCCGGTCCCCCTGTAGGGCCTGCAGTCTCAGCTCCTCGTCCCTGGCCCTGTTTAGCTGGTCTGTGGTCAGTTTCAGCTCCCCTCGCAGCACAGCCAGCTCCTCCTGCTGCTCCCATTGATGCTTCTCGCCCAACAACTGGCAGAGGAGATACAAAACAATAAGTGTTTGACAACTAAGGCCTTGGTGTCATTTTTCATTTAAAAAACAACAACAACATTTAAACAAACAGCTCAAGGCTTTTCATTTAATTCTCACCTGAGCCTCCATCTGTGCCTGGCAGTCGTCTTTGAGAGATCCCACCAGAACCTCCAGCTGCTGCACCCCCAGGCGTCGCTCCTCCAGCTCCCTGCGCAGCCCGTCGCTGGTCACACTGTGGCCCGTGTCCCGCTCCCACAGCTGTTTGGTCTCCTCCTTCTCAAGGGCCAACTCCTCACGGACCTTCCGGAGCTCTGACTGACCCCACACGTAACACAGTACCCACTCTTACTCATTGCAGTTTGTGTTCATATGTTTGGATTTATTCAAAACATTTATCAAAGCCACTTTACCATTTATATATCAAATACATTGATAGATGTAGGCTTGCTGGAATATAAAAAATGTGCAATGTGCTTTTTCCACAGCAGCAGGGAGCACACTATGGCTGTATCCTCCATGTTTATGTCTGTGGCTGGGCTGTCTTACCGTGAGCTGGCAGAGCTGAGAGTCCAGCTCCTCTGCCTGCTGGAGAGATCCGTCTCTCCCTCTCTGGGCCTCCTCCACCTGGGACTGGGCCTCAGCCAACTGCTTCTCCAGAGCACTCACCTGGCACACAACATCATGACAACCCAAACCTTCAGAACCTTCACATAGAATATTGCAATGCAGTGGAGGCTGCTGAGGGGAGGACAGCTCATAATAATGGCTGGAACGCCACTAATGGAATGGCATCAAACACATAGAAACCATGTGTTTGATACCACTCCACTTATTCCGCTCTAGCCATTACCACGAGCCCTTCCACCCCAGTTAAGGTGCCACCAACCTCCTGTGTTACAATGTCTACCTCCTAAACTTATGTTTGAATAGGCCAAGGCCACTATCATTATTCTAATAATTTAAAACACAATAGAGATATGTAGCCATTACCTTGTCTTCATGGATCCGCTGGCCATCCAGTAGATCGGAGCGCAGGATGGAGAAAGCTGACTCCAAGTCCTTGACCTGACACTGGTGCACTGAAGCCTGACTCTCACCTTGTTTTCTGGTCAGAAGGAAATAATGCATGTTTTTGGACATTTCTGAAAGATAAGACTGATGTTTTACAACTAAATTAAAATATAGGTGATATAATTAATTTGCTTTAAATTTAATTCAACTCAGGAAATGTGTAGATATTGTATTGCGAGTTAATTAACGTCTCTCACTGTAGCAATTCCACCTGGACAGACAAGCTGGAGGCACTGCTTCTGGAGCTGCTCAATTTCTCAGTCAATATCGCCACCTCCTGGTCATGACTGGTAATAAGCTGCTCCAGTCTGGAAGAGAGCAAAGTAAGCCAAGCAAGGCAACTTGACATGTCGCCTCAAGGAACTTGTCGTAAACATACTTAGTTTTTTTTTAATCAGAGAAGTGAATGAATGACTAATCCCAGGTAACCCAAGTGACTGAGGCAAGAATTGTCAAAAGTTAATGAAAAAGTACCTTTCCCTTTGCTCCTTCAACTGTATCTCTGCTTTACCTTGGCATTTATGTTCTTGAGTCTCCATCTGCTCTTCCACCTGGCACAATGAGTTTGGAATAGAAAGAAACAATATCAAGAACAACACGTCAAACCTTTGACAAAAGTGTTTAGAGTGGCATAAAACATAAGACTGACTGTATTACCAGCAGGAATCTTTCTCTCAGATTGTGATTCTCATGCTCCAAGTCCTGTAATACTTTCTGCACCGCAACTCCCAGTGTGTCATGGCTGGAGTACAAATAGTTTCTACACCGTTTCTCATAAGCCAACAGTGTGGAGTGAACCTCCTGTAGTGTACGCTCCATTGACTCTGCTTTACTGCTTTGTGACTTTGCTTCCTCCTCAGCCTCCAGTAGCCTCTGGTCCCCTGTCTGTTTATTGATTTGCAGCGCTCTGATTATTGCATGCATTTTCCCCATTACATCTGCCTGTTTTCTGCTCTCTTTCATTCTGAGGGACAAAACAATTAACATTCACGCAACTTATATCCTTTACTTCCTTACTTTTACAGTTAAAATGAGCTGAGATCTGTCCAAGGGTATACAGTACAAATGGCCTACATTGCAAGGGTTTTAGCATGAATTACCTTAGATCAGTCAGGGCATCTTTCTCAGTCTGGACCTCGTGCAACTTTGTCTGCAGCTTGATGATGGACTGACGCAATTTGAACTTCTGCTGTTCATGAAAAGCACACATCTGAAAAAGTATTAGCAAATGTGCTGCAATCAATGGCAACTCTGTGGCACAGAATTGCACGGCTTTTGAATCGAATAACTTAGTTCAGGAGGCCTCCTTCAACCAGATTATATCAACAAATCTCAGCAGGAAAGGAAAATAAATAGTCCTCCATCTGACTAACCTCACTCAGCTGCTTTTGGAGCTCCGACACCTGCTGAGAGTAGTCCTCTATTACATTTTCCAAAACATCTTTCCCGGGGAAGGTTACACCACTTCTGACCACCATCAGATCCAGGCCATCACGGTCATATGTAAGAGGCTGGATCAAAGACGGTCGGTATGGAGACAGCAATTCTGAGTTCTCCTCCGATGAACCATCTGTAAAAAATAAAATAAAATCAATAAAAAGGGGGCAATAGGTAAAACGTATCACAGCAAAGTACTACAGGTAGCTCCAGAATTCAAAATAGGTTAGTGTCATATTTTGACGTGTTACTGTATAGAGCTAGTACTAGCTAGCTAATGTATACGCTTTGCAATGGCTATATTTTTATTAATGACACAAGAAAACCTCATACTCACCCATAAAAATGGGGAAGTAATTTATTTGTGAGGGTGAGCTGCTGGGAAATGTGCGTCCCATTTTCTCCATGGTAATTTTAGTTGCATGTTCCACCTCTTCTTGCAGCATTTGGGTCTCCTTGGTTCGTCTCTTGAGCTCCTCACTGTAAAAAAAAAGCCAACCTAACAAATTTCGCTTCCAAATGGATGACGGTTCATGGTGCAAAAGGCAGACTGTTTTCAAATACAGGTAGGTAGCTAACGTCAGTGTTTTGAAAAATGAGGTAGGGCAGTTAACAGGTAACGTTATCTAGCTAGAGAAACTTAAAGTGGAAAAATTACCTCAACTCATCCAAATTCTTGTACCTTTTAGGGACAGTACTGGTGTAATTTGTACCTGTAAGGTAGGGGTAGTTATCTTAATTAGATAGCCAAAGAGGGTGGCTCAGTGCTGCCACTGCGGATGGCGCCAGGGACCAGCACTATGACAAATAAGCGTTGCTAGCTAACGACGATATAACTAGCTAGTCAGGTTAATTGACTTACTTGTTGTTGTTGGAATCTCGTGCAATAATCCATCATCAAAAAATTCAGACGATTTATGGATAGATAAATCACTATCTTTAGGTATGGAATTTTGAGATACAGATGACATTATCAGTTGGTTAGCTATCTAGCATTGTGAGATAGCATGTGCAAATCCACAAGCGCCTGCAGCTACAAGTAACTACTAACGTTATAACGTTAGGGAAGCTTAATCGCTCGCCATGGAAACCGTTAATTTCGTGCTTTCTTCAGAGTTGGTGAATTTTAGAAACGTTAGCTAACTAACTCCACAAACTTGTTCCTGACTTTATAGATACTATCTCAAGAACGAACATAACGATTTTTACTTTACTGTTAAATACTAAATATTAAAGGGTAGTAGAACCTGTTGTCATCCACCGGTGCCCGATGGATGTTGTAGTTTACGAGACAACGACAGTCGTTGAATCCGCAAAGATGTTATAATTAACCCAAGATAGACCACAGCCTATTGTTTCCAATGGGGACAAATGAGTCATAGTGGGCAGAACAAGCAAGGAGGTGGGCAGAACAAGCAAGGAGGTGGGCAGAGCCAAGCCAAAGCTAGCGAGATCCTATTGGTAAGTTCTAGCAAGTATTTGCATGTTTCGTTCGGAAACGCCTACTCCAGTGCAGTGCGCGTGTACAATACCGACATACGCCTTTGCACTCCTTCTAAACAACGCGATTTATTTTTATTTGGCAAAGGGTAACGTCTACAAAACTTAGTCCACTCTGCTCATAACATATTATAGTTTTAAGAACAGAAAACGTGTTTGAGATCAAATGTGTAATCGATGAGAAGATGTGCAGAATGTCGGACAAAATCTCTCGGTCCATCTTCTCCCATCCCATCTTCTCCCACTACTGGGCTTCCTCTCACTATCATATTTGGTAGTGATTGGAAACGCCAAGCGGAAGCTTCACATTTATACATTCGTCGAAATATCTCTCATTGTTCTGTGGTTTAAGCGTTGTTGTATTTATTTCAAGACGGACATTATCAACACCAACATTACCATTTAGGAAACATAGTGTTAATTTACGTTATAGCAAACATAATCGAAATGGAAATGTGAATACTGATTTGATATGTGCACAAATTCGTCTTGTTCCAAGCGTTTGGCAAGGTACGAAATGACTCTGTCTTGTTAGCTAACTTAGCTCACATTAGCTAGCCTAGCTTGTTGACCCTTTTTGCTTTGCAGCTGGTACACTGTATACTCTTAGCATGTAATTTTGAGATACATGGGATCGTTTTTCATTAAAGATTATTAACGTTAATTAATTGCGTCAAAAATAATGTCCCAATATGAGCTTGATACGTGACCTATATACGGCCGTTTTTTTTTTAGCTAACGTTAGCAGCAAGCTAAATAATATAGTAATCATTCAATGTTTTTTATATAACCTTTATTTATCTAGGCAAGTCAGTTAAGAACAAATTATCTTTTACAATCACGGCCTATCCCGGCCAAACCCTAACCCAGACGACGCTGGGCCAATTGTGCCCCGCCTATGAGACGAGACTGCTTGCTTTTCAATACATCCATTCTACTATCAATAACATTTTGCTGGACACCTTTTAAGAAATAATGTTAAAGATGGCAGGCAAAGGTCTCCATGTAAACCATAAAACATAATAATAATAATGTTAATTTAGGTTTAATTAAATAAGCCTTATCAGCAGTTTTGTCTATCACTGCATTTGTCTGTTATTTCTACATTTTGGTGAATATGTAATTTCTGTCCATAACATCACATGAGGACATAATTTCAGGTCAAAATGAAAAGAATAATACTGCAAGCAACACAAGTTACAGATTTGGCTTTTGTCAGCTGATTAACTCCAGCATTTACAATAGAGTTGAGTGGCGACTTCACATTTTTTTTTAAACTAGATAGCTACTGATTTCAGCACCCACAGAATAGCCCACAATTACACCCAATATTGGTCTGTGTAATTGTGTGCTATTCTTTGGTTGCTGAAATAAGTAGTTTTTTAAATTATATTTTATGTGACATTGGTGCTCCAGTCCACCCACCCTAGACACTGCTCAATTCCATTTCAAATTGAGGAGTTGAGTTTAGTCTGCTAGGATTTGTGAGTCATTTTCTGGATCAGAAATTAAAACTAATGATACTGACGTGAGAATATGTGGGGAATAAACGTTTGTCAATAATGATCACTCATATGCAGATAATGAGATATGATGTAGTTGTTAGTTAGCCAGTCAGTGAATTCCCTATCAACTTGATGAGGCTGCCATTTTAAACAACTAATACTGCAGTCAGCTAGCCAACTAACATTAGCTAACCACCAAAACGTGACTAACTACAACATGAAAATAATATAGCTATTGTATTTCTGATCAAATATTACCATATAGCTAGACCCTTTCTGCTAAATGTACTCTGAAAAATAAATAATTATATATGTACTCTGAACAAACGGTTACCTAGAAAACATTAGCTAGCCCTACTGAGCTAGCTAACCAAGGATATCCATGTGACTTCTCCTGGCAAAATTCCTTTGAAAATATTTTTCTCAATCTCAAATACTCTTACCACTGTAGCACTGTTCCTAAATAAAGATAATTGTAGACAGCAGTTAAGTTTGAAGTGATTTTATTACGGTTAGCTAGTTAAATGAAAAACATTGAGCGGACTCGTAATGGCGTCTTTTTGTAGGCACTAACGGAGGCTTAAAGGCGTGCGCATACATAGGTTCCATTCGCTCCTATCAGAACTCGGCAAGGCGAAGCAACTGTTAAGTTCATGTTTTAAGTATCCCTATATTTCTGTCATTATGGTGCTATCACTTTGCTACACCTGCGCAAGAGTCTCACTGGAGATGGGCCTGGCCTGAGTGCAATGGCAACTATGTACAGTGGACGATGAACGATGAATTAAACGTTGTTAAACTGGAACCTAATCGTTGTCATTTTTAGTTAACAGCAACCGTCTGTGCTCGCATAATTCCTAAAGACCTTCACTTGAAATATTTGAAAAAGCATCAATATTAATTGTTGTTCCTCTTGAACCACCGTAGCAACAACATAGCCAGAAACACTTCCTCAAAATAATAAGAATTAATCTAAGATAAATCAAGAAATCTGTCATTCACTTGGACGTTTTTGCCGAAGAGGTCTTAGTCACGCAATTTTACATCTAGCTAAGATGTTTGGTGCATGAAAACTAGCCGTCTCTCGTCGAATGACAACAAATTCTTCATGTTCCCACACCTACTAGGAGTAGTACTGTTGACCAATCACCGAAGAATGGGTGTAGGCTTCGGCTACAGAATATGAGAAGAGTGCAACTGCGTCCCGCAATTTGGGACATTCCTGCATCCCCTGTACATAGACGGGAGGGGCAGGAACACAGTAGGTGGCAGTAATGCACTATGACGTTGGATTCCGACCGCTGATAAAACCCACAGAAGAGACGCGGCCGACAATTATAAAAACGTTAGGGCATCTAGCTTCAGGGGATGCCTTGCTTGACCACACCTTCCTTCCTTGCTCCTGGCCTGCCCTGCCTTTTCCACCAATCCATTTGTTTCTTATGGACAGAAAAGAGCAGAAGCTTCCTGTCCGATCAGGTCCATTGTTTACTGAGCGGTCGACAATGGTAGCTAGCTATAGCTAGTACACACGGGCAGATGGCGTCTTTCGCCCCAGGTGTCGCTAACTAGCAAGTTAGCTAGCACACGGTGCTGTCCAAGCCTCTCGCCCGCTGTGCTAGCGGGAGGCGGGGGCGACTGGTAGACAGTTGCAGTTGCACACTATTGCCGAACTTCGACTTGACTCAAGAAAAAAATGTGTGTGCTCGAACAGTCGGAAAAAACTGTTTTGACTGGGAAGCATGCAACAGACTTAACTTTAGCTTGTTGGCTAAAAGCTGTGATAAATAAGGTCTGTGGTAAACACAGGTTTCAGAGATCTTATACGTTTGGTTCTACGTGATCATCTTCATCATCTAATGTAACTTTTTGTGAATTTTGAAGCATTTATGTAATCAAAATTATGCTTCATAATTCATAAAGGTCATGTTAACTGACTGATGTTATCTCAGAACAAAACGTATAAGATCTTCTAAGCCGGTGTTAACCTCAGACCTTATTTTTGGCGTTTCTCCCAAAAACCCAGTCTTTCCCCATAAATTTCCCCCATAGGAATGGCTGAACGAACCAGAGATTTAATTTCCGTTTTTCAGGGCTACAAACTGGCGAGCTCTATTCTGCAGCATAAATCTGACCTACTCCCGACAGCTTCATGGCGCAGGGCAAGTGAAAAGGGAAAAATACTTTAAAATCCCAGCAACAGAAGATGTCCTGACTGAAATAGCTGGATCAAATGTAAAACGTGAAATTGAGTTCTGATTGTGTCCTCAACTGTACAATATCGAGCATGTGAGCTCAGAGATGTGTGAAATTGTGACTTAAATCAGATAACTGAACCTTTTCAGATGATGGCATTTTCACATTGACCTGAAATGACCAATTCCAAGCATTTCAAAGGCACATGTTGACAGGTGGTCATGCTTAAGTGTTATATCAAGGATCCAAAATCTGATCTGAACAAAATATTATTGCTGATTATTTTCTCTTGTGTTTAGCTGTTGTTTTTATTTTTACAACTGATAAACCTTTGCCTGTCACTGTTTTAATGATCAATAATGCTATGCTTTTCATTTTCAAGAATTGTATTGGGCCTATTGTAAAACATAGCTAGCAATCTAGCTAGCTATGATTATGGGTGGCTGCCATTGACATTTTGACACCCTGTGGGTGGGGTAAAACAGTCCCCATTTCTCTGAGGGAAATGTTACAGTTTATTTGTTTTGGATCTAATCACATAAAACAAAATGTTTTTTTCAGGATGCAGGATCTTCAAGACCTTGACAATGAAACATGTTGGCTTGTCAAAGAGCTGAAGTCATACATTGCTCAAGAAGCAGACTTTTTACCGAGGGAAACTGGCCTCAATATAATGGAGTCTGCAGCAGAGGTAGGTATTGCTATCCCAGTGACCCAGTTCTATATACTGTACTTACCTTTCAGTAGTGTTTTGATGTGCTATTTTGATGTTTTGTTGTGGTGTTTAACATTCATTTTTCAGAATCACAATGGAGTCTCTGCAAAATGCAGAAATGCCAAAGTTGAAGACCTGTGGAGCCTGGCCAGTTTCTTTGGTTTCAGTACCCAGACATTTGTCCTAGCTGTCAATCTACTGGATAGGTTCTTAGCCATTATGAAGGTGTGTATTTTAAAGATATTTGTTTTGTGATGTGGTCACACTGAATATTCTACATGATTGCATATTGTATGCATTTTGTTTATTGTTTGATACCTGTGTTGTTGTTGTTTACGTTGTGTAAATTTGCATGCTTTTTATTTTGTTTTTTAATTATAATCGAACTCTGCAGAAGTAGCCCATTAATGCTGACTAGTGTATCACTATAATGGCATGTTCACAGGTCCAACCTAAGCACGTGCCCTGCATTGGAGTCTCCTGTCTCCATATTGCTGCCAAAATGGTTGAGGACGAGTGCAACATCTCACCCACCCATGAACTCATTCGCATCAGCCAAAGCAAGTTCACTGTGTCTGACCTCAGCCGAATGGAGAAGATCATCTCTGAAAAACTCAACTTGGAGCTCAAAGCCATCACAGCCTTAACTTTTTTACACTTATACCATGCTGTCATTGTATCACTTACATCAGAAAGGTGAGCACTTTGTTTCTCAATTGATCACTTTTCGCATTATGCCATCAGTTATGTATTTTTCCAATGGCTAGAAGCTGTAAAGTTGATATACTAATGATCAGTTGACATGACGATCACATGAGAGTTCCCTTTATTTTAAGGGGGGAGATCCCAAGCATTGAAAGACTGGAAGCCCAGCTAAAAGCCTGCTTATGCCAGCTTATTTTCTCTAAAGCAAAAGTAAGAATTATTCTCAGGCCAATACACTTTTAAATGACAAGAATGTTAACTTTGAGTTGTAGGACTGATACGTTTTTTCATTTTTTTCTTCAGCCATCGGTGCTGGCACTGTCTGTCATTACTCAGGAATTTGATGCCCTCCAGTCTCTTGCCATGTTGGAAATTGTCCAAGAACTCCAAAGGCACTTAAAGGTATTATACAGTTTACTTACATAGCCCTCAGTTTGATATGACGGTGTTGTGACCAATGACAGTTATTATATTGTTAGAATACAAAGACCCACTGAGGCTGACACTGGCATTATACTTTACCCTGGCACTGAACAAGTGAAGTCATCTGACAACATGCTACATGAAACTAGCACCTTCTGGCTTGGATGACTAATCTCTTTATTTATATTTAATTATTATATTTATGTCTTCCGCCAGCTTCTCAAATGTTTCCTGTTCCCTTCACAGATTGTTGACAGTGAGTTACTCTACTGGAGGGGACTCGTGGCCAAATGCATGACTGAGTACAGCTCAAGTGAATGTAACAAACCAGACAACAAAAAACTGGTGTGGATCGTGTCCAGACGAACTGCCCAAAATTTGCACGCTAATCACTTCAGTGTCCCTGAACTGCCGACTATTCCAGAGGGCAGCTGGGATGAAAGTGAGAGGTAAACAAACAGCCCCTTTTAATGCACTTCACTGTTTAATAATATAATAACATTTGACTACATTAGAGCTACTGTGTGTGAACATAAAGGCTCATTATTGAATTGTACTGCAGCGTAATGCACCACATCACTTCTACATTGCTATGATGTTTCAGGGAAGAAACTCACTAATCTGAAGATGGCAATGATTACATCTGTTCTCCCCTGCATATATTTAGTGAGGATTCCTGTGAGGATATGAGCTGTGAAGAGGACAGCCTGTGCGGCTCTCCTGGCAGTGATGCAGAGGGAGCCTTCTTCCCCTCAGAGTTTTGCAACCAGGGCAGAAAATGATACTCCTCTCTTTTTGATGAGCTTAAATTCACGATAGGGATTGTATGTGTAACCAGGGTGCTAACTGTAACTTTTCCCTAAATGTAACTTTCCTTGTCGTTCGTAAAACATTTATGTTAATTACTATACAGTATGTGTGGCAGATGGGTATCTAACTCAAGCTGCCTGCGCGACTTGTTAGACCTCTGAGCTAAAGCCTAGGTGTGGAAGCTAACAAATCCTCCGGTCCAAAGTAAGTTTACTGATCACGGGAGCGTATTCAACAAACCACCTCTGCTACATACGTATTCTGGAAATCTGAATGACAGGACCTACCAAGTGCCTGTGTTAATCCATGTGCAGTTTTAAAATTTTTGTTATGATTTTAGATAGATCTTAGTGGAATTTAAATTGCAATATCTTGGCAGCTGACTGGCAATAAGATCTTAAAATGCCTTTTTAAATATGTTCCTGGTGTCAATCTAAGTCAAAACTTGACACATTCCAGTTGTCATTAAAGGGATTTTTCATCCAAATTTAAAATGACACGTATGTTTCCTTACCTGTCGTGTAATAAGCAGTCTATGCACAAGGTATGACAGCAATCCATGCTTTGGTTTAGTTTCCCTGGCACTGTTTCCACATGCTAACATTTTAGCATTTGTGGCACAAATCCCATTCAAGTCATTGGTATTAGCTGTTTTTGCACATCTACACCAAATCATACAAAAGTATCTCAAATTGATTATGAAGCTCAACAAAGTCACTTCTAGATGTTTTGAACATTTTGCATGAAAAATACATCATTAGATTTGTTCAACAAATGCTAAAACTTTAGCATGTGCTAGGGATGCTAAACCAAATAATGGATTGCTGTCAAACCTTGTCCATAGACAGGGTAAGAAAACCAATACAGTATGTAATTTGGGTGTACTATCCCTTTAAGCACAATGGCAAAATGATTTTCTACCTAGGATGTCCGTCCCGCACACTAACTGTTCAATCAATGGGAAATACCCAACATCGGTACATTGTGCAAGTTTTACCGGTTTTATAGAATAGTATTAATGTAGTAGTTGCCAATTCACCATGTTATTGTAATGTGTTTGTGAGATTATATGCAGGATGATACTGTATTCTATTAATGGTGGCTTGTATGGAAGTATGTCAATGGGATTCTGTTAGAGAATGATGGTGATTGTTGATTCAGTACACGTGCAAAATATGTATATGTAAATGAATAACACATTTACATAACTTGTATAAGAAATTATTTTAAAAAAGTGAATGTGTTATCATTCTTTGTGAATAAGCCATTTTATGTTACTGTATATCAACATGTTGTTATAAACAAACCATGTTTGCTTGGAAAAAAGAACCCTGCAAATAAAAGGATTACAATTTTTAAACCCTGTTGTGTTTTCCCTATTATTGTTAAGGCCCAGTGCAGTCAATGCTTTTCCTGTACTTTATACAGTGCATTCGGAAAGTATTCAGACCCCTTGACTTTTTGCCACATTTTGTTACGTTACAGCCTTATTCTAAAATGGATTGAGTCGTTTTTTCCCTCTTATCAATCTAGACACAATACCCCATAATGACAAAGAAAAAGTTTTTTTAAAATTTGTTTTGCACATTTATAAAAATTTTAAAAAAGAATTTAATATCACATTTACGTAAGTATTCAGACCCTTTACTTGGTACTTTGTTGAAGCACCTTTGCAGCGATTACAGCTTTAGGTCTTCTTGGGCACACCTGTATTTAGGGAGTTTCTCCCGTTGTTCTCGGCAGATCCTCTCATGCTCTGTCAGGTTGGATGGGGAGCGTCGCTCCACAGCTATTTTCAGGTCCCTCCAGAGATGTTCGCTTGGGTTCTAGTCCGGGATCTGGCTTGGCTACTCAAGGAAATTCAGAGACTTGTCCTGAAGCCACTCCTGCGTTGTCTTGGATGTGTGCTTAGTGTCCTTGTCCTTTTGGACGATGAACCTTCGCCCCAGTCTGAGGTCCTCAGCGCTCTGGAGCAGGTTTTCATCAAGGATCTCTCTGTACTTTGCTCCATTCATCTTTCCTTCGATCCGGAATAGTCTCCCAGTCCGTGCCACTGAAAAACATCCCCCCAGCATGATGTTGCCACCATCATGCTTCACCGTAGGGATGGTGCCAGGTTTCCTCCAGACGTGATGCTTGACATTCAGGCCAAATAGTTCAATGTTGGTTTCATCAGACCAGAGAATTTTGTTTCTCATGGTCTGAGATTCCTTTATGTGCCTTTTGGCAAACGCCAAGCAGGATGTCATGTGCCTTTTACTGAGGAGTGGCTTCCATCTGGCCACTCTACCATAAAGGCCTGATCGGTGGAGTGCTGCAGAGATGGTTGTCCTGGATGTTTCTCCCATCTCCACAGAGGAACTCTGGAGCTATGTCAGAGTGACCATTGGGTTCTTGGTCACCTCCCTGACCAAGGCCCTTCTCTACCAATTGCTCATTTTGGCCAGGTGGCCAGCCCTAGGAAGAGTGTTGGTGCTTCCAAACTTCTTTCATTTAAGAACGATGGAGGCTACTGTGTTCTTGGGGACCTTCAATGCGGCAGAAATGTTTTGGTACCCTTCTATTGATCTGTGTTCTAGGGCCAAGTCCTTCGACCTCATGGCTTGGTTTTCGTTCTGACATGCACTGTCAACTGTGGGACCTTATATAGACAGGTGTGTGCCTTTCCAAATCATGTCCAATCAATTGAATTTACCACCAGTGGACTCAAATCAAATCCACTGGTGGTAATCTCAAGGATGATCAATGGAAACAGGATGCACCTGAGCTCAATTTCGAAATTCATAGCAAAGGGTCTGAATGCTTACGTAAATAAGGTATTTCTGTTTTGAATTTTGTATATGTTTGAAAAAAATATTTAAACCTGTTTTTGCTTTTTCATTATTCATTCAATTTTACAATAAGGCTGTATCGTAATAACATTTGGAAAAAGTCAAGGGGTCTGAATACTTTCTGAATGCACTGTATATATTTCCACACCATGAAGTTGGAATAATACTGTGAACATGATAATGCCCTCTCAGTGTAAGAGCTGTTTGAAAATGTCAGCCTGTTTTGGTGCATGGAGTTTTGGCCTGCCTGCAGTAAATTAGTTAAAGACCAATAAGAAATTAGTTCCAAACCTCTCTGCCAATAACAGCTATTTTCCCCCTTCCCTCTCAGACCATGCGCAGACAGTTGTAGGAAATTATTGCTTGAGAAATTGCTCTTTGCTGAGAAGCTATTTTTGTTTATTTTTGACCATTTCAATTGAAAACAATCACAGTAAAGTACTTAATTTTTACCCAGAAATGATTTGTTATCGTAAAAAAAACGGCTGCATTGGACCTTTAAACTGATATGCTACTGTTAATGAGATGTACTTTAGTATTCGTAGGGACATCCCTTATTCAGATGCTGATCAGGCTTCCACATTTGCAAAATATTATGTGATTCAGTATTTTGTACAGTCAGCAAGTAATATTCGATGGTATGCATAACACATTACGTTTGTTGCTCCCATCTCTAAACCACGGAGGTGTAATACAGTCATGACACTTTTAGTCATATTTTCATCTGGGCTCAACAAACACTTCTCCATTTGCACCGGAATATGTGAAATGATTTAATGGGGAGAGGTTGCGTAGCCGAGACTGGTGAGAATTTTGCTGGATTGATACATTGACGTGAATTTCAGATGCATCGCCCTAATGGTATTAATCTGGCTGCCTGGAGAGAATTCAGTTCAGCGCAAAGGCAAGGCAAGGCAGCAGGGATGATGTGAGTGCACGAAGACAAATCGCTAACTGCCATTTCAACCACATTGCATATTTGCCGTCCATTTTACATTGGAAAGCATGTTTATTTTGTGTCATAATACGAATATGTATAGCCAAAATCAAGATCTAGAATCGAGGTGATGAAGGCTGGCACATTTCCATCGCTATTATTCAAGGAATGAAAACGCTCCAAGATGGTCCGCATCGCAAACGCTCTGGGTCTTGTCATATTGATGGTTGCTCTTCTCATTTTATCCTTAATAAGTTATGTGTCCATTAGAAAGGACAGCATCTTCTCTTCCACAAAAAATGACAATATGGGAGGACCACGGATAATGTTCCACGCAGGATTTCGGTGAGTAAGCTAAACCAAGATTTGGAAGCTCATCATTTTTTTATTTTGATATGACGCATGTAAAAATCCTGAAATGGTCCGATAATATGTGATTTATTTCATTCTGACAAGGCGCACGCGGTATTTTTTTTTCCAACGTAATCTTTATGATTGATTATGTCTACATTGTTCTGTAGGCTATGGCATTATATGGCCAAATGTATTAGAGGAATCAGGGCCTGAATAAATCATCAAAATAAATAATAATTCCTCTGCAAGCGGAAGTAGCCTAACTAATGCAAACCCCTGCCTCAATTAATTAGCCTTACATTAAATGTTTAATGACATTTCAACTGTAGAATCATCGACAGTAGGTTTTTGCCCCCCCCCCCCCCCCCCAAATATATATATATATATATATATATATATATATATATATATATATATTGTTTATTGTTATGTGGTTATTGTGACGCGCCAGGCTATGTTTCCATGTTCCGTGCTTTTGCACGTATGTTCATTTGGTACATTAGCTTTGGTGAGTGTTTTTTCGCGCGTTGCACTTTTGCCTTTTTGCAGGAGGTTTTGACGCAGTTTGCGTCCGTCTGTTTGTTCACTCCAGCCTGAATAAAGTGTGCGCCTGTTCACAAAACTCCTGCTCTCCTGCATCTGACTTCGCCACCAGTATACTTTGACAGTCCAAGGTGCTGCTAGATGTTATTGTGCCTATACTGTTACAAGCCCACACATGAATGCATGCTATGAGTTGGCTTGGACATGCTGACAATAATGCTGACAATATGAATAGCTCTTTACTAAGGAAAACCCTTTTCTTCTCAGGTCACAGTTTGCCATGAATTTCCTGGACCCATCCTTCATCCCGTTAACCAATGCTCTGAACGAGGAGCTGCAAGGGAAACCCTCCAAATGGAAATTCAATAGGACAGCTTTTTATCAGCAAAGGTATTATTATTATTATTATTATTATTCGGTTTAAACAGAATACTGTTTATGTGTTTAGTAGAACATTTCAGTTTATTTGTCGTTTGCAGTTGGCTACATTGCAACATTGCATTTAGTTGAAACAGCAGCTGTGAGCTGATATTTTGATCTGTTTACAACTTTTCAGGAAAGAGATCTTCCATTACATTGATGTGGCAAACAACTTCTCCCTCACCAAGAATGGTGTGCGCGTCGGCCAGCTGATGCACTTCGACTACTCCAGTCACAAGTATGTCTTCTCTATAAGCAACAACCTGAAGTCACTGCTTCCTGATGCTTCACCCATCCAGAACAAGCACTACAACGTGTGTGCCGTGGTGGGTAACAGTGGGATCCTGACAGGCAGTCACTGTGGGCCAGAGATCGACAGTGCCGACTTTATCTTCCGCTGCAACTTCGCCCCTACCGACTCCTACTACAAGGATGTGGGCCGGAAGACCAACCTCACCACCTTTAACCCCAGCATCCTGGAGAGGTACTACAACAACCTTTTGACCATCCAGGACCGCAACAACTTCTTCCTCAACCTGAAGAAGCTGGAGGGGGCCATTTTGTGGATCCCTGCATTTTTCCTCCACACCTCGGCCACCGTCACACGGACCCTGGTGGACTTCTTTGTTGAGCACAAGGGGCAGCTGAAAATCGAGCTGGCCTGGCCTGGAAACATCATGCAGGATGTCAACAAGTGAGTATGGAGAGACTGAGTTTATTGTGCCAGAGTTCTGGGAATCAGAACTGTCATTGGTGGTTTTGTTCTCACTTTCAGACACCATTGTTCCTACATACTGTACACACAAAAATTACCCAACTGCTGGGTTGTAGGCATTGGGTCACTTAGGTTGTTTTCTTTTAAAAGAGCAAGGTTGGGTTTTAATGCTGGGTTATTGATGCTGGGTTATTGAAATAGACTGCAGGCGTGGCTTAGTAGGGGCGTGGCTTTCAGATAGCCACCTGTGAAAGTAAATGTTATTCCTGTTAATCTGTTCTGTTGTATTATTACTGCATGTTAAGGTTGAACACTGGCAGTTTGAAGTTTTTATGAGGCTCACAGAAGGCTTACAGAGGTTTTGTGTTCCTTAAAGAGCACTTTGCCAAAACTGCCTGGTGGGATGGAGTTTTGGCCTGTGACCAGGCAGGAAATTAGTTAATAGACCAATAAGAAAGAGAGTCACAAACCTTTCGGCCAATAACAGCTAGTTTTGTGTAGAGGTCGACCGATTAATCGGAATGGCCGATTAATTAGGGCCGATTTCAAGTTTTCATAACAATCGGAAATCTGTATTTTTGGGCGCTGATTTGCCGATTTTTGTATTCCATTTTTTATATACCTTTACATACCTATTTAACTAGGCAAGTCAGTTAAGAACACATTCTTATTTTCAATGACGGCCTAGGAACGGTGGGTTAACTGCCTTGTTCAGAGGCAGAACGACAGATTTTCACCTTGTCAGCTCGGGGGATCCAATCTTGCAACCGTACAGTTAACTAGTCCAACGCAATAATGACCTGCCTCTCTCTCGTTGCGCTCCACAAGGAGACTGCCTGTTACGCGAATTCAGTAAGCCAAGGTAAGTTGCTAGCTAGCATTAAACTTATCTTATAAAAAACAATCAATCATAATCACTAGTTAACTACACATGGTTGATGATATTACTAGATATTATCTAGTGTGTCCTAATAATCTGACTGAGCGGTGGTAGACAGAACCAGCTGCGTAAATGTAACAGTATAGACTTTACGTCCGTCCCCTCGCCCCGACCTGGGCGTGAACCAGGGACGCTCTGCACACATCAACAGTCACCCTCAAAGCATCGTTACCCATCGCTCCACAAAAGCTGCGTCCCTTGCAGAGCAAGGGGAACCACTACTTCAAGGTCTCAGAGCAAGTGACGTCACCGATTGAAACGCCACTGGCGCGCACCACCGCTAACTAGCTAGCCATTTCACATCGGCTCCATAAACATTAATTCAAACAGCACTTTTGTGCGTTTTGCCAGCTGCTCTTCGTTGTGCGTCAAGCATTGCGCTGTTTATGACTTCAAGCCTATCAACTCCCGAGATGAGGCTCGTGTAACCAAAGTGAAATGGCTAGCTAGTTAGTGCGCGCTAATTATCGTTGTGTTGCTGGTTCGAGCCCAAAGAGGAGCGAGGAGAGGGACAGAAGCTATACTGTTACACTGGCAATACTAAAGTGCCTATAAGAACATCCAATAGTCAAAGTTTAATGAAATACAAATGGTATAGAGGGCAATAGTCCTATAATTCCTATAATAACTACAACCTAAAACTTCTTACCTGGGAATATTGAAGACTCATGTTAAAAGGAACCACCAGCTTTCATATGTTCTCATGTTCTGAGGAAGGAACTGAAACGTTAGCTTTCTTACATAGCACATATTGCACTTTTACTTTCTACTCCAACACTTTGTTTTTGCATTATTTAAACCAAATTGAACATGTTTCATTATTTACTTGAGGCTAAATTGATTTTATTGATGTATTATATTAAGTTAAAATAAGTGGTCATTCAGTATTGTTGTAATTGTCATTATTACAAATAAATAAATAAAAAATTGTCAGATTAATCGGTATAGGCTTTTTTGGTCCCCCAATAATCGGTATCGGTGTCGAAAAATCATAATCGTTGACCTCTAGTTTTGTGTTTTACGCTCCCAACTCAGACCACTCCCAGACAGTCCTAGCACAATTCTTGCTAGAGTCTTTGCTAGGAAGCTTTTATTTGTATTTTATTTTTTATTGAAAACAATCACAGTAAGGTACTTAACTGACACCTAGAAATGATTAGATATTGAGATAAAAATGTCTGAATTGGACCTTTAAAGCTGGAGTCCTTCATGGTGAAACAGCCACATTCGTTTGTGATATTACAACAGCAAATACGTTTTTTTTTATTGGATGCGAGATAGAAGAGCACAATATGATTTTTATCATGCTGTGCAAAGCTCCTCCAATCTAAAAATTTAAATAAACAAAACATTGGTGGTGGGGTGGCCACTGGCGCTGTTTCCCACTACTGCGGATTCCATCTTGAAGAACCTATGTAAGTTCCAGTGTTGAGATAGCTACCACTTTATTACAATATGTAATTAATAATGTTAATATCCAAAAATATTTAAGGAACATTTAAAATGACACTGTACAATCTTAACATGTAATAGAATAGAACAGAACAAATGAACAGGCATGACATTTACTCTCATGGGTGACCAAAAATAACTATCTGAAAGCTACACCCTTAATAAGCCATACCTTCTGAAAAGAATAAGGATTACATTAAAAAAAAAGACCTGCTGCTGGGTCAACCCATCATGAAAGTGAATAAAACCCAACTGATGGTTAAATTAACCCATGTTTGGGTAATCCTAACATCCCAACATGTTGGGTTATTCACGCAAACCAACTGGCTGGGTCAAAATAACCCACCGTGGGTTCTGTCCAATATTTACCCAGTGCTGAGTTAACCAAAAAAACGAATTGGGTTATTTTTAAGAGTCTATCTAAGTAACATAATAAAAAACTCCATCAAAATCTGTCAGTTTAAGCTAGACATATCCGGAAAGTGGCCGAGCTACAGCTGTGTTTGTCAGCCCATGAGACATACCGAATATCGATCTTTTAATGAAAACATCTGTAGCGTCCAAACAGTTTGGCTTACAAAACTAATAGGACCCCACTATGGAAAGGGGGGACTTTCTGTTTTGCTCTATGACACACACAAGTGTCATGGGAATTGTCTGAAGGTAACACAAATGGAAGTATGGAGGTAGTTGTGTGCCAAAAAAAAGCTAAAATATTTCTTAAGCTTTCTTATATCGCTTAGATATAGGACAGACACTTCAAAACTTTATTCCGTATGATTTTTTCTGACTGTCTTTTTTGCCATCTGTCGAACACTTCATTGTCCAAAAAGTGTTTACTTTTCCCCCATAGATATTGGAAGACCAAGAACCTGTCCCCGAAGCGACTCAGCACTGGTATCCTCATGTACACTCTGGCCTCGGCCATGTGTGAGGAGATCCATCTGTATGGCTTCTGGCCCTTCGGCTGGGATCCCAACACAGGCAAGGAGCTGCCCTACCACTACTACGACAAGAAAGGAACCAAGTTCACCACCAAGTGGCAGGAGACCCACCAGCTGCCCAGTGAGTTTAAGCTGCTTTACAAGATGCATGGAGAAGGTGTGACCAAGCTGAGCCTTTCACACTGTTCTTAGACATTCCAGCCTTGGTGACAGTGCGTCAAGAAATTAATTTGGTGGAGCTCCAACACAGCAGCTGACCTTGCGCTCACGTAACATATTTTGCGACTCGAAGCAGACAATGCATGATTTAGTAGTAAGATGTATTACTCTTTCACTCCAGAAACACACCATCATACCACCACTGCATCTTGCCTTTCAGCTTCGTCATAGGGTATGTAATTCACACTTTAGGTTGCGAGGAACATGGCACAGTATTTCAAATGTGGATTACTGGTTGATGTCATTATGATGCTGAATATATTATGTCACACTATCATAGTACTTATCATACAATATTTCACATCACATTATTTGCATTGCTATCATAATTATTGGGATAAATAGATCAATACAACACACGTACATTTTATGAAAAATAATCACTATTTCCAAACGAAAGTTTTTTCCAGAATGTAGGGGTGAGGTGGGGGGCATAATTATTATTAGGCTAAAGCCTTATTTCAAAGGGATTTGATTGTTCTTTTGATATCACTGCTTAGTCTCAGGGAAGGATTTAAGAGAAGGAATGTTTTTTTGTTTTTTTATCAGATGCAAATGCTCCCACTGAGGTGCAAGCAGAGACACTGTCTATTTTCCATCCCTTTTTAGCTACAGTGAAGTACCACAGGTGCCAGCAGACAGCCAATGGGCCCAGCCAGCACACTGCACTGCTAACTACTGTAGCAGTGAGATTTGTTTACAATGCCCCTTAATGTATATAATTGCTGCCCTATTTAGATAAAGATACTGTAGCGATAGCCACAGTCCCACTGTTTTACTGAGATTCTGGTGATCGCTCTGGTAATATTTAAATTTGCGAATGAATAATCTACATTCCAACACCAAGCCATAGACTGAGCTTAGTTACAGTACACTTTAAAGTATATATATTGTTGTTATCATCCCGCTTTAAGAATTGTTCTTGAGAAATTGAACAAAACATTCAGAAAAAGTGTCAGAATTCTGTTTTTAGTTTCATACGACTTCAACTCTTATCTATTTTCAAAATACCATTGAACACCATGGTGCTAAAGGGAAAAGGAATTTCATCAACCAGTCTTTACGTTGTGGGGTGCATACCGTAACAGCATTTTTTTTGTTTTAGTCAAACACTGAACACAGAACTCATGTTATGACCCATGTATCAACACAAGGTCTTCACCACATCCACTGTGTGTAGAAAACTTTAAGAACGCTTTCCTAATATTGTCTCAAGGCTTACAAATCTTTCTTTAACCTGTCTCTCCCCCCCTTCCTCTACACTGATCTGATTGAAGTGGATTTAACAAGTGAAATCCATAAAGGATCATAGCTTTCACCTGTTCAGTCTATGTCATGGAAAGAGAAGGTATTCATAATGGTTTGTACACTCGGTGTATACATTACTTTGACCTTTGAGACATCATCCAGAGAAATTAAGTTTTGTTGAATAATTGTAGCACCTTGTACAAAGAGCATGATACACTATTGAATGACACTGCATGTAAGAAACGAACAAATTATTTGTGCTGATATTCTAATTTAAACAGCACCAGAAACATTGTATGAAAGCTGTTTTAAGGCAGAAATTCCTATCAAACCACTGGGACCAAAATTCTTTGTTTTACCTTTCTGACAATTAAAGAACTAATGTAACTTTATTTTTATATCTCTAGATTATATTTACTCTCCTCAACAAAGTGTTACATGAAACATATACTGTATCAAGTCAAGCTCCACTATGTTAGAGGATTGGGTATGGATTGGTACTGTAGCTTTCAGGATTTAACCATTGATGTCTGTACATTGACTTTGCTCAAACGGTACCATATGATAGCCACATGATGACTCACAGCACATGCTCACATTGGGAAGGAGGTGAGGTTGGTGAAAACACCACAAGTTGGCTGTATTTATTAGACAGAGGGTTTCGTCATAGTGTACATGTCATGCACAAGATATGGGATTGCCCTTATGAGCAGGGGTAGAAAATCTTAGGAATTTACCTTAAAACATTTTTCGTATGAGTTCAGATTTACTATGCTCATGAACCAGATTATGGGTACTTTTAAAAGACAAGTTAGTCAGTATTACATCGACCATGGGTGTCATGCTCACAGAAGTATTTTAGAACAGACCGTTTTTTTCCCCCATCATAGTACTGTCTGTCATTATTATGACACAAATATATGATACGAATGTGCCATTAATTTGTTAGGTAGTAGTTTACTCTTAGTCCATACCCTGGTCGTGTAGATTCGATTTTAGATTAAATTAGATTAATATTTTCACTCATGTTTATTTCTTAAAAGTAAATACACCAAAGAAAGCCCATTAAACAAGAGATACTCATTTATCTGAATGTGATGTGATTTAAAATGTTGGCTTAAGTATGGCAACCAATGTACGACAATATATTTCATTCAATTTATGTTTTTTTATTTGATGTGTTGTCAAATGATTTCCTGACATAGAAAACACTTGGGTAGTTGTGTGGTATATTTGCCTTTTATGTCTTGTCTAATGGGTTCTGTTGTTGAATTATAATGCCTCTATGAATGTCCTCCTTTAAATGCTTCCATGTACTGATCATCTCCAAAGAAAACTACAGTACTACTCACATAAATGAAGAGAATGTATGCTCCCCCACATTTCCTTAGAGCAAAATGTCCAATGTGTGTGCAGACGCGTTTGTGTTCAAAAGGAATGGTACTAACAGAATCCCGGATTGCAAATCACCCCAGTTTGTGCTTGCATGTATTTATTTGATAAGAACAAACTGATAAGTCATCAAAGCAGCCAGCCATTTTCATGTCAAAAGGCAATTATTGGTAAAACCAACATTAATTGTGTTTAAAATGACAGCATTTATTCTTAAGACTTAGGTTTTAATACAATTTCATATTTTTTTCTGTCAGTACTTATGACCTCTAAACATTTTCTATACTTTCTTAAATGTGCATGACAATTTTGTTCCAGTAATAATCAAGCTTAAGTACCAAATGTGCTCTTTGTCGTATACAGTAGAACTCATGGATCCTGTAATGCACTTTGCTATCTATGTTTGTAACACAATAATAGATTTTCTCATTCATATATAAGAAATGTAACCATGACTGTGAATGAGTTGTTGCATAATCAGTTTTGGATTATATATTGTCAATTATAAATGTATGTGCCTGCATTTTCCTTCCATCGATGCCTCAATGTGTCAAATAAAAAAGAAACATACTTTTTACATACGACTCTTCTTCAAACACTTTTGATTAGTATTTAACCATTTAGAATCACACAAAGCCTAGTCATATTACAAATATTGGCTTGAGATCTACACATGGTGCTTTTATTTACTTTTTAATCATTTTACAATGTTACAAAACTGGATTGTGTGTTATGTTGCTTGTTTCTGGTCAATAACATACATCACAAGTACAGACTGAAGATAATACTGACCAGGTTGGGAATAAATAGCCAGTGCAGCAGTTATCAATCCAAAAATAAACACACATTATTGCATAAGAGGATAATACACATCCTTAAAATACTGGATGGGAAAATTGAACTTCTCCAATATAATAAAACTCCTATGATGCAATAGTTACACATTTGAATGAATGGTCCTTCATTCTGAATGCAGCCAACCACATGTACATGAAATGTGGCTGACATCCTAACAGGCACACTTCCTGCTGGTGGAGGTTTCGGCCACTTTGTTAATGACTGCGCTCCCATTGGCAGCCTCTGACACAGGCCCCTCTGTGTTCTGCTCCATGCGCCTCATCACCAGGTCCAGCAGAGTGGTCACTGCCTGGTCTACCTCATCCCCTGTGGCACTACTCGTCTCAAAATAGGGTACACTAGAGAGAAAGGGAGGGACTTATTAACCTGAACACTATACTGATTATAGTGATTATTAATGAATGGATGAAGGCCACAACGTTCAGTTGAATTGTGATTTATTTCTAATAGGGTCATTTTTATTTTAAAGGTCTAATGCAGCCATTTGTAATCTTAATATCAAATCAATTCTGGGTAACAATTAAGTACCTTACTGTGATTGTTTTTAATTTAAATGGTCAGAAATAAGCAAAAATATCTTCTTAGCAAAGAGAAATTTCTCAGACTGTCTGGGAGTTGTATGAGTGGGGAGGGGGGGACATTTCACTAGCCGTTATTGGCAGAGAGGTTTGGAACTCTCTTTCTTATTGGTCTATTAACTCAATTTACCACCTGGTGAATTAAAAAGGCAGGCCAAATCTCCATCCCACCTAAACAGGCTGAAATTTCAGCCAGTATTTTCAAACAGCTTTTACACTAAAAGGCCATTATAATAATTTTCACAATTTCACAGTATTATTCTAACCTCAGTGTGGAAATATATATAAAACACAGGAAATCACATGTTTGATTGCACTGGGCCTTTAAAGATGCTGAAGAGGCTCTATAGAGTGGATGGTAGTAGCTAACTGACTCAAGTACAATAGTACTCCTTCTGTTTGGGGCATTTGCTCTAGATTGGTACGAATGCTTTACAGTTGTGCTAAAACTATGAACTCAAACACCCTCAGTTCATGGAGGTTCGCTGGAGAAGAGAGCCGTGCCAATGGTCAGATCACATTTCGCAGAGGTAGCAGAACTTTGTCCTGAGCAAGCAGGTATCCATCTCACTTACCAATATCTGTCCGCCAGGTCCCTGGCTTGTTTTCCTTGTACATCTCTCAGGTCTTTGAGGTCTGCTTTGGTGCCAACTAAGACTATGTCTGGACTGTCACAATAGGCATTTGCCTGTAGCTGACCTGAACAATCACAACAAGAGGTAATCAAATTCCAGTTATTGATGGATATGTAAGTTAGTATTTGAATCACAAACAGTAACCTACCCTGCTAGATTGAGATCATTTACAATAATGCCAAATACAACGTAAAATACACTATCAATGTGGTACTGTACTTACATGCTCTACTAAATGGATGATTCAAACTGACTATAGGCTGACATTGATCTAAGTGCTTTGGAAGATACGTGTGCTGAGACATACTCATCCAGTTCCTGACATTCAGAAAACTCTGCTGATTGGTCAGATCAAACATAAGAAGGAAGCCCATTGCGTCTCTGAAGAAGGCTGTAGTGAGACTTCTGAACCTGGAATTTATACAATTACAACAATGTTCGAACACTGGTAACGTTATGGATATGGATTATACCATTGAAAATGCTCATCTAACAATGATACAAAATTGCCTTTGAATTTCTAAATACAGTATACTCCTAGAAAAACAGCAAATACCGTGAAATGTGACAGACTTGCAGAGCAGGACAGTTCAGATATCACATGTACTGTCTGCTTGTTGTGGCCTACCTCTCTTGCCCTGCTGTGTCCCAGAGCTGTAGATGCACTTTAAAAGTCTTCTCTGTCGTTCCATTAGAGCCAGTCCCCAAATACGTCTGGAGACACAAGACAGTTGTAGAATAAGTGTCATCTCAAGAGCTGGGACCAAAGGCATGCTCTTTGGCTCTGGAATATGTTTTCAACAAATGTTCTATTTTTTATTGTGAGTTGATCCCCTACTATTCCATCCAACATTCAACATTTGGATTTGTATAACCACATTATCATTGGAAGCTGGTGTGGAGCAAGGATGACTGAACATGAATGATGTGTTTGAAAGGAATGTCATGGGCTGCACACAAGTAAAGCAGCACGACTCACCACTCTCTTTTCCCTGAAGTCTATTCCCACTGTGGTGGTGAACTTGCGGTTGAACTTGTTGTCGGTGTACCTGTAGAGGAAAGTGGTCTTCCCCACTCCAGAGTCCCCTAATGACAAGAGCTTGATCAGGTAGTCGTAATCCCAATCAGTCGTCATTGTGCAGCCTCGTGCCAAACCTGCCCTAAAATATGAAACCAAAGTACTGTATGTAGGCTATTATAGTCATATCTTACTTGCAAATATAGCCATAACTGACATTACAGACATTACTGTGAATGGTGGTACATTCACCACACTTACAATTAATGCAGCAACAATGAATACAGCGGAATTACTATTACATTGCCAGGAATTCAGAAAATTGAATACAGGTCTCCCAGAAGACATTAATGGCTTGATTCGTGCCCTTAACTAATATACTTTGAAACTGTCATACATATATAGGCTATTGTAATTTCATTGTATAGTACTGTAAATATAGCCAGTATACTACAAAGTGCCCTAAAAGGATTGAACAAAGAGGCAAATATTGGCCTAACACACAGCTGAAATCCCCAGTCAGGGGGTTCATGATCACAGGGGCTTCGTAGACCGTCACAACTCGAGTCATTAAAAGCCGATCAGAGCAGAGCAGGCACATGACTCGACCCAGCTTTCACATGAGCGGTCAAGTGGCTGTCCTGTGTGAGCTGCAGGAAAAAGCTCTAAACATGTGGCTTCTATTCATTGTCTACATACAGTACACTCTCAAATAGTACAGAGACAGAATACAAAGAGGGCAGAAAGACCTTGGGCTCCTGTAGCTCATTCAGTTACACCGGTAACTCTTTATTTGGGTAACAGCACGACAAAGCATCTTGTAGTATGTGTATGACAATCAAGTGGAAGAAAATATCAAAAGGGATGTTGACATTTTCACATCATTACCGTCGCGGACTTCAATTGATCCATTATTGTGTTGGGAACAGTCTAAAAGCACAACCTTGTAGTTTATTTTAAATGTTTTATTTCCAATCATACTTGGAAATGGCCTGTCTCAGATTCCTTAGGCACTGAAAAAGGAATGAGATGCCAATATGAAAATGCTGACTCATTTCCAGTGTGGATTATCAATATGATATTTCTGCTCAGTTGTCTGGTGTCTTTATTGAAAGATGAGAAAAAGTAGGCCTGATTAAATTCTTTCAATGGCATGTGTCTGTGATGCCCGAAATATTTAAGACATTGGACAATATTTATTTTGTATGCAGAGAATGTGCAAGTTATCCATAGAACAAACTAATCTGTATGCAGATTCTCTTGGAGATAAATGGCCATTGTGCACATAAGGAACGTCTCAAAATGCGTTTTCAGAAAATGTAGGCCAACTATAATGCCCCCAACAATACAGTGTGACAGACAATACAATGCCTGATGAAATGCCTGGAGATGAGTAAACCAATATGCCACTCAATGATGCTGCTACAAAATGCACGAACTTCACTCTGCCAAGATTGGAGAAAAACGACAAATAAATTCAATCTTACCGATTTAGCCAGAGGTACTGCCAACTTCCATTCAGGGAGCTCAACCAGTCCTTGGCAAACACATAGCTATTGCCTGAACCTTTCCCCCTCTCACATGCTATAAGGGAGGAGTTTCCAGCTAAAAAAAATAACCACAGAGTGCGGTGTTCACAGACCTTGTGTTTTCTGGTATTTCTCAGGGGGGAAAAAAGCTCTTTAATAACTGGATTGCGGCCCTGTCTACAAATAATGTGTTCTTATGTGGATTTCAATGGAACTCAGCAAACTGGGAGCTTTGTAAACACCCCTAAAAGTCATTTCTCCCTCTTATTTCTCTGGAATCTCAACAAGTTGGCTAATACTCTAAACTGAGTTTTTCCCTTTCTAATGCATTAGGACATCATCTTGAGGTGAACTTGTGGGGAGGCATGTGGGGGTAACATGTATTGTGTCACCCACCGTTTGTACATCATTTTTATACCAGGTCTAGACTACATACCAAAAGTCAGTGGACACCTGTTCGTTGAACATCTCGTTCCAAAATCATGGGCATTAATATGGAGTTGGTCCCCCCTTTACTGCTATAACAGCCTCCACTCTTTTGGGAAGGCTTTCCACTAGATGTTGGAGCATTTCTGTGGGGACTTCCATTCAGCCACAAGATGTTGGAGCATTAGTGAGGTCGGGCACTGATGTTGGGCGATGAGGCCCGCAGTCGGGGTTCCAATTCATCCCAAAGGTGTTTGATGGGGTTGAGGTCAGGGCTCTGTGCAGGCCAGTCAAATTCTTCCATGCTGATTTCGACAAACCATTTCTGTATGGACCTCGCTTTGTGCACGGGGTCATTTTCATGCTGAAACAGGAAAGGGCCTTCCCCAAACTGTTGCCACAAATTTGGAAGTATAGAATTGTCTAGAATGTCATTGTATGCTGTAGCATTAAGATTTCTCTTCACTGGAACTAAGTGGCCTAGTCCGAACCATAAAAAACAGCCCCCAGACCTTTATTCATCCTCCACCAAACCTTACAGTTGGCACTATATATTCGGGCAGGTAACGTTCTCCTGCCATCCACCAAACACAGATTTGTTCTTCCGACTGCCAGATGGTGAAGTGTGATTCATCACTCCAGAGAACACGTTTCAAATCCTGCAACATGACCACATTCATTGAGTGACACATTGATCTTATAAGGTGGGGCAAAAAAGTATTTAGTCAGCCACCAATTGTGCAAGTTCTCCCACTTAAAAAGATGAGAGAGGCCTGTAATTTTCATCATAGGTACACTTCAACTATGACAGACAAAATGAGAAAAAAAATCCAGAAAATCACATTGTAGGATTTTTAATGAATTTATTTGCAAATTATGGTGGAAAATAAGTATTTGGTCACCGACAAACAAGCAAGATTTCTGGCTCTCACAGACCTGTAACTTCTTCTTTAAGAGGCTCATCTGTCCTCCACTCGTTACCTGTATTAATGGCACCTGTTTGAACTTGTTATCAGTATAAAAGACACCTGTCCACAACCTCAAACAGTCACACTCCAAACTCCACTATGGCCAAGACCAAAAAGCTGTCAAAGGACACCAGAAACAAAATTGTAGACCTGCACCAGGCTGGGAAGACTGAATCTGCAATAGGTAAGCAGCTTGGTTTGAAGAAATCAACTGTGGGAGCAATTATTAGGAAATGGAAGACATGCAAGATCACTGATAATCACCCTCGATCTGGGGCTCCACGCAAGATCTCACCCCGTGGGGTCAAAATGATCACAAGCAAAAATCCCAGAACCACACGAGGGGACCTAGTGAATGACCTGCAGAGAGCTGGGACCAAGGTAACAAAGCCTACCATCAGTAACACACTACGCCGCCAGGGATTCAAATCCTGCAGTGCCAGACTTGTCCCCCTGCTTAAGCCAGTACATGTCCAGGCCCATCTGAAGTTTGCTAGAGAGCATTTGGATGATCCAGAAGAAGATTGGGAGAATGTCATATAGTCAGATGAAACCAAAATATAACTTTTTGGTAAAAACTCAACTCGTCGTGTTTGGAGGACAAAGAATGCTGAGTTGCATCCAAAGAACACCATACCTACTGTGAAGCATGGGGGTGGAAACATCATGCTTTGGGGCTGTTTTTCTGCAAAGGGACCAGGACGACTGATCCGTGTAAAGGAAAGAATGAATGGGGCCATGTATCGTGAGATTTTGAGTGAAAACCTCCTTACATCAGCAAGGGCATTGAAGATGAAACGTGGCTGGGTCTTTCAGTATGACAATGATCCCAAACACACCGCCCAGGCAACGAAGGAGTGGCTTCGTAAGAAGCATTTCCAGGTCCTGGAGTGGCCTAGCCAGTCTCCAGATCTCAACCCCATAGAAAATCTTTGGAGGGAGTTGAAAGTTTGTGTTGCCCAGCAACAGCCCCAAAACATCACTGCTCTAGAGGAGATCTGCATGGAGGAATGGGCCAAAATACCAGTAAAAGTGTGTGAAAACCTTGTGAAGACTTACAGAAAACATTTGACCTCTGTCATTGCCAACAAAGGGTATATAACAAAGTAACTTTTGTTATTGACCAAATACTTATTTTCCACCATAATTTGCAAATAAATTCATAAAAAATCCTACAATGTGATTTTCTGGATTTTTTTTCTTCTAATTTTGTCTGTCATAGTTGAAGTGTACCTATGATGAAAATTACAGGCCTCTCTCATCTTTTTAAGTGGGAGAACTTGCACAATTGGTGGCTGATTAAATACTTTTTTGCCCCACTGTATGCATTGATTACGTACCATATTGATTGATTATTTATTGGACGACAGGGAATGAGCTGAAGGATAACACAACTGACAATTCTCTTTGAAATATGTTTCAACTGTAGGACTGTTTTGTATGAACACATAACAGGAATAGTTTTTGTTGTCTGTCCATTCAAGTATTTACCCATCTTGCTCTTTTTGTACAATAGGCATGTCATGTAGCCAAAGATTTTTATTTTACCATCTTTTCTCAAGGCTATTGTGATTAATATGCTTTTTGTAAAATGTTGGTTAATATTATGTTGCCAATATGTTATTTATAGCAACTATTTATTTAATAAATGATTTGTCAAATAAAAAATATATACTTTGTTTGAATTTATCAAAAGTAATTAAGTGCCGTCCTCTTATCGTTAAAAGAGGATTCCATTGACACCATGCAACCATTTTTACTGATGTAACAGAAAGTGTCGATCCAGTAAATCAAGAGTACAGCTGCTCCCTGTGTGTTTGTACTTGTCCATTCTGGATCCCCTAGTCTAGTAAAGCCCTTGTTCCCTCTCAATGGGCCAGTAATGGCCATCCCTCTGATTGTCCACTACAAACACCCTGACCACCGTGTGGACACAGAGACAACCCCTGACCTCTGAACCCTTATCTAGTGTCTGAAGGCAGAGAGACGGGAAGAACGCGTTTCCACTGCTCCAGAGTCCAATGGCGGCAAGCTTTACATCACTCTAGCCGATGCGTAGCATTGCGAATGGCGATCTTAGGCTTGTGTGTGGCTGCTCGGACATGGAAACCCATCAATCTCCTGACGAAAAGTTATTGTGCTAACGTTGCTTCTAGAGGCAGTTTGGAACTGAGTGTTGTGTCGTGGAGGATCATTTCAAAATATAACACTTACAAGAACTTGTGAATTCAATATAGGCTTTTAATACAAACATATCAGAAGCCTAGATGGTCCGCGGAACACACACTTTTCCAGAGCACTGGCTCTGTATTTATACACATACAACATATGAGTCCATCCCACATGCAAATGAAGTTACTTCCCTCAGTCCATCTGCCACCATTATCTTTCAGTCTGTGCTTCCTGCTTGTTCATGCCCAATAACGCCCATATCTGCTTTCTGTTAAGTTATAATGGTGGCAGGACCTCTTCATGTCGCAAAAATAATACATGCCCATCTTATCCTATGGGCCCCTTATGTTTAGCTTGGTGTGTTCTTTGGTATGTCTGTCCTTATTAGGACTAGTAGACTATGTGTCTCTTCTCTTCATGTCCTAAAAATATATGCCCTATGTCTATAGTCCATCAGTTGGTCCTTTGGCTGACCCCCTCCCTTGTGTGTCCCTCTGACCTCGGTATGTCCAGCTGTCCTATGCACTCATGGCCTTGCTTTGGTTTCCTGTCCTCTACAATAGACAATGCATTTTACCCTAAACATTTATGCATTTTATGGCTTATGCCATTACGTCTGTTATTTCTTGGTTTCCTGTTTTTACCAGAATGGCAAATGCACTCTAAGTGTATCCTCTTCCTCTTGTGGTCTAATGTACACCTTTGCTCTACAGTATTATGTTTGTCCCTATATGTACAGCTTGCTCCCACAGTTGCAACCGAGGACAGGTTATTTTTACGTGCTTCAGCCCTCTGGGGTCCCGTTCTGTGAGCTTGTGTGGCCTACCACTTCACGGCCCACCCGTTGTTGCTCCTAGATGTTTCTACTTCACAATAACAGTACTTACAGGGCAGCTCTAGCAGGGCAAACATTTGACTAACTGACTAGTTGGAAAGGTGACATCCTATGACGTGGCAGCATCATGTTGTGGGGATGTTTTTCAGCGGCAGGGAATGGGAGACTAGTCAGGATGGATGGAAAGATGAAAGGAGCAAAGTACAGAGAGATCCTTGATGAAAACCTGCTCCAGAGCGCTCAGGTCCTCAGACTGGGGGCGAAGGTTCACTTTCCAACAGGACAACGACCCTAAGCACACAGCCAAGCTTGTAGCGTCATACCCAAGAAGACTCATGGCTGTGATTGCTGCCAAAGGTGCTTCAACAAAGTATTGAGTAAAGGGTCCGAATACTTATGTAAATGTGATATTTCAGTTTTTTATTTTTTATACATTTGCTTTGTTGATATGGGGTATTGTGTGTAGATTGATGAGGGTAATAAACTATTTAATCCATTTTAGAATAAGGCTGAACATTAACAAAATGTGGAAAAATTCAAGTGGTCTGAATACGTTCCGAATGAACTGTATAGTGTATCTGTATGAATATCCACGTTTCCTGGAAATCCACAGTCAGCCGACTGCCTTTGTGACACAAGGCCTGTAGAGGAGTTTCCCTCCTCCAAGCGGTCTGTGAGTGAAGACTGCAAGGAGGTGACTGTGAGTTCCTGGTGTTTGTTGGTTGTTGGTGCGTTGGGCTGTCTGTCAAAGCCCTTGGCAGTTTATTTATGGTCTCTGGGAGTGCTGTGAAATGAGTCATTAAGATTGCATGGAACAGGCTGAGAGAGAGAGGCAGGCTGTTCTGAAAGATGGTTGTGAGATGAGTGGGCTGTCTGCTGGCTCCAGCTGAGGTGGCCCTGGACGGTCTCGGGTAGGCAGGTGATAACAATTCCTTCTGGATGTCACCAGGCAGGAGTCTGAACACCTCAGGGTCAATGTTTGGGGGCAATCCAGGAAAATCTGTCAAACCAGGACTGTTGGTCCTTTTATCATCTACTGTTCCACCTACGCAGCACTCACCCAACCTTGGCTGCTGATGGGAGGCCTCAGGGCTATGCTAAGGTTGGGAGGTGTGTCTGGTATCCCCTGTGATGCATCCTGACCAGTCAACTACTCTGTCCTACCTTCAACGTCAGATCCAGCCTGCACTGTGAGGTTACCAAGCACACTTTGAGACGGATCATCCTATAGCAGATGGAGAGAGAGAGAAATTATGCACATTTTTACAATTCCAAAGATGACCCATAGGGAGTGCACATTGCAGGGGTAAGGCCTGAGACAGAGATATTAGTTGATATCTTATGGGTGAAATCCAGATGTCTTACCTGACACATAGGAGGCCTGGGTTTTCTCAAGAGATCTGTGTGTGAAGAAGGCACAGATGCATGCCTTGCTGACAGCAGCAAACCTGGCCTGCATGTTACTGAAGCACATGTTGAGGAGGGTGAGGTGGAAGCCTGTGCTGGTGTCCACCATCTTGTGGAAGAGCTTCATGGCCATGGTGACTAGCTGTGCCAAGGCATCACTGTCGCCTGATGAACAACACAGCAGATTTAAGTGGGATAAGTTGCTAAATGTACAGTAACTGATCTACCATTTAAGATCTGTGAAATCCAGTCTTAGAAATTAATGTACTATTAAAATGGAGATTTACAGCAGGTTCTAATCAATAGTTACTGCATATTTGCCAAAGCCATTGGTAGTCCATTTTCAAATCGTAATGACGTACAGAAAAAATATACTCCTTATTTGTGTGAGAATTATTTACCAATACCAGAGCTGATGTTCTGCTCAATGTGGTTGGGGATGGTCACTGCCTGCTCTCCCGGGCTGAACCGTTTGTTGGTTGCTGAGTAGCGCCTGATGGTGAGTCGAAGTGTCATCTTTATGCATCCTAAAACCAAGACAGCATTCTGAAGTTAAACTTAATGCAGACACACTACTTACAGACTTAACTGTTTCTGCACCTTGCAGTTCAAACCTTATGAATAACTGTGTATTACAATTTACAAAAAAAATGACGTTTTCGTCTTTTGAGCTTCTAGTCATGAAATCTATGCAGCCTACTCAATCACTTTTTATAGCTACTGTTTACAGGCCTCCTGGGCCATATACAGCGTTCCTCACTGAGTTCCCTGAATTCCTATCGGACCTTGTAGTCATAGCAGATAATATTCTAATCTTTGGTGACATTAATATTCACATGGAAAAGTCCACAGACCCACTCCAAAAGGCTTTCGGAGCCATCATCGACATAGTGGGTTTTGTCCAACATGTTTCTGGACCCACTCACTGTCACAGTCATACGCTGGACCTAGTTTTGTCCCATGGAATAAATGTTGTGGATCTTAATGTTTTTCCTCATAATCCTGGACTATCAGACCACCATTTTATTACGTTTGCAATTGCAACAAATAATCTGCTCAGACCCCAACCAAGGAACATCAAAAGTCGTGCTATAAATTCACAGACAACACAAAGATTCCTTGATGTCCTTCCAGATTCCCTCTGTCTACCCAAGGACGCCAGAGGACAAAAATCAGTTAACCACCTAACTGAGGAACTCAATTTAACCTTGCGCAATACCCTAGATGCAGTTGCAACCCTAAAAACTAAAAACATTTCTCATAAGAAACTAGCTCCCTGGTACACAGAAAATACCCGAGCTCTGAAGCAAGCTTCCAGAAAATTGGAACGGAAATGGCGCCACACCAAACTGGAAGTCTTCCGACTAGCTTGGAAAGACAGTACCGTGCAGTACCGAAGAGCCCTTACTACTGCTCGATCATCCTATTTTTCTAACTTAATTGAGGAAAATAAGAACAATCCGAAATTCCTTTTTGATAATGTCGCAAAGCTAACTAAAAAGCAGCATTCCCCAAGAGAGGATGACTTTCACTTTAGCAGTGATAAATTCATGAACTTCTTTGAGGAAAAGATTCTGATTATTAGAAAGCAAATTACGGACTCCTCTTTAAATCTGCGTATTCCTTCAAAGCTCAGTTGTCCTGAGTCTGCACAACTCTGCCAGGACCTAGGATCAAGAGAGACGCTCAAGTGTTTTAGTACTATATCTCTTGACACAATGATGAAAATAATCATGGCCTCTAAACCTTCAAGCTGCATACTGGACCCTATTCCAACTAAACTACTGAAAGAGCTGCTTCCTGTGCTTGGCCCTCCTATGTTGAACATAATAAACGGCTCTCTATCCACCGGATGTGTACCAAACTCACTAAAAGTGGCAGTAATAAAGCCTCTCTTGAAAAAGCCAAACCTTGACCCAGAAAATATAAAAAACTATCGGCCTATATCGAATCTTCCATTCCTCTCAACATTTTTAGAAAAGGCTGTTGCGCAGCAACTCACTGCCTTCCTGAAGACAAACAATGTATACAAAATGCTTCAGTCTGGTTTTAGACCCCATCATAGCACTGAGACGGCACTTGTGAAGGTGGTAAATGACCTTTTAATGGCATCGGACCGAGGCTCTGCATCTGTCCTCGTGCTCCTAGACCTTAGTGCTGCTTTTGATACCATCGATCACCACATTCTTTTCGAGAGATTGGAAACCCAAATTGGTCTACACGGACAAGTTCTGGCCTGGTTTAGATCTTATCTGTCGGAAAGATATCAGTTTGTCTCTGTGAATGGTTTGTCCTCTGACAAATCAACTGTAAATTTCGGTGTTCCTCAAGGTTCCGTTTTAGGACCACTATTGTTTTCACTATATATTTTACCTCTTGGGGATGTTATTAGAAAACATAATGTTAACTTTCACTGCTATGCGGATGACACACAGCTGTACATTTCAATGAAACATGGTGAAGCCCCAAAATTGCCCTTGCTAGAAGCATGTGTTTCAGACATAAGGAAGTGGATGGCTGCAAACTTTCTACTTCTAAACTCGGACAAAACAGAGATGCTTGTTCTAGGTCCCAAGAAACAAAGAGATCTTCTGTTGAATCTGACAATTAATCTTAATGGTTGTACAGTCGTCTCAAATAAAACTGTGAAGGACCTCGGCGTTACTCTGGACCCTGATCTCTCTTTTGAAGAACATATCAAGACCATTTCAAGGACAGCTTTTTTCCATCTACATAACATTGCAAAAATCAGAAACTTTCTGTCCAAAAATGATGCAGAAAAATTAATCCATGCTTTTGTCACTTCTAGGTTAGACTACTGCAATGCTCTACTTTCCGGCTACCCGGATAAAGCACTAAATAAACTTCAGTTAGTGCTAAATACGGCTGCTAGAATCCTGACTAGAACCAAAAAATTTGATCATATTACTCCAGTGCTAGCCTCTCTACATTGGCTTCCTGTCAAAGCAAGGGCTGATTTCAAGGTTTTACTGCTAACCTACAAAGCATTACATGGGCTTGCTCCTACCTATCTCTCTGATTTGGTCCTGCCGTACATACCTACACGTACGCTACGGTCACAAGACGCAGGCCTCCTAATTGTCCCTAGAATTTCTAAGCAAACAGCTGGAGGCAGGGCTTTCTCCTATAGAGCTCAATTTTTATGGAACGGTCTGCCTACCCATGTCAGAGACGCAAACTCGGTCTCAACCTTTAAGTCTTTACTGAAGACTCATCTCTTCAGTGGGTCATATGATTGAGTGTAGTCTGGCCCAGGAGTGGGAAGGTGAACGGAAAGGCTCTGGAGCAACGAACCGCCCTTGCTGTCTCTGCCTGGCCGGTTCCCCTCTTTCCACTGGGATTCTCTGCCTCTAACCCTATTACAGGGGGGCTGAGTCACTGGCTTACTGGGTCTCTCTCATGCCGTCCCTGGAGGGGGTGCGTCACCTGAGTGGGTTGATTCACTGATGTGGTCATCCTGTCTGGGTTGGCGCCCCCCCCCCCCTTGGGTTGTGCCGTGGCGGAGGTCTTTGTGGGCTATACTTAGCCTTGTCTCAGGATGGTAAGTTGGTGGTTGAAGATATCCCTCTAGTGGTGTGGGGGCTGTGCTTTGGCAAAGTGGGGTTATATCCTTCCTGTTTGGCCCTGTCCGGGGGTGTCCTCGGATGGGGCCACAGTGTCTCCTGACCCCTCCTGTCTCAGCCTCCAGTATTTATGCTGCAGTAGTTTATGTGTCGGGGGGCTAGGGTCAGTTTGTTATATCTGGAGTACTTCTCCTGTCCTATTCGGTGTCCTGTGTGAATCTAAGTGTGCGTTCTCTAATTCTCTCCTTCTCTCTTTCTTTCTCTCTGTTCGGAGGACCTGAGCCCTAGGACCATGCCCCAGGACTACCTGACATGATGACTCCTTGCTGTCCCCAGTCCACCTGGCCGTGCTGCTGCTCCAGTTTCAACTGTTCTGCCTTATTATTATTCGACCATGCTGGTCATTTATGAACATTTGAACATCTTGGCCATGTTCTGTTATAATCTCCACCCGGCACAGCCAGAAGAGGACTGGCCACCCCACATATGCTCTCTCTAATTCTCTCTTTCTTTCTCTCTCTCGGAGGACCTGAGCCCTAGGACCATGCCCCAAGACTACCTGACATGATGACTCCTTGCTGTCCCCAGTCCACCTGACCGTGCTGCTGCTCCAGTTTCAACTGTTCTGCCTTATTATTATTCGACCATGCTGGTCATTTATGAACATTTGAACATCTTGGCCATGTTCTGTTATAATCTCCACCCGGCACAGCCAGAAGAGGACTGGCCACCCCACATAGCCTGGTTCCTCTCTAGGTTTCTTCCTAGGTTTTGGCCTTTCTAGGGAGTTTTTCCTAGCCACCGTGCTTCTACACCTGCATTGCTTGCTGTTTGGGTTTTAGGCTGGGTTTCTGTACAGCACTTTGAGATATCAGCTGATGTACGAAGGGCTATATAAATAAATTTGATTTGATTTGATTTGATTTAGAAGGCTACTCAACAAATCTTTGGTTGAGGACTTTTTCAAGAAGGGAGTCTTCATCGCTAAAAGACTGGGATATTACGAAGATATGGAGACAAAAGACAGAAAGACATACAGTATCAATATGTGCACTGTATCAGTGTTAGCTGAAAACGGTTTAAATCACAAGGTCCTTTCATTTATCAGTTTTCAGTTTTCAGTGGGGTGACTGGAGTGTCATCTATGTCCAAGGCTAGATTCTGGAGACGATGAGCGTTGGAGGCTCTGAACTCCCTCACCAGGTCAGCCAATGGGAAGAGCTGCAAGTCCTGCACACTAATCAATCCCAGGGCCTGAAATCTCTTAGCAGTCTGGTGGCCTAGTGAATATATAGTACAAAATCAACCATCCAATGTTTATACAGCGGGAATTCAATTCACTCCATTACTCCCGACAATCTTGGATAAGTATTTTTGTGATGATAGAAAGCATTTGTTGTGATTTTTGACATAATATAGGGAAATCAGAACCAGGCAACATGGCCGAGTGCATGGAGGCTGACACATCAAGCAGCATCAAGGAAAATGGTAAAGAAAAGGAGGCTTGGAGTACCTTATGGACTCCGATCTGGATTACGGACCTCTGCCTGCCCTTGACCTGTCATTTCTCCTGCCCTAGTAATAAACTTTTGTTACTTTGACACTGTCTGCATCTGGGTCTTCTCCTGAAACGTGATAGCACCGAGCCCAGAATGCAGTCCAGCCACTGAAGATAACTCTAAGTACAGTGCCTTGCGAAAGTATTCGGCCCCCTTGAACTTTGCGACCTTTTGCCACATTTCAGGCTTCAAACATAAAGATATAAAACTGTATTTGTTTGTGAAGAATCAACAACAAGTGGGACACAATCATGAAGTGGAACGACATTTATTGGATATTTCAAAGTTTTTTAACATATCAAAAACTGAAAAATTGGGCGTGCAAAATTATTCAGCCCCTTTACTTTCAGTGCAGCAAACTCTCTCCAGAAGTTCAGTGAGGATCTCTGAATGATCCAATGTTGACCTAAATGACTAATGATGATAAATACAATCCACCTGTGTGTAATCAAGTCTCCGTATAAATGCACCTGCACTGTGATAGTCTCAGAGGTCCGTTAAAAGCGCAGAGAGCATCATGAAGAACAAGGAACACACCAGGCAGGTCTGAGATACTATAGTGAAGAAGTTTAAAGCCGGATTTGGATACAAAAAGATTTCCCAAGCTTTAAACATCCCAAGGAGCACTGTGCAAGCGATAATATTGAAATGGAAGGAGTATCAGACCACTGCAAATCTACCAAGACCTGGCCGTCCCTCTAAACTTTCAGCTCATACAAGGAGAAGACTGATCAGAGATGCAGCCAAGAGGCCCATGATCACTCTGGATGAACTGCAGAGATCTACAGCTGAGGTGGGAGACTCTGTCCATAGGACAACAATCAGTCGTATATTGCACAAATCTGGCCTTTATGGAAGAGTGGCAAGAAGAAAGCCATTTCTTAAAGATATCCATAAAAGTGTCATTTAACGTTTGGCACAAGCCACCTGGGAGACACACCAAACATGTGGAAGAAGGTGCTCTGGTCAGATGAAATCAAAATTGAACTTTTTGGCAACAATGAAAAACGTTATGTTTGGCGTAAAAGCAATACAGCTCATTACCCTAAACACACCATCCCCACTGTCAAACATGGTGGTGGCAGCATCATGGTTTGGGCCTGCTTTTCTTCAGCAGGGACAGGGAAGATGGTTAAAATTGATGGGAAGATGGATGGAGCCAAATACAGGACCATTCTGGAAGAAAACCTGATGGAGTCTGCAAAAGACCTGAGACTGGGACGGAGATTTGTCTTCCAACAAGACAATGATCCAAAACATAAAGCAAAATCTACAATGGAATGGTTCAAAAATAAACATATCCAGGTGTTAGAATGGCCAAGTCAAAGTCCAGACCTGAATCCAATCGAGAATCTGTGGAAAGAACTGAAAACTGCTGTTCACAAATGCTCTCCTTCCAACCTCACTGAGCTCGAGCTGTTTTGCAAGGAGGAATGGGAAAAAATGTCAGTCTCTCGATGTGCAAAACTGATAGAGACATACCCCAAGCGACTTACAGCTGTAATCGCAGCAAAAGGTGGCGCTACAAAGTATTAACTTAAGGGGGCTGAATAATTTTGCACGCCCAATTTTTCAGTTTTTGATTTGTTAAAAAAGTTTGAAATATCCAATAAATGTTGTTCCACTTCATGATTGTGTCCCACTTGTTGTTGATTCTTCACAAAAAAATACAGTTTTATTTCTTTATGTTTGAAGCCTGAAATGTGGCAAAAGGTCGGAAAGTTCAAGGGGGCCGAATACTTTCGCAAGGCACTGTACATAGAGGAGATATACAGCCAGTATGATGACATAGGAGATATACAGTTAGTATGATGACATAGAGGAGATATACAGCCAGTATGATGAAATAGAGGAGATATAGAGTTAGTATGATGACATAGGAGATATACAGCCAGTATGATGACATAGGAGATATAGAGTTAGTATGATGACATAGAGGAGATATACAGCCAGTATGATGACATAGGAGATATACAGCCAGTATGATGACATAGGAGATATACAGTTAGTATGATGACATAGAGGAGATATACAGCCAGTATGATGAAATAGAGGAGATATACAGCCAGTATGATGACAGAGAGGAGATATACAGCCAGTATGATGACAGAGAGGAGATATACAGCCCGTATGATGACATAGAGGAGATATACAGCCAGTATGATGACATAGAGGAGATATACAGCCAGTATGATGACATAGGAGACATACAGCCAGTATGATGACATAGAGGAGATATAGAGCCAGTATGATGACATAGGAGATATACAGCCAGTATGATGACATAGAGGAGATATACAGCCAGTATGATGACATAGGAGATATACAGCCAGTATGGTGACATAGAGGAGATATAGAGCCAGTATGATGACATAGGAGATATACAGCCAGTATGATGAAATAGAGGAGATATACAGCCAGTATGATGACAGAGAGGAGATATACAGCCAGTATGATGACATAGGAGATATACAGCTAGTATGATGAAATAGAGGAGATATACAGCTAGTATGATAACAGAGGAGATATAGAGCCAGTATGACAACATAGGAGATATACAGCCAGTATGATGACATAGGAGATATACAGCCAGTATGATGAAATAGAGGAGATATACAGCCAGTATGATAACAGAGGAGATATAGAGCCAGTATGATGACATAGAGCCAGTAAGTGCCGGCCTTCAAATGTACGCTGATGACACTGTTGTCTATGTGTGTGATAAAACCTGTGCTGATGTCAATAAACATTTGACAAAACACCTGGACTCAGTGGCCACCTGGTTGAACTCTGTCTGACTGAATGTAAAGTAAACGGTCTCAATCTGTTTCTCAACAAGGAAGCTGCCAGTGACAAAGTCGCTCTCTGTCCGCATCAAAGAAAAGACAAACAAGTCACGGAGGTAAAATATGAAGTTGGACAAACATGCTACAAAGATCAGTAGGACTATCAAAGCAAGCTTCTACTGTTTCAGACTAATAAAGACATTGTCTGTGTCTTGACAGTGCCTTTTTTATTCTTACATGCAATGGGGTTCTCTCACATGTCACTCTGTATAACATCCTTGTTCCAGGCCAGCCAGACAGTGCAGAGACCCTTAGAGTCACTGTATAAGTGTGCGCTGAAAATATTGGTCCAAAAACATGTACGGGTACCATCACTGTTACATCCTGAAAAAGTACAATGTACTGAGCTGTTAAAAACTTAATCAGATTTGCAAATGTGAAGCTTGTGTTTAAGTGTCTCAATGGTATTGCCACTGAATCCCTGACCAAACACATGCAGAAGCTGCAATGGCCTGGAATGTCCACCAGGGGGTGCACCAAGGGAAACTGCAAGGTCCCTGTATATAAAACTTCCGTAGGGCAGTCCTCTTACCAAGGAGACACATGCATGGAACACTTTATCAGAAGAACATAAACTGCTGGAACATGTCAATACATTCAAAAGAAACAACAACAACTGGTTGCTACAGCTCCAATATTGCAATCATGTATGAACTGTATGAAGTGCTTCCATTAAGAGCACTGTACATCCAAGTTATAAATATTAGGGGTATATGCTGGATGTATGAGATTTGCTTTGTGCGTCTAATTGTTGACTGACATCTGCTTTGTGATATAATTATGATAATGTACAGATATGTTTTTTTTATGTGATTATTATTTTAAACATTGATTATGCACTTGTTTCTTAGCTTTGGCTTCCATTCAAGCAACTAGGGATAGGTGTTGAAAATGAGCGTGAGTTAGGAAACACTACAGGGCAATGCATAGGACAATTGTTTGTTCAATGTGTTTGTGCTTGTTCCTATCCAAATATACTAAACTAACTCCCGAAATCGGCCAGAATGGGTTAAGGTAAAGACCTGAATGGCTTGACAACAGCTACAGAGGCGATAACTGCTATGGGTTACATTGAGCATCAATAAGCTCTACTCTACACACTTAATATGTTGTGAAATCTGTTGTGACTGTAATGTCAGTCAAATGTATAACTGCCTTCATTTTGCTAGAGCCCTAATGGGGATAATAAATAATAATAAATACAAATAATGAATACAAATACTTCATGTAGTGATTTGGATACATTAAATTGAGTCAAGTTAGATATAAAACGTATATCTAAACCTGGTACTTTATCTAAACCACTTAGACTACCCATGATTTCTCTGACACTCTCTGGCAAAAGTGTGGTTTGTTGATTTGGCTTGAAGGTGCCTGACACCAGTGAGGCCCAGCTTGCTTTGGATGGCTGTTCTCAGTTCCGCTGTGATGTGTGAGCCCACCACAACCCAGTCCAGGGTGGTCCATGACTTTGGCATCAGAGGCTGAGTAAACCAAACAATAACATATACAATCCTTGGTTGCATTTCACATCATCGTAAACCGATTGCTAGTATGAAGACATTTCATTTCTTCGAACTAAAATCAAATCAAATTGTATTTGTCACATGCGCAGAATACAATGCTTACTTACAGGCCCTAAACCAACAATGCAGTTCAAGAAATAGAGTTAAGAAAATATTCACTGAGGAACTAAAGGCTAAGGTTAAGAATCCAAACCCTTTCAGAAACATATATCCTGACAGGTTGTTTCACAACCCATATCCTGGTTTCATTAAGCCAAATGGATACCTAGAACCATATTAACAGTAAGTACCCAATCTGAATGCTGCTAGACAGGTTACTCACTGTGATGATGAATAGCGAGCAGACTCTGGAGTCAGTTCCTTCCTCCTCTCAACCATCTCTGTGATGTCCATGAAATTCTTAACATATCCCAGACTTTTTACTAAATGGACAGAATGACATCAGCGACTCTGAATGGGGGAAAACACAGAGACAGGTGAGAGTTATACCATAAAATCACATTTTATTGGTCGCATACACATATTTAGCAGATGTTATTGCGGATGTAGCTGTCACGTCCTGACCTTAGTTCCTTTTTATGTCTCTATTTTAGTTTGGTCAGGGCGTGAGTTGGGGTGGGCATTCTATGTTTTGTGTTCTATGCTTTCTATTTCTATGTGTTTGGCCTGGTATGGTTCCCAATCAGAGGCATCTGTCTATCGTTGTCTCTGATTGAATACCATACTTAGGTAGCCTTTTCCCATATGGTGTTTGTGGGTAGTTGTTTCCTGTTTTCACCTTTCAGGACTGTTTCGATTTTCATTTCTTACATTCACTTTGTTATTTTGTATTTTTGTGTTCTGGTATAATAAATAATCATGGACACTTACCATGTTGCGTTTTGGTCCGATCCTTCCTACTCCTCATCCGATGAAGACGAAGATCGTTACAGCCCCACAGGTCAATGAGGACAAAGACCCTTGCCTTTTGGAGTTGGAGAGGATTAACAAGGAAATAGAGACTGTGAATGAGGTAGAGAAGGAGCAGAGGAGATGATCGCTTTACCAAACTGTGCAGATTGACAGTAAAATCATAGAGTCCAAGAAAGTCTTGATTCCCAAATCTGAAACGGCAGGTGAAGATTTGAATGGAAATAGCGCCAAATCTTCACACAGGCAGCCCACTACAGTCTATTCTCCTTCTAGGAGGAAGTACGTGTTTGACAGCTCCAAACAGAAGGTTGATTTGGAATAATAGCCCTTGTCCAACTTCTCAGCTTCTTTGTTATCTAGTCGTTGTTTTAAGTACAGGGATAAGTGGGCAAGGTGTTAACAGGACGAGAGAGAATGTTTGTAAGGGGAACCAAACTAAGCCGCCTTCTCAAGAGCCCACTCCCTCACAAGCTAGTAGAAACAAGCTAGTTGATGACCCTGATGAAGAAGGGGTCCTCATTGATATTCCACCTCTGGAGAGCGACAGGAAGAAGAGCCGAGCTCAGAAGCCCTGTAAGACCACCACAAACCTTCCACAGGAAGTCAAAGCGGAAGTCCACCCTGTTCCTGTTGCTGTTCCTGCTGTGGCTGATGCTCCACTTGCTATTCCACTTCCTATGTCCACTCCTAGTCCTTAAGTAGTCAAAGTCACATCCCCACCTGCAGTGTCTGAGATTGTGAAAGATAAGGTTATAAGTGTTGTCATATCTAGTGTTTCTGCTAGTCAGGGAATTGAAGGTAAACCCAGTGCTGAGTATGTTTGATGACCTGTCAAAATGCTTGGAAAACCTGAGGAGTGAAAGTGAGAGAATAGTTTGTTACCAAGAGGCTGAGGCCACTGCGGAAAGTAACTGAGACAGATCTTGAATGTCCCAAAAGGGATGCTTCATCTTTACAGACACCTCACCATAATGATCCCGTTGGTTATGCGGATGTCGACTTACTGATGGCAGAGCCTGAATTGCTTGAAAGTGAGCTTGCCTTCAACTGTGCTGAGAACAGTAACCCTCTTCCACCCAATGAAGTCTTATATGGACATGTATCTCCACTACCTCACAAGGTTTTAGTCCCTCCCTCGATCTCCTCCCCCCATAAACTCGTCATTGAGACCCCAGAGAGATAAGCAGCCAGCAACACAGAGCTTCTGGTCACTTGTACAAAGCATATCATCAGTGCCATGTCTTCAGAAAATACCAGGCCAAACTCCAGGGCATGATTTTGCCTTGCCTAGTCCAGTTCCGGCAACAAACTTTGTAGAGCAAGCAGACACTACCCCGGTTATCACAAAATGCCAGCTGTTATATGGGCTAACTAATGGAATAGAATTAGAATCTGCTCCTTTTGAACCACTTACCATAGACGAAGTGAATGAACAAGTTATTGAGTTCTGAGGAGCTTGAGTATTGAGTTATCTGATAGTGATGCAATGGAGGAATGCTGCCGTATCTTCTTGGAGGAAGCCAACAAGCTGAAGAGGGATCAACAGAACAGGCTGATACTCCCACACTCTCACACACTGGGCAGGATACGTGGACAGTTGGAGATTGGAACATGTTGATATTGTGTGTACAAAGTCATTGCTTGTGTTTTCCCCCTGCTAGCCTGTGTGAACATCATACCTGTGGAAGCAACCATCCAGGTGGGCAACAACCTGCACTTCATCCTCCCAGAGGGAAGCTATACTCTGCCCATCACTTCAGTTAGTTCTCCAGTCACTCCAGTCCATACCCAGTCAGTTGTACCCATTTCCCCTGTTCCTGTAGAACCTCAGCCTACTGCCTTCATCCCTGCTAAGGTGAGTTCAAAAGTAAAGATGTAGAGGTGGACTAAAATGGCTTCAGTGATGTTCACTGACCGCGAGTACAGTATGAAGCAAAGCATTGTTCAGTTGTATATTGCTGAGGGCTGACCAAATGTAAAAATGCACCTCTTGAAATGTGACAGATTTAGTCATAAGCATGCCTTTTACATGCTTGGCATAGGCAGTATATCCTATAGGCTGTGGTATGATTCATTTCCCTAGGACTGGCCTACTTTGGGTATTGTAGTCAACATGGGGCTGTTCTTCGTGCTCTGTTCATCATTCCCCATTATGCCAGAATAGGGCATACTTCAGCTCTATGATGTATTTGCATTCAGGGCTAGTCCTGTTTTACTTCCAAATTGGCAACTTGTGCGTTTTTGTTTCTGGGTAAAGAAGCTTTAAAGAGGCTTTTCTGTCGGTGTGGGGCCACTTCCTCTATGAACCAAGTGGGAAAGCACACTCGCAAGGAGGAGTGCAACTACCAGAATGGGAAGGGAGTTGTGAAGAAGGGTGAGACGACATTATGTTATGTTCCACATTTCTGAATTTAGAAATGGAATCCTGTTTGAGTAACTTGTTACTACAGTTCCAGGTGGAGTGGAAACATGCCATAGCTGCTGTGAGGGTGTCATTGGATGCCCTGGATGCCACGTTTTCAAGGTAATAAGAAGACAAAAAGGGCATAGCACCTATTTTCCGCAAGACTTTTCAAAGATGTCAGGAATCATAGTATCCCCCACATACTTCTCCCCCTCAGCTGCATGTCCCATGACACAGTTAGCCTAGATGCCTTTGTCAGTACCCTTCCTAGACCTGCCTCTGATACGGGCTGCCTGGAGGTGTTCTCAGTCGACTGTGAAATGGTGAGATTCAACAGTCGGATTATGGAAACCATAGGCAACCTTTTGCATGACATGCCAATTTAAAGTTAGGTCAGTGTGTTTTGAACACTGCCGTACAATGTCCCCACTGCCGTACTAGTGATCTGGTCAAGTTATTTTCTTTACTGTATGACTAATAGATTTAGTCTTTCTTCCTTCAGTGCTTTACCACTCATGGTCTGGAGCTGGCTAGAGGGACTTCTGTCAACTCCAGTTTGCAGGTAACCTATGATGCCTTTTGTGAAAGCTGATAATGAAGTCATTGACTACAACACCAGGAAGGGCCACATAACACTCCAGAATTCATATAGAATCTCGACAGACTGCTTCATTTTATCCAGCATTTTAAACAAAGATGGCATCGCAGTCACCAATGCTCTCTTCTGCTCAGGTTTTCAGGCACCAGTGATGTTCGTGTGAAAGGAACACGCTCGTCCACACGGGATGTTCAGGAGACTCTTCTGAGCTTTGTAAGCGCAGAGACTATACTGATTGGCCAACGCTTAGAAACTGACCTCTGTGCACTTAAGGTGAGTTCAGCTGCATTAGTTATTAATAGTAGCTATGTATTAGTGAATACGCACCGATATGGAAAGTCTATCAATACCAGTTGCTTTTTTCTCTCTCGATACAGTATAGATTAACATTGAAATAAAAAACATTACAACTTTCCAATGAGAATTGTCTTTGAGCATATTTTTTTTAGTCCAGGACAGGGCCTAATCTCAGCCTCATGAATAAGATTACGCTCCACAATCTGACAGCAGACTACCCGAGGAGGATCACCCAGGAGAGTGGAGCTGGTGACGGGGAGGAGAGATGACGTGCTGGTGACGGGGAGGAGAGATGACGTGCTGGTGACGGGGAGGAGAGATGACGTGCTGGTGACGGGGAGGAGAGATGACGTGCTGGTGACGGGGAGGAGAGATGGCGTACTGGTGACGGGGAGGAGAGATGACGTACTGGTGACGGGGAGGAGAGATGACGTACTGGTGACGGGGAGGAGAGATGACCTGCTGGTGACGGGGAGGAGAGATGACGTGCTGGTGATGGGGAGGAGAGATGACGTGCTGGTGACGGGGAGGAGAGATGACGTGCTGGTGACGGGGAGGAGAGATGACGTGCTGGTGACGGGGAGGAGAGATGACGTGCTGGTGACGGGGAGGAGAGATGACGTGCTGGTGACGGGGAGGAGAGATGACGTACTGGTGACGGGGAGGAGAGATGACGTGCTGGTGACGAGGAGGAGAGATGACGTGCTGGTGACGGGGAGGAGAGATGACGTACTGGTGATGGGGAGGAGAGATGACATCCTGGTGACGGGGAGGAGAGATGACGTGCTGGTGACGGGGAGGAGAGATGACGTACTGGTGACGGGGAGGAGAGATGACGTGGTGGTGACGGGGAGGAGAGATGACGTGTTGGTGACGGGGAGGAGAGATGACGTGCTGGTGACGGGGAGGAGAGATGACATCCTGGTGATGGGGAGGAGAGATGACATCCTGGTGACGGAGAGGAGAGATGACGTGCTGGTGACGGGGAGGAGAGATGACGTCCTGGTGACGGGGAGGAGAGATGACGTGCTGGTGACGGGGAGGAGAGATGACGTGCTGGTGACGGGGAGGAGAGATGACGTACTGGTGACGGGGAGGAGAGATGACGTGCTGGTGACGGGGAGGAGAGATGACGTACTGGTGACGGGGAGGAGAGATGACGTCCTGGTGATGGGGAGGAGAGATGACGTACTGGTGACGGGGAGGAGAGATGATGTACTGGTGATGGGGAGGAGAGATGACGTGCTGGTGACGAGGAGGAGAGATGACGTACTGGTGACGGGGAGGAGAGATGACATCCTGGTGACGGGGAGGAGAGATGACGTACTGGTGATGGGGAGGAGAGATGACGTGCTGGTGACGGGGAGGAGAGATGACGTGCTGGTGATGGGGAGGAGAGATGACGTGCTGGTGACGGGGAGGAGAGATGACGTGCTGGTGACGGGGAGGAGAGATGACGTGCTGGTGACGGGGAGGAGAGATGACGTGTTGGTGACGGGGAGGAGAGATGACGTGCTGGTGATGGGGAGGAGAGATGACGTCCTGGTGACGGGGAGGAGAGATGACATCCTGGTGACGGGGAGGAGAGATGACATCCTGGTGACGGAGAGGAGAGATGACGTGCTGGTGACGGGGAGGAGAGATGACGTGCTGGTGATGGGGAGGAGAGATGACGTGCTGGTGATGGGGAGGAGAGATGACGTGCTGGTGATGGGGAGGAGAGATGACGTGCTGGTGACGGGGAGGAGAGATGACGTGCTGGTGACGGGGAGGAGAGATGACGTGCTGGTGACGGGGAGGAGAGATGACATCCTGGTGATGGGGAGGAGAGATGACGTACTGGTGATGGGGAGGAGAGATGACGTGCTGGTGACGGGGAGGAGAGATGACATCCTGGTGATGGGGAGGAGAGATGACGTGCTGGTGATGGGGAGGAGAGATGACATCCTGGTGACAGAGAGGAGAGATGACGTGCTGGTGACGGGGAGGAGAGATGACGTGCTGGTGACGGGGAGGAGAGATGACGTGCTGGTGACGGGGAGGAGAGATGACGTGCTGGTGATGGGGAGGAGAGATGACGTGCCGGTGATGGGGAGGAGAGATGACGTGCTGGTGACGGGGAGTAAGGACACAAGGCGAGACCCAAATGCAGACACAGGAAGCAGATTGATTGTTGAGCTCCAATATTTCATAATCCAAGGGGTAGATAAATGGTAGGTCTGGGATAAACCGTCCAAAAGTCCAAAACAGTACCAGACGAAGGGCAGTCTCGAGGTCAGGCCAGGCAGGGGTTCAGTAACCAGATCAGAGTCCAAACAGTACAAGGGGATAGGCAGGCTTGAAGACAGAACAGGCAGAGTGGTCAGGCAGGCGGGTACGGAGTCAGGACAGGCAAGGGTCGAAACCAGGAGGACTAGAACCAAAAGAAACTGTGGAAAAGATCCTTGAGAGATCCTTGATGAAAACCTGCTCCAGAGCGCTCAGGCCCTCAGACGGGGGCGAAGTTTCACCTTCCAACAGGACAACAACCCTAAGCACACAGCCAAGACAGCTCAGGAGTGACTTCAGGACAAGTCTCTGAATGTCCTTGAGTGGCCCAGCCAGAGCCCGAACTTGAACCCGATCTAGCATCTCTGGAGAGACCTGAAAATAGCTGTGCAGCGACGCTCCCCATCTAACCTGACAGAGCTTGAGAGAATCTGCAGAGAAGAATGGAAGAAACTCCCCAAATACAGGTGTGCCAAACTAGTAGCGTCATACCCAAGAAGACTCGAGGTTGTAATCACTGCCAAATGTGATTCAACAAAGTACTGAGTGAAGGGTCTGAATACTAATGTAAATGTGATATTTCATTTTTTAAATATTTAATACATTTGCAAAAATTTCTACAAGCCTGTTTTTGCTTTGTCATCATGGGGTATTGTGTGTAGATTGATGAGGAACATTTTTATACATTTTTGAAAAAGGCTGCAACGTAAGAATTTGCAGAAAGTCAAGGGGTCTGAATACTTTCCGAATGCCCTGTATATGGCAAGAAGTTTACCACATGTACAGGTCATAAACCTTTACGGTCTCTTTTCAAAGAAATGAAGGCAGTTCTACAGATGGTGTCTCAGAGGATTCAGAGGTGGGCAGTGACGTTGAGGGCGTATAAGTCTTTCATCGTTTTCGAGGCAGGAAAGTACCATGGGAATGTAGATGTCTTGAGCCGTCTTCCGCTGCCGTACACGCCATCATAACAGCTCAACGGGACAGAGTGCTGATGTTTGTGGACAGACAAGGACCTTGTGACTGCAGAGCAAGTGAGAACCTGGACAGGTAAAGATCCAGGACGGTCTAGAGTTAGAGAATACATGGTAAGGGGATGACCACAACAAACAGAAGGGATTGAATTTCAGAGTCAGGAAAACAGAGTTTTGCGTACAGGATGGTTGCGTTTTGTGGGGAGCACGAGTGATTATTCCACTATCAGCACGCCAGGCTATCCTACAGCAGCTACATCAGAGTCGCCCTGGGGTTGGCTAGGAGTTACTTATGGTGGCCTCAACTAGATAAGGAGATAGAGAATCTAGTCAAGACATGTAAGGAACACAGGCGAAAGCAACAGCTTCCCTCCACCCTTGGGACTTCCCAGAGAAACCTTGGAGAAGATTGCATATAGATTACGCAGGGTCATTCATAGGAAACTGTTCCTGATAATCATCGATGCACATTCAAAAATGGATGGGATGGGTATCCTGTTAGTTTTGCTTCGTCCACCACTACTATCGATGGCCTGCGACAGAGTTTTTGTAATAAAGGGGATACTTGAGAGGGTGGCGAGCGACAGTGCAACCTGTTTCATGAGTACAGAAACACAAGAGTTCTCCAGAAACAACGGCATTGTGCATGTGCCATCTGCTCCATTTCATCCATCTTCAAATGGCCCGGCGCAGTGCGCAGTGCAGACATTCAAAGAAACGAGGAAGTAAAGCGCAGAAGGGAGCGTGGCAGCAAAGTGTCACGTGTTCTGTTCAGCTGCAGACTTAACACCTCGACCCACAACAGGACGTTCTCCTGCTGAGATGTTACCAGGTTGTCGACTACGCTCCACACTGGACCTAGTCTATCCAGACCTGAAAAGGACAGTTGAACGCAAACAAAACAGACCGAAAGAAAGAGAGCCATGACAAATTCACCAAGGGCCGCAGTTTTGGAGAGGGGGACCCTGTCCTTACCATAAATTTCAGTCAGGGGTCAAAATGGATACCTGGATTCATAGACTCAATGACGGTCCCCCTGTAAGAGACAGGACGTCTCTTACAAGGGAATGTTGGGAGATGGTAAAGTGGTTTGCAGACATGTTGATCCGATTATTTCTAGATGGAAGGAACAACAAGTGAGTTACCAGTTGTGATGGCAGAGGACAGGCTGTTCTCTAGCTATCCAAGTGCTACTGTGGTGCACTTGCCACAGACAGAGACTGTAACAGGGAAAACAGTTCACCAAGAGAAAAACACAGTTTCAGTCAAATACTCTGAGCCTGGCTCAGAAACCGCTGGTGGCTTTTCCACCGTTGAGAATAAATACTACCCCTTAGTGTTCGTCGTTCACAGAGGCATGCAGAGCTTCCAAGCTGCTTAAAAAACCTTTAACTCTGAACAAGAACTGATATAAATTGATATAAATTGTTTTTTAAAAGACAACTAAAAGCCTCACAGTAAATGAGACTCAATAATTAAATGCATAACAGTTACCCAAGCATGTGAAAAGAAAATTCAATGATTGTGAACGTGTGAAATGTCATGTTTATTGTTTACACTGACTTGTTTGGATCAGTAGAGTACATAACACGTTTTAAAGAATGTTTCAGTTAAAGGAACTTCATATTTCATAATGAGTTCATTAACGCAATAGGAGAGCATAGGGAATGTGTTATGTTGTATGTCCTAACAAAGGACTTATTTAAGAGGGGAGGAATGTGGTATTAACCGTAATACACATACACGCCACCAGTGGGCGTAGCACTTGAGTTCCTATTGGTATCATTGCTAGGGTATTGGAATGCACCCAATACACACATTGAGTGCAGCTGCAGTTGCCTACCTGTTACACCATGCTCTGGCTTAGTAAAAAAGTAATTTCTCCAATTAAATTAGACATGACAAATTACTACAAATCGGTAGAATATAAGTAGTATTGGCATTAGAACATCCATTTAAACTTTTTTTTTAAATACACTGTACTCGGTTGTTTTGTGGCGTGATCATCAAATTGACCTCATCCAATGATATTGTAAATGAGCTCACCCATAGCCTCACTGTAGTAGTCATCCATATCATGGCCACAGACTGTATTGTCATGTCCTGGGACGCATAGAACAGACAATTCAGAACAGGAAGCTTATTTTGCCCTTTCATTTCAGCATGGCACCGGGGACGCAGGACGGTGGGGTGGGAGCTGCTCACAGAGCCTCTCCCAGGTGTGGGCGATAGAGAAACGCAGGTTCTACACGAGAGGAATGGCCAGAATCTCAGCCATCAGCTCACCACTGGGCAAAATGGGGTCAGCTAACAGTTGTTTGTACTTGACCTCTTTCAGTCTCCCCATGACTCTCTCCTACCTTAAATAACAGTCCAAAAAGTTCAAAATCTGCATGTTAAACTGAATTTATTTTTGTATAAATTCATGAAGTCTCAAGTGGATCTGCTAGTAGTACAGGTAGTCCATCTCGTTCACGGAGAAGTGTATGAACTCAAGGAAATCCTCCAAGGCTTCCACAGAAACCGAGAAATGAAAGGGTTCGTAGCTGAAACAATAGCATTCCGTGGGGTCCATGTATAGAGAAGCACAGTGCACCAGCACGGTAACGTTGTGTCCTTTGTTTATCAGTGTCCAATAATGATGCTAGAAGTTGATCCAGTGACTGGCTTCAGTGGGCCAAACTAATAAGCTTCCACAATCTATGTGCCTTATGATACATAACTGTATGATTAACAGCTGTACTCAATCCCTTTTGAACTAGTCGTTCAAGTGAAGCAAACATCCACAGAACAACTTTAACTCTGAATCATAGTTTCCCTCAGTGTATCGCACGTCACCAGATTAAAGAGCCAACAGCTGATCTTTTGGGGGTGAAAAGTAAAACGAGACATTGTAAATCTGAACAGGGTTAAAAAAACAACAGAGGAAGTCAACAGAGTAGAACGAATGTAAAAGTGAATGGAAGTCATCATTGTAAATGTTTGTGTTACTATTATATGTGTGTGACAAACAATTATTATAATTGGGAACAGACACTTGTAAACTAAGTAAACTTTCTCACTCAGTATAGTATAGTTTATTGTAGATGACCTAATCTCTGTTTTTAATGTGAAATGTAGCACTAGTATAGTGATCAGGTGAATGAGGCAGCTGGTTTGAGTGTGGGGCCACCGAGTTCTTCCAGGGTCAGGGTCCTTTAGGAAGCTGTGGTGTTGTGACTGACTGTTTTACTCTGGCAAATAATGTCATCTTCTACACGGCACTCTGCCCCCCCCCCCCCCCACACACACACACACACACACACACACACACATTATCATTGTAGATTCCTTTTGACATTGGATCCAGGAGTGTCTGTGAAAACAATAAGGATTTGAATGGTTAATTTGCCTGGCTGTAAGAAAGTCAGCCTTCCTTTTTATGGTTCTATGCTACTTTTATGAGGAAGGACGTGGGTATTATATTAATAAGGTCTAGTGAACTTTTAGCGTGGAGCGTTCAGTATACACTATAGGTTGTTCTTCTCTAAACGGCTGCCTCTACTCTCCTTCCTCTTTCTAACCATCCTTAGTAATCTCTTCCTCTCTCTCTCCTCTCCCTCCCTCTCACTCCTCTCTCTCTCTCTCTCCCTTCCAACCCTCTCTCTCTCTCTCTCTCTCTCTCTCTCTCTCCCTCCCTCCCTCCCTCCCTCCCTCCCTCCCTCCCTCCCTCCCACCCACCCACCCACCTCTCTCTCTCTCTCTCTCTCTCTTCCTACCACCCCCCCCTCTCTCTCTCTCCCTCCCACCAACCTCTCTCTCTCTCTCACCCCTCTCTCTCTCTCTCTCTCTCTCTCCCTCCCACCAACCTCTCTCTCTCTCTCTCCCTCCCTCTCAGCGCCTGGGTGTGGGTTACAGCGTGTTGCTTTTTGAAGTATACATTTGCATAATCTGATTAGAATGTGGGTTTGTCTGTGTCAGGCCCTGTAAGAAAGTGCTCCAGAGGAGAGGGTGCTGTCCAGGCAACAATGGGGTCCCCCTTCCCTCGATGAGCCTGCACCTGCATCCATCCTTCATTGGGCTGCCCTCCTCTCCCTGCCGACGCTGCTGGGGGAAGACCAGAGCAATGGGTAGGAAGAAAAGAGGGGGAGGAAAGGAGGGGATAGGGAAGAAGGGGGGTGCTGAAATATTTAAACATGCAGAGTGTGAATTGGTTTAAGGGGATAAAGAGCTCAGGGCCTATCGGTTGGCACCCAGCTCCAGAAATTCTTTTTCATGGCGCCTCAGCCGGGAGTGAGAGGGCTTGCCTGCACTGATCTGGTCCATTGTGATAACAGATTCAGACAGTGTGCTAGACGCAGATAAGGAAATGTGCTGTCAATAGACCATTACCCCTGTACTTGGGAGAGAATAGTCAATCAGGCAAATATACTTGAATAAGATGAGCAGAATACAGATTTGATTTTCAGTAGCTAGTGAGTTAGCATTGAAGAAGAAAGAAATGTCAGAGAAACGTCTACAGTGTTTGGATGTTTTCTGCGAATCACGTGCATAAATGACACAGGAAATGATACTGCGATTTAATATGACCACACTGAAGGCCTATGTGTTGTGTTGAAAATGTCACATTTGTTTGGCTTTAAAATAGTTCTATAGTTTGCTGAGCAACAACAAATCCATGTACTGCATCATGTGTGCAATTTCTCTACCATATATCAGTACTAGCACCGCAAAAAGACACAGACATATACATTGTAATACATTGTAATATACATATACATTGTAAACAACCGGAATGCTGTGTAACTGAGGATGGATTAGGGGGGGGGGGGGGGGGGGTATAACTGCATAGAAAACCTGTTGGCACTGTAGTACTGTCATCCTAATGAAGTATGATTCTAGTCTAGTGTATCCCCAATGGATTAAGAGCAGTCGCCTGTCCATTCCCACAGGCTGTATGCCTGTGTCCAGCAGCTGCACATTGCTCCGTTTACACACCATTAGCAGGTTTAATGGCGGTGGAGAAAAGGCCTAAAGCCTTACACCAACTCACAGTTGACTCTTCAGCTCAGTAGTTGCAGCCTGTTGGCACAGTCAGGACACGGGGCAGATTTTAAACAGTGACAATGGGTGATTAGCAGCCTGGTTAAATGTTTAACAATGGTGAGCTCCGCATTTAGGCTGGTTTAACCAGGCTAGGTGATTAGAGCTGTAGACTTGTGACCTTGGGGTGTAATCGTCTTCTTAGCTGATGACGTCTCAGCCAACACAATGGTGGACCAAGGGAACTTTTCTTTCTGTTTGTTCTGTTTGTTCACCAATCAGTAGCACTTTATTTTACATGACTGTTTCCACTGGTATTTTCTTTGTATTTAATAGGACATTATTTTTTATTTTTTTAACTAGCCTTTATTTCAAATCCTTATTTACAATGACATCCAAACCCAGACAAAGCTGGGCCAATTGTGCACCACCCTATGGAACCAATCATGGCCAGATGTGATTCAGCCTGGTTTCAAACCAGGGACTGTAGTGATGCCTCGTGCACTGAGATGCAGTGCTTTAAACCGCTGCGCCACTCGGGAGCCCTTATTAAGTGGGGGTAACAATGGGTACTTTTTGGTACTTACTTGCCAAAATAGGCCTTTGTTCTCAATGCATTTATTTTGCTGTAAGTTTATGTATTTTTCTAAATCAAATTTCACAGTTCTTATATAGTAATCCATGATGGAGAGCCTACAGGGAAATTCAGTAATTCAAGTCTATTAAATCTAAGATGTGCGTATCTATATCAAGGGAAAATATCAAAATGAAACCATTGGACAGAGAAATGACCAAGCCTGTGTAACCTACACTGGCACCTGACTTCAGTGACATTTTGCCTCAGTAAGCGGAAAATTCCACTATGACCTCCGACGAGTCATCGAATAGACAAAACGTCAACCAGGACTAAGATCGAATCCTACTACGACGGCTCTGATGCTCGTCGGACGTGGCAGGGCTTGCAAACTATCACGGACAACAAAGGGAAACCCAGCTGCGAGCTGCCAAGTGACACGAGCCTACCAGACAAGGTAAATTCCTTCTACGCTCGCTTCAAGGAAAGCAACACTGAACCATGCATGAGAGCACCAGCTGTTCCAGATGACTGTGTGATCTCGCTCTCCGTAGCCAATGTGAGTAAGACCTTTAAACAGGTCAACATTCACAGACAGATTATCAGGATTTGTACTTAGAGCATGCGCTGACCAGCCCCTCAGGGGTGAGTGCTTAGTCCCCTCCTGTAATCCCTGTTCACCCACGACTGTGCGGCCGCACACAAATCTAACACCAATATTAAGTTTGGTGACGACACAATGGTGGTTGGCCTGATCACCGACGACAATAAGAGTGCCTATAGCAGGGGTGTCAAAGTCAAATGGACGGAGGGCCAAATAAAAAAATCAGCTACAAGACGAGGGCCGGACTGTTCGAATGTTCATTGAAAAATTTTTAAATGACGCATATAGTCTAGTGAACCTAATTGAACCTACTGAAAACCTAACAAATATATTACAATATGATCAGATAAATAAAGCAATATTTTCTTATGGCTCTGTCAGTAATCTTTAATTTTCAACAGACACAAAAGACAAATTTCCTTTATATAAATATCCCCATAACATGAACATTAAATGAAAGAAACCGGTATTCAAGGCACCATCAGTAGACTATATTTTCTATTTTAGCAAAAGTGGGCTAAATTTACTTCAAAGAAAAAACAATAATAGCAATTTTCTATCATCCACTCAACTGAAATATTTTTAAAATATAATTGGATTGAAATACAAAAAAATAAAGTGCAAAAATCTATTAATCAAAAACAACACTTTGTTTAAGGAGAAGTAACATGCAGTGAAAACAAATATTAAATTTTAACTTTTAAACTTGAACTGAGTAAAAACTCTAAATATGTGATTGCACAGTAATGTTCACTTGTTTGAGGTTGAGGGTGATACTTGGTGGTGTCCCATCTTTTCCACAAGTTCATCAATGTTCGGGGTAAGGCTCTGAGCTGAAGAAATCCTCAGAATTGAGTGGAGGTGTTCAGCAGTAAGTCGACTTCTGTGTGATGTTTTGTTCAGGTTCATCAAAGAAAACAGTTGTTCACACAGGTATGTGCTGCCAAACATAGACAACGTTTGAGCAGCCTGGATGCGCAGCTGGGGCATTGTCCCGGGGAGGAAACGGGCGAACTCCGCAGCACCCACTGCCGCATATTTTGCCCTCAGTGCATCATTGCATTGGAGGTCAATCAACTCCATTTGGAGGTTTGGTGGTGAGCTTTCCACGTCAACAGCAAATGGGTTACCGAGCAGTTCCAACCTGCTTTTTTGTGCTTCAAAGTCAGCAAATCGGCGTCGAAAGTCAGCGGCAAGCATACCTATTTTATCAGCCAACTGTGTGCTTGGGAACGCACTGGTAGAGAGCTTCTCTTTCATGGTCTGGCAGCTGGGAAAGTGGCTCAAATTTTCTTTCCGCATCTGCGTCTCCCACAGAGTCAGTTTGGTTTTAAATGCCTTCACTGTACTGTACATATCAGAGATGACACGATCCCGACCCTGCAGCTGCAAGTTTATTGCATTCAGATGACTCGTAATGTCACACAGAAAAGCCATTTCACACAGAAACATTTCGTCTCGGAGTTGTGTTGTGTCTTTCCCTTTGCTGTCCAAGAACAGACAAATCTCCTCACGAAGCTCGAAACATCTTTGAAGCACCTTTCCCTGGCTTAGCCATCGCACCTCTGTGTGATAAGGCAAATCACCATGCTCCGTTTCTAACTCCGTCAGAAATGCCTTGAACTGGCGGTGATTCAAACCTTTGGCTCTGATAAAGTTAACTGTGCGCGTGATGATGCTCATTACATGCTCCATTTTCAAGGCTTTACCGCACAACGCTTCCTGGTGTATGATACAATGATAAGCTGTCAGCTCACCTGTCGCGTTTTCCTCTTGCATCTTTTCCCGTATCTTCGCCACCAGTCCGCTCCTGTGTCCACACATCGCAGGTGCTCCGTCGGTTGTCAAACCCACGAGTTTTTCCCAAGGCAGCTCCATCTCATTTACACATCTTGACACCTCTTCATACAAATCATGCCCCGTAGTTGTGCCATGCATAGGACGTAAAGCCAAAAACTCCTCTGTCACGCTTAGGTTGGAGTCCACTCCGCGGATGAAAATTGACAACTGGGCAATGTCAGAAATGTCGGTGCTCTCATCCACAGCCAAGGAATATGCAATAAAATCTTTTCCCTTTTTCACAAGCTGCTCTTTTAGATTGATGGACAACTGGTCTACTCTCTCGGCAATGGTGTTTCTGCTCAGACTCACATTTAAAAAGAGTTGCCTTTTTTCTGGGCAAACTTCGTCACAAACTTTAATCATGCAGTTTTTGATGAAATCCCCCTCCGTAAATGGCCGGGCTGATTTAGCGATCTCTTCTGCCAAAATAAAACTGGCCTTGACAGCAGCCTGGCCTTGTGATTTGGCTTTTTTGAACAGAGCCTGTCGAGATTTGAGGCCTCGTTTTAATTCCTCTGCCTTTTGTAGCCTTTGTTCCATGTCCATATTCTTGTTTTTGTCCGCGTGTTTCGTTTCATAATGTCGTCTCAGATTATACTCTTTCAGTACCGCCACACTTTCTCCACACAGAAGACACACAGGTTTTCCAGCTACCTTCGTGAACATATACTCCGACTCCCACCTTGTTTGAAACCCCCGGTTCTCAGTATCCACCTTCCGTTTTGCCATTTTTGATGGGTATCTGAAAGTTAATTTTACTGTGATGCTGACGACTGCTGTGCCAATAAATATTGAAATGAAGCAGCCTACTGCTCGGTGCGTCACCTTTGCATTGTGGGAAATGTAGTATTGGTGCGTGTAAAAGATCTGCGGGCTGCCGGCTTGCTGCGGGCCGGTTCTAATAATAAATCAAGATCATCCCAGGGGCCGTAAAAAACCTTCTTGCGGGCCGGATGTGGCCCGCGGGCCTTGACTCTGACATATGTGGCCTATAGGGAGGAGGTCACTGACCTGGCAGTGAGGTGCCAGGACAACAATCTCTCCCTCAACGTCAGCAAGGCAATGGAGCTGATCGTGGACTACAGGTAACAGAGGGCCGATCATGCCCCATCCACATCAACGGGGCTGTAGTGGAGAGGGTTGAGAGCTTCAAGTTCCTCGGTGTCCACATCACTAAGGCATTATCATGGTCCACACACCAACACAATTGTGAAGAGGGCACGATAACGCCTCTTCCCCCTCAGAATGTGTTGCATGGGCCCTCAGATCCTCATAAAGTTCAACAGCTGCACCATTGAGATCATCTTGACTGGCTGCATCACCGCTTAATACGGCAACTGCTTGGAATCCGACTGCAAGGCACTACAGAGGGTAGTGCGTACATCACTGGAACCAAGCTCCCTGCTATCCAGGACCTCTATGCCAGGCAGTGTCAGAGGAAGGCCCTAAAAATGGTCAAAGACTCCAGCCACCCAAGTCATAGACTGTTCTGTCTGCTGCCACAAGGCAAGTTGTACCAATGCACCAAGTCTGGAACCAACAGGACCCAGAATAGCTTCTAACACAAAGGCATAAGACTGCTAAATAGTTAGTTAAATAGTTTACCCGCATTGAACCAATGTAATATTTTTGACAACATGAGCACTGCCTCCGCTTTCCAGCAACATTTCAACTTAAACATTTACACATCAACAAGTCTACATACACTAGTTTAATACACCGAAAACAAACTTAGATATCAAAAAAACGATTTAGATCAATCAATGCTGCTAAATATCATGTTGCTGTCCATGGTACTGATCTGTGTGTGTGTGCGTGCGTGTGTGCACACAATTAAAATAAAAAACAATGTGACCTACCTGTAGACTAGTTGAATGCCAATGTCATCCTCCTCTCTATCATGTTGGCTAAACGGTCTATGGCGCTGTCATACAGTAAGTACACTTTTATTTTTTGTTGTCATAGGCTACCTAGCTAAAATGCGTGCTAGCCTAACTTCCTAACATGGACAACAATGAACAAGCTAAGTTAGCTAGTTAGTTAACGTGAGCCTACAAGGCCTACATCTAGGCTACATATTGAACTTCAATCGTCTAAGGCCAGTGCCACAAAATATGAATTTATGGTTAGAACTGAATTGCTGTCATAATCATTGTCTGTACAGAGAATTAGCAAGCCACACTGAACAAAAATCTAAACGCAACATTTAAAGTGTTGGTCCCATGTTTCATGAGCTAAAAAAAATCCCAGAAATGTTCCATATACACAAAAAGCATATTTCTCTCCAATTTTGTGCACACATTTGTTTACATCCTTGCTATTGAGCATTTCTCCTTTGCCAAGATAATCCATCCACCTGACATGTGTGACATATTAAGAAGCTGATCAAACAGCATGATCATTACACAGGTGCACCTTGTGTTGGGGACAATAAAAGTCAAGAGGTGTGAATACTTTCTGAAGGCACTGTACATACTTTTGTATATATAGTGTATGTGGACACCCTTTCAAATTAGTGGATTCGGCTATTTCAGCGATACCCGTTGCTGACAGATGTATAAAATCGAGCACACAGCCATGCTATCTCCATAGACAAACATTGGCAGTAGAATGGCTTTACTGAAGTGGTAAGCTACACAAGCTTACAGAACGGGATCGCGGAGTTCTGAAGTGCGTAGCGTGTAAAGAATCGTCTGTCCTCGGTTGCTATTCTCACTCCCGAGGTTTCAAACTGCCTCTGGAAGCAACGTCAGCACAAAAACTGTTTTTCAGGAGATTCATGAAATGGGTTTCCATGGCCGAGCAGTAGCACACAAGCCTAAGATCACCATGTGACAGATGCCAGGAGACCGCAACCTGCCCAAATGCATAGTGCCCACTGTAAAGTTTGGTGGAGGAGGAATAATAGTCTTGGGCTGTTTTCATAGTTCGGGCGAGGTCCTTTAGCTCAAGTGAAGGGAAATCTAAATGCTACAGCATACAATTACATTCTAGACAATTCTGTGCTTCCAACTTTGGTAACAGTTTGGGGAAGGCCCTTTCCTGTTTCAGCATGACAATGCCCCCGTGCACAAAGCGAGGTCCATACAGAAATGGTTTGTTGAGATCGGTGTGGAAGAACTTGACTGGCCTGCAGAGCCCTGGCCTCAAACACCTTCGGGATGAATTGGAACGCTGACTGCGAGCCAAGCCTAATCGCCCAACATCAGTGCCCGACCTCAATAATGCTCTTGTTCCCGCAGCAATATTCCTACATCTAGTGGAAAGCCTTCCCAGAAGAGTGGAGGCTATTATAGCAGCAAAGGGGGGACCAACTCCATATTAATTTTGGTCATGTAGTGCATCTACGTCAATAACCTCGTACCCCAGCATATCGACTCGGTACTCATTGTGTATTTATTCCTCGTGTGATTTATCTTTTTTTTTCTTTCTGCATTGTTTGGAAGGGCCGTAAGTAAGCATTTCACTGTTTCACTTTGTTTACAAAGATTTGTGATTTGAAAAAAACACCAAGAGCCCATGGGAGACCCTCAGGATGAGCAGTACTACATCTGCTTGTTGGGTCAGTGGTCAGGGTTTGACTGCATGGTGACCTGTGTGACTGCAGGGCACAAGTTAAGCTGTCCTTTTACTCTTCCCTTCCCTCTGCCCTCGGACACTAGATAAGGGTTCAGAGGTCAGGGGCGGTTGCTGTGTCCACACGGTGGTCAGGGTGTTTGTAGTGGACAATCAGAGGGATGGCCATTACTGGCCCATTGAGAGGGAACAAGGGCTTTACTAGACTAGGGGATCCAGAATGGACCAGTAGAAACACACAGTGAGCAGCTGTACTCTTGACTTACTGGATCGGCACTTTCTGTTACATCAGTAAAAATGGTTGCATAGTGTCAATGGAATCCTCTTTTAACGATAAGAGGACGGCACTTAATTACTTTTGATAAATTCAAACAAAGTATTTTTAAATTAATTTACAAATAATTTATTAAATAAATAGTTCCAATAAATAACATAACATTATTAACCAACATTTTACAAAAAGCATATTAATCACAATAGCCTTGAGAAAAGATGGTAAAATAAAAATCTTTGGCTACATGACATGCCTATTGTACAAAAAGAGCAAGATGGATAAATACTTGAATGGACAGACAACAAAAACTATTCCTGTTATGTGTTCATACAAAACAGTCCTACAGTTGAAACATATTTCAAAGAGGATTGTCAGTTGTGTTATCCTTCAGCTCATTCCCTGTCATCCAAATAAATAATCAATCAATTCTGTACGTAATCAATACATATAAGATCAATGTGTCACTCAAGGAATGTGGTCATATTGCAGGATTTGATAATAAATAGTGCTTTGCAGATAAGCAAGGTCAGAATCAGAGATTCAGCACACAAATAACAAATCTCCATAGACTTTTGTAATTGGATTGCAGTCCTTGGTGAATTGGACAAGACTTTATCTTCCCTGAAATTACCCCCCCCCCCCCCCCCCCACCACCAAAAAAATCCTTGACATTTTCTATTCCTTAATCCTTTAAATTGTCCTTCATGGCCTTAATGCATCCTTATTTCTCATTTCAAAACTAAACATTTTTGATGCAGACATCTTTCACCACTGACAGGATGAACATACATGTCAGACATGAAGATGGGAATACATCCAAGCTACCGGTACATCCATGCAGATAACAGATTACATTTCACAAGGCTCCCATCATCCCGTCATAATTTCAAACATACAAGTGTAGCTAAATACATCCATCTCCATCTCTTTATTTCAGCAGGGACGGCATCACCCACAAACACCACACAAACACCCTCTGCTTGCCATCACCACCAACACTGTCCCCCTCAAGTGTTGCAGAGCTAAAATGGAGTCTATGGGTGGGGGTATGGTGACAGACAGTTTTACCCCAGGGAGTGGTAGATGATGATCACCCATCAGAGGAAACTGCAGCAGGCACACTACCAGGCCTCGGTACTGTCACAGCTTGATCCAGGGGAGGGGGCGTCAGTGTCGCTGGCCAGGCCCCAGGTCCTGGAGGAGGAGTGGAGACGTTCCACGTTGCCCCTGAGGAAGGTGAGCAGGGCGGTTGGGGAGTGCGAGGCCGGCTGACCACTCTGGCTCTCCAGCAACTGCACCAGGAAGTTGATGTAGCGCATGGCCAGCCGCAGGATCTCGTTCTTGCTCAGCTTCTTCTCTGGCGGGTGGGTGGGGATGAGCTTGCGGAGCTCAGTGAAGGCAGTGTTGACGTTGTGCTGCCGCCAGCGCTCCCGTGTGTTGGTGAACACCTTCTTGGTCATCGTGCAGCTCTCCTGGAGGGAGGAAGAGAGGGGAGCGTTTTAGAGAGAAATCTACACAGAATCAAAACTACCACGGTGTTGTTCTACTGGAATTTCACCCTATTCCCTATATAGTGCACTACTTAGCCCATGGCAAAAGTAAATGTTCTTTGAATGTTATGTGACATGTTTTTCTCTGGAGTTTAGTCTGAAACGGCACTATAGTGCACAACTTTTGTTTAATCAGAAGTAGTGCACTGTATAGGGAATAGGGTGCCATTTCTGGCGCAGACCCCAGGCAGAAATGCAGTATGGTGGTGTCACATAACATTTGAATTGCACCTAAATCTCCACGATGACTGAAATATGGTGCATTAAGAAATAGATGTAAAATATAGTTTAAGTATGACTAATGTAATGCATTTGATATTGGAATTCAGTTTCACCTTCAGAAGAGGAGAAATACCATCATGAAAATACATGTTTATGGAAAAGGTCTGACCTTCAGTCAATGCATACAGAGGATGCTAGAGTGTTCGTCACGATTAGCGTACATACAAATAAATACACTTCTGTTGTGTTGAACTATTTATTTCTGAATGGTACACAAAAAAATACAAGCGGAAAATGTGTTCCATCTTTCATGAGATTCTTTAACATTTTCATTCCAACAATTTTTTACTCCAACAATTCTGCAATTCAATAAAGAGGAAAAAACAAAAAAATCCACTTTATTGTCCCTGATCTCACCTGGTAAGTGCTGTAGCGTGCAGACAGAGGTATCAGGTAGCAGAAGTGTGTACCTCAGGTCATCAGTGTTGGCTGCTGCAGTAGCCCAATGTAGTAGTCCAGTCCTGTGTGTAGTAGGTCCAGTCAGTCACAGCCTTCTCATACTCTGATGACTGTGTGTGAGAGGGAGGGATGGAGAGAGGGAAGGCTGGCGCATACATCTCACATTTTTATAGCTGGGCGAGCCCCTATTGTGTGACGTGTGCGGTCGTTGAGCCTCTCCTCCAGTCTGCTGCATTGTGGTGTTCAACTCAAGAGTGATGTTTCCAGCCGCAGACCACTGTGTTTCCCGTTGGGTGTTCCATTCTGTCTGTAAACAAAGAAATGACCAATAGGTTAGCGGTAAACATATGAACACTGATGTAATATCATACGTTTAACAATTTCAGAGAATATTAGAAAACTTTTACTTTCCACTCCTTTTTGTTGAGTCATTTCACTAAATGATTCATGAATTTTAATATGCAACGATGTGACTTTTAAAAGCTAACATTGCGCTTACAAATAAATTCCTATTGAGCTGAAACTGAGACGTTTCCCTTCCTGATCCTTCCCTTACAATTCCGGACATTTGTTCCCTTCTATGCGCAAACATCAACCATGGGTAACAACCCATTCAGTAAAACTTTGATATCACCAGTCCTGCTACCACTGAATTCACCCTGATTGGGCCACAAAAGGTAAAAATACCATATCCAGATTGACAGTTTAACAATGCGTGTTTTGTTATGACTATGGTAATCTTGTTGAGCCATTCCAGGGGCCACACATAAATTACAGGGGGAGCATGGGGAGCGAGCAGACTGGTCCTTCCCTGAGCCACAAGCATGAGCGCAAGTCAAGCCATCTCTCTACAACCCCTCCTCCTTGGCCCACCTCTCCTACACCCTCTCTCTCCGCCTCCCACTTTCAACCTCCGTTTCAGATTTTTAAAAACGACGTCTAGTTTAACCAATTGTTAATGTTCTTTTTTACACCCTTCAAGTGTTGTTTCAAAGACGCAGCCTTCCATAAAAGTCTCTCTGTGTGGAGTAGGAATTTACATAATCCGATTAGGGCCTGGGATTAGCGCTGGGGCCTGGAGAACAGGCCCAATGGGGCCGGCCCTGAATTGCTGCCATTCATGGGCCTTGCTGCACTTCCAAGGGGCTGCACCTGCAATGGTGGGTTCCCCTCTCCCCTGCTCTCTCCACTCTACTCGGCCTCAGGTCTGCAGACGCACTCACAGCAGGCAGTAGGCCCCTTCAGCCAGCCAGCCAGTCCCTACGTCCCCATCCTCACACCAGGGGTGTATTCATTACGCCGATTCTGTTGCAAAACATTTAGCAACGAAACAGTTAACTCCAAACGGAAACTGTTTTGAAACAAAAACTTGAGTTTCTATTGGACAAATTCAGGTAGATCCCTCCCAGTTTTGTTCCGTTTGCTCTGTTCGCTTCCATTTGGTTCTTAAACGGTTTACGTTGCAAGACTTAATGAATACACCCCAGGGCCGCATTCAGTAGGGCCAGGGCACAACTTTGTGGAATGTTCAGATAGAAATGTATTATGTAGAATAAACATGCCTCTCTGACATGTAGAATAAGGTATCACATTGTCAGATTTATTCATCACATTTCTATCTGCAATGTTCCGCAACATTTTCCTGCTGAACGCTGCCCAGCACTCTCCCAGAGCATTTACCCCACCATGACCACGATCATAAAATTTAGCTCAGCAAAGGACTTTTATCTGAAGAGCTGTGGACTGTAGCTCGGCTTTAGCTTTGGTTTTCCTGTCACGGAGGGTGGTGTGTGGGGGTAAAGAACCAATCGGCTTGACGACCCTGAAGAAAACAACATAAAGCTCCTATGGCGAAGTGAGAAAAAAATACATTAGTCAGTTTTGTTCAATTGTAGATCTTATTGAACTGTATAAACATCAAATGCAGTAAGATATCCATGCTGTAGTGGTGTCATCAGAATTAAAAGAAACATCAGTGTAGCTAAAGAAACAGCTATGCAGAGACTACAATTACAAAAGTAAATGTTAACGTCTCCTTTCAACTGACGTTCACATCGAGAGCCTGTCCAATCAAAGTACTGGATCTAGAAGAACATAGTGTTATAAAACAATCAGAGTTGTAGCCTGACCTTTGAGGTGGTTAGGAAAGAATTCTGCTTTGAAGGTTAGATTTGAACAGCCTGTTAATTCTCACAATATGTCACCTATTCAATCCAGGGCCAAAGTGTGGCAGGCAGGACCAATTACTGGACCATTACACTGACGTTGATTTAGCCTCCACGTGTTGGACTTCTTTAATCATTTTCTCCCTCAGCTTTTGTTTTGCTTGCCGTTAAAAACACCCCCTTTTGGTCTTTTTGTTAGGCTTGTTGTTAAGGCAATGTGGCCAGAGACATATAACCGAAACGAAAGGCTAGCTTGGTGGTTATTTATGGTGTGTATGTGTGTGTGTGTGTGTAGCTTATGGACGGAGGAGGTTTGCTGCTGGCAGGAATCAATGCCCTCGGGGGCTCTTTGTCTGAGGCTCATTCCTGCGGGAGCAGGCTTCAGTCTGCTGGCTGGTGGAGATAAGCACTTTCTCCACACTCTGAGAGACAGTGATAAGAGGATTTCTGTGCTAAATGAAAAACTACCTTTTGAGCTCTGAAATGAAGTGGGGGGACTATTAGTTTTAACTGGAAAAATAGAACCTTCATAAAATGTTCTGATTATGAAATATTATTCTATGTAAAAGTAGTATTCGTAATAATAATGTATCTGGGTATTTAATCTAACGTAAACTGACTAATTTTAGAGTGTAAAATTATTCATGTATCAAGTCGGAATGCCAAGGACTAAATTGCAGGTCAATTACAAAGAAAAAAACGATCCTTATTTTCAGTGCAGGGACAATCCATATAAATCTGAATCCCCAGCAAAAACAAATACAAAGCACATTTTACTTTCCCAATGGTTATTTCACACACACCTCCCAAATAGAATATATGTAGTATTCCTTTTGGAATTCTCTCGAACCCTGCAAAATGTTTCTCTCAGCAACTATTCACATGGCAGTGGAAATGCAGTGTCTATCTGACTACATAAAGCATTTTTACAAGTTGTAACTGAGGTATTTGGGACCAGTATAGTCTTAGTCCCTTATTGTCAGTAAATACAGTGGCTATGCTTGTGAATGGAGCTTTTATTGCAGTCCTGATGTCCAGTCCACCTGCTGTTTCTCACTGCGGCACAGCTAAAAACACTAACCATGGAGACAGTTGACTGCTACGGAAAGGTCACAGGACGAAAGCATTGGACTAGACAGAAGATGTTTAGATATGCACTAAGTGAACATTTGAATTCATGGAAATTAGTAACATACATTCATTTGAGTTCATAAATATTAATCCGGTCTTGTTCATGGTCCATGCTTAACATGTTCTGGCAAAAGCAAAGAAAGATAGAGGACAACATTTCAGTATCTTTAACGTCATATTTTTATATGAATTTGTAAAAGCCAAAATTACACAAAACTGTCTACACGCATCCTTCTTATAAAAAGATTCACAACATTTTTATTAAAAAACAACTTAAACAAAAATGTATGATTATTTTCCTAACAACAGTTGAACATTTAATAGTGTCCTATAAAACACTCAAGAACCTATGGTATATTACAGAGCCTTCAGAAAGTATTCATACCCCTTGACTTTTTAGAAGTGTTATGTTACAGCCTGAATTTAAAATGCATTACATTGAGATTTTGTGTCACTGGCCTACACACAATACCCCATCATGTCAAAGTGGAATTAAACATTTAAAATGAAAAGCTGAAATGTCTTGAGTCAAGAAGTGTTCAACCCCTTTGTTGTGGCAAGCCTAAATAACTTGTATGGACTCACTCTGTGTGCAATAATAACATTTAACATGATTTTTGAATGACTACCTCATCTCTGAACCCAACACATACAATTTATCTGTAAGGTTCTTCAGTCGAGTAGTGAATTTCACCCACAGATTCAACCACAAAGACCAGGGAGGTTTTCTCAAAGAAGGGCACCTATTGTTAGATGGGTAAAAAATAAAATAAAGCAAGACATTGAATATCCCTAGTCACTCCACCTAGTCACTACAAAGATACAGACGTCTTTCCTAACACAGTTGCCGGAGAGGAAGGAAACCGCTCAGGGATTTCACCATGAGGCCAAAAACAGTTACAGAGTTTAATGGCTATGATAGGAGAAAACTGAGGATGGCTCAACAACATTGTAGTTACTACACAATACTAACCAATTTGACAGAGTGAAACGAAGGAAGCCTGTACAGAATACAAATAAAAAAAATATGCAACCTGTTGGCAACAAGTGATTAAAGTAATACTGCAAAAAAAAAACGTGGCAAAGCAATTCACTTTATGTCCTAAATACAAAGTCTTATGTTTCGGACAAATCCAATACAACACATTACTGAGTAGCACTCTCCATATTTTCAAGCATAGTGGTGGCTGCATCATGTTATGTGTTTGCTTGTAATAGTTAAGGACTGGGGAGTTTTTCAGAATAAAAAATAAACTGAATGGAGCACAGACAAAATCCTAGAGGAAAACCTGGTTCAGTCTGCTTTCCACCAGACACTGAGAGATGAATTCACCTTTTAGCAGCACAATAACCTAAAACACAAGGTCAAATATAAACTGGAGTTGCTTACCAAGAAGAAACTGAATGTTCTTGAGTGGCCAAGTTACACTTCTGATTTAAATCAATGGCAAGACCTGAAAATGGTTGTCTAGCAATGACCAACAACCAATTTGACAGATCTGGAAGAATTTTGAAATAAATAAAATGGGCAAATGTTGCACAATCCAGGCGTGGAAAGCTCTTAGAGACTTACCTAGAAAGACTCAGCTGTAATTGCTGCCAAAGGTGCTTCTACAAAGTATTGACTCAGGGGTTTGAATACTTATGTAAATAAGATATTTCTGTATTTCATTTTCAATACATTTCCCAAGATTTCTAAAAACACGCTTTCATTTTGTCATTATCTGGTATTGTGTATAGATGGGTGACAAACAAAATAAAAGTAATCCATTTTGAATTCAGGCTGTAACACAACAAAATGTGGAATAAGTCAAGGGGTATGAATACTTTCTGGAAGGCACTGTACCTGTATTTCTTACATACTGAATATCACTAGTTGTAGACAGGGCAAGGGACTGACAGGATTCTATCCTTGTAAGTTTTAAGGGTTTTCTGTTCATTCAGGTCATTCTTACTATTTTGCCACTTCATAAATATGAGACATTTTAGAAAAACCTTAGTCTTGTCTGTCCATCACTTCGGCCTGGCACCTTCTCATAACTGAGCTTTCCCCTCTTCAAAGGCGTTAAAACTGGGGGGAAATAAGAAGAGTGAAATACATGAACAGGACAAAATAATCTTGTAATTGCTCACATTTACATAAATAATTATGTTCTTTTCACACTTCAGGCTATATTGGAACTTTTCCAAACGACTAAAGGAGTTCTCTAAAAACCTATTTAAATGCAAACTTGATTTCTCAGCACTCTAAACATGTTACTCTCAGTCTTCACCTGTGCCAGCCATCTCTGGGCCTTCTGCTCTCCTCTTCCTCTCCATCCCCGTTCTGTAACTGGTCCCATAGTCAGGTGACACACTCATATCTCCCCTCCCCAGGGCAGTGCTGTAGGGGCTGCCACTGCTACTGCCCCCCCATGCCAGAGCTCCTCTAGGCGAGGCCAGGCTGGGGTAGTGGCTGACATCAGGGTAGTGCAGCCGGTCACTGTACCCTACTGTAGAGAACGAGTACATCTGGTTGTCGGAGTACGCTGGTCTCTGTGTGTTGGTGCTGTAGCTGAATGAGGATGAGAGGCCCGTCTGAAATTTATTTTCTGGCGCATAGTTGCTGGGGGAGCCACAGGACTCCTGGTGCAGGGGTGCGCTGCCCGTCCACTCCTCTCCTCCTCTATTCCAGCCTACAAACTTCAGCTCATTGCTCTTCTCTACCTCCCATGGGTTGTGGCTCCAGGTGTGCTGAAAAGGGGCCTGCTGGGAGCCGAAGGAGGGACTCAATTCCACCTGGAAGTCTGCACCGTCTTCCTTGGTCATGACAGAGCTTTCTTCATAGAAGCTCCCCGCTACACTCTCAGCACTGGGGGAGCCAGCGAGGAAGCAGATGGAGTTGAATGTTTCTGGGTCGTGGTGTGTGTGACGGTTGCAGTCGGCGTGTGGATCGCGGCTTGTATGAGTGTCGGTGTGTGTGTATTGATTGTCTCTGCTTGTGGCCCAAGGCTCAGTGGGGCTATTGTGGTCTTTCTGATGAGTGAAGTCAGTGTGAGACTCTGTGAAGGAGGCAGCCGCAGTCAGCTTGTACAGAGACGTGGTGTCACTGAAGAGCTGAAATAATAAGGAAGATAATTATTTCAAGTTTGTATTATCAATATAGCACCATCACAGAGTTTGGCTGATAAAACATAACTGAAGACAAAGTTCGGAATGATGAGGATGCAGATGTTCCATAGCATATGGAAAACGCATACATCTACATTGTAATATACAAAAAAGTAAGAGACAACTCCATATTTTCTTCCCAATGAAGGCAAGGTGTATGACAAGACTAGGAAACTTGTGAGAGGAGATGGCTGGCCAGGTCACCTTGACAACTTTGTGAGGGACCTCAGGGAGCAGCTCCTGCAGCTGTGAGAGGGAGGCCCCCAGGAGCCAGTGGAGAGAGGGGCCCCTACTCAACATCAGCTGGGCCACCAAAGGGTTCACACAGGGGAAACCTAAGAGGCACCTCTCCTCCTGGAGGGAAGACATAAGGGAAGAGCAGCCGGTGAGACCAAATAAACAAACACGTACACACACGCAAAAAGACACACACACACAGTACCAGTCAAAAGTTTGGACACACCTACTCATTCAAGGGTTTTTCTTTATTTTTTACTATTTTCTACCTTGTCACAACACAACTGATTGGCTCAAACGCATTAAGAAGGAATGGAATTCCACAAAGGCACACCTGTTAATTGAAATGCATTCCAGGTGACTACCTCATGGAGCTGGTTGAGAGAATGCCAAGAGTGTGCAAAGCTGTCATCAAGGCAAAGGGTGGCTATTTGAAGAATCTCAAATATAAAATATATTTTATTAGATTTTATTTGTTTAACACTTTTTGGGTTACTACATGATTCCATATGTGTTATTTCATAGTGTTAATGTCCTCACTATTATTCTACAATGTAGAAAATAGTAAAAATAAAGAAAAACCCTTGAATTAGTAGGTGTGTCCAAACTTTTGACTGGTACTGCACATCCAAATACACAAGAGCAAATACACATACAAACACATTCGCACACAGACCCTCCACTGGGACAACTAATTCCCTCTGTGTAAACTGTATGCTTCCGTCATTAATTAACTAAATGATGAAATCGGCACAATTATACAGCACTCTGAAATTAACTACATTAATTTGGTATTAGGATCCCCATTAGCTGTTGCAAAAGCAGTATCTACTCTTCCTGGGGTCCACACAAAACATGAAACATAATACAGAACATTAATAGAAAAGAACAGCTCAAGGACAGAACTAGATCCATTTAAAAATGGCACACGTAACCTACATATCAATACATACACACAAACTATCTAGGTCAAATAGGGGAGAGGTGTTGTGCCGTGTGGTGTTGCTTTATCTGTTTTTGCAATGGCTTAATATAATACTGTACGCCTTCTTGAATTTGTTCTGGATTTGGGGACTGTGAAAAGACCCCTGGTGGCATGTCTGGAGGAGTAAGTGTATGTATCAGAGATGAGTTTAAGTTGACTATGCAAACAATTTGGAATTTTCAACACAATGTCTCTCATAAAAAAGAAGAAGTGATGCAGTCAGTCTCTACAGAACTCTTAGCCAAGAGAGACTGGAATGAATAGTATTTATATTAGCCCTCTGATTAAAATGAAGAGCAAGACATGCCATTCTGTTCTGGGCCAGCTGCAGCTTAACTAGGTCTTCCTTGCAGCACTCAACCACACAACTGGCCAATATTCAAGATAAGACAAAACTGGAGCCTGCAGGACTTGCTTTTTGGAGTGCAGTGTTATAAAAGCAGAGATTCTCTTTATTACAGACAGAACTCTCCCCATTTTCACAACCATTGAATCTATATGTTTTGACCATAACAGTTTACAATCTAAGGTAACACAAAGTCATTTAGTCTCCTCAACTTGTTCTGGATCGCACCCTTCATTACCAGATTCAGCTGAGGACTAGAACTTAGGGAATGATTTGTACCAAATACAATGCTCTTAGTTTTAGAGATGTTCAGGACAAGTTTACTACTGGCCACCCATTCCAAAACAGACTACAACTCTATTAAGGGTCTCAGTGACTTCATTAGCTGTGGTTGCTGATGCTTATATGGTTGAATCATCAGCATACATGGACACACATGCTTTGTTTAATGCGAGTGGCAGGTCATTGGTAAAAATAGAAAAAAGTAGAGGGCCTAGAGACCTGCCTGCTATAGACCACACTTTACATGTTTGACATTATAGAAGCTTCCATTAAAGAAAACCCTCTGAGTTCTATTAGATTGATAGCTCTGTGTCCACGGTATGGCAGAGGTTGAAAAGCCATAGCACCTACGTTTTCTCAACAATAGTTAATGGTCAATAATATCAACTGCTGTAATTAAATCTAACAGTACAGGTCCCACAATCTTCATATCAATTTCTTTCAACCAATAATCATTCATTTGTGTCAGTGCAGTACATGTTGAGTGCCTTTCTCTATAAGCATGCTGACAGTCTGTTAATTTGTTTACAGAGAAATAGCATTGTATTTGGTCAAACACAATTTTTCCCAACAGTTTGCTAAGAGCTGGCAGCAAGCTGATAGGTCAGCTGTTAGAACTAGTAAAGGCCACTTTACCACTCTTGGGTAGCGGAATGACTTTGGCTTCCCTCCAGGCCTGAGGACAAAGAATTTCCTCTAGGCTCAGATTAAAGATATGACGGATAGGAGTGGCTAAAGAGTCAGCTACCATCCTCAGTAGCTTTCCATCTAAGTTGTCAATGCCAGAAGGTTTGTCATTATTGATTGATTGATAAAAAAGAATCAACCAAAATTCTATCTTGCAATGCTTTTTTTTCATTATTTGTATTTTTATGCATGAGTATGATGGCTCACTGTTCGTTGTTGGCATTTCCTGCCTAAGTTTGCCCACTTTGCCAATGAAGTAATCATTAAAATAATTGGCAACATCAAATGGTTTTGTGATGAATAAACCATCTGATTTGATGAAAGATGGAGTTGAATTTGTCTTTCTGCCCATAATTTAATTTAATTTTTTTATACAATTAGTCTTGGCTTCATAATACAGTTTCTTCTTCGATTTGTTGAGTTTAGTCACATAATTTCTCAATTTGCAGTAAGTCAGCCAGTCAGATGTGCAGCCAGACATATTTGCCACATCACTTTCAACCGTACAGTTTTTCCATATCCTCATCAATGGTGCCCTCACAGTTCTAACATTGAGTTTCTTAACAGGTGCATGTTTATCAATAATTGAAAGAAGCAATTTCATAAATTCATCAAGTGCAGTGTCTGGATGCTCCTTATTAATCACATCAGACCAACAACATTTCTTTAACATCATCCACATAAGGGTCACAGCTAAATCTTTTGTATGATCTCTTATACACTATTTTAGTCCCAGCTGTTGGAACTTTGGCTTCCCTGATATAGCCACTGTATTGTGATCACTGCATCCAATGGGTACGGATACAGCTTTAGAACAAAGTTCTACAGTATCAGTAAAAATGGAATCAACACATGTGGATAATCTTGTTCCTGTCGTGTTTGGAAACACCCCGGTAGGTTGATTAATAACTTGAACCAAATGATAATAATAGCAGTGGAAAGGATGAAAATACCACATGTTACTGAGAGATAAAAAGGCAGTTTGGTAAGACTACAGTAGTTACTAGTCACCTTTGAGGAAATCACAGAAAGCCACTCTCTGTCCAGGTAGCTGAGAGGATCTCTGTCACTGGACAGCAGTGTATGGAAGGCTATCTGGCAGATCCATTTGGCAATGTCCACCACTTCTGATACAATCAGCACCTGGTATTGAGAGAAATAAGTCAGCAAAGCATTCATAGAAATGTTGTATCAGACTTGCATGGTTGATTTTGATAAGAGATTAAATGTATTTTACCTTGACATCCAGGTCCTCAGTCTTGAGGCCAAACAGCACCAGAGAGGAGTAGACCAACACCAGGTTGTTGAAGCCCTCACTGGTCAACCTACACCCACAGAGACGACCACAAAGACAACTCAAAAATGTCTTCTGTGGGAAATGTGTGTGCGTTGGTGGTGAGTACTAACCCAGAGTCCTGCTGGCAGTGAAGGATGAGCCAGCAGCAGCTGTACTGCAGAGACAGAGCAGTCAGTCGAATCACTAGACTCTCACAGGCCCGCTCCTGACACAGCTCCTCCTGCTCCTGGTGATGGGGGAGACCAGAGCAAAGAACATATATGCACAGTTTGAGAATAATGTCTTAACCTACAGTTCTTCTAGGTATGAGACAGAAACAGATAGAAAAGTGTTATCAACTGGGAAATGTGGTATTCAACAATGTAATAATAGGATAGAAAGGGGAGTGTATGAAGGGAGAAGGCCATGGGCATACAGTCCATTTTGGTGGAGAGACATTCTTCTGAAGAACATTTAATGGGACACAACTAAACAATGGATAAGATCATTCTAAAGAGAGACAGAGCAAGGCTCTCTCCTCACTGAGACTGGCCAGGAGGACCTACTTGAATGATGACTGCAGTGCTTTCGTCTACTGTAATCACAGCATAGTGGTGAGTCCCTCCAAGCATCTGTAAGGACTGAGAGTGGCTCCTCTCCAATACAGTCATATTACACCTGCAACAAAGAGACACATCCTCAAACCTACTCCAAGAAATAAGGCCAATAAAGTCAACGGATTTCAGAAGTGACTTCAAATGATTCAGTGGAAAGAAGACCCACGTTGATTCCAGTATCTGAAGCAACAGAGGACAGCTGAGCAGACCCTCGGTCACAAACAACACGAAGGGGACACTCTGCTCCAGGGACCAAGACTCAGGGTCACTCACTGATGGATTAATACAAACACAGACAGGCAAGCAAACACAAATGGAAATTGGTGAAAGGATAATTGATTATTATAGTGCCTTTACATCTGCATTGCTGGCTCTCTTGGGTTTAAGGCTCGGTTTCTGTATAAGCACTTTGTGACAACTGCTGTTGTAAAAAGGGCTCTATAAATACATTCGATTATCATAATTGATCGATCATTTCAGAATTCCATGAGAAAGGGCCAAGAAGCAATTAACACCATTTAAAAGAATCATCTTCCTGCTGAGTTCAATACAAACCAGAGGCATTAGGTATCCTGGTCTGGAAGGTGATGTGTGTGATGTTCCTCTCTGTGCAGATGGTAGCCCAGGGCGAGTGTTCTGTGTTGCTGTACTCCACCACCAGGGAGAAACAGTCCCAGGGGAAGTCTGCTCCCATGTGCTGACTACACACCACCACACAGCAGCTACGCTGCAGGCTGGGAGAAGGGAGAAGGCATGACAGTATAATTTCTCAATAGGAGTTCCAATAAACAAAAGAAGTATGTATAAATAGAGTTTTGGGAGATACTCGCCTATCTAGAACTTTCGAACCCTCCAGCTTACTTCGACTCTCCTCAGGATACACTGCAGCTACAGTCTCACCTGGGACACACACACACGCGCACACACACACGCGCGCACACACACACACGCACTCAGATAGGGTGGGGCTGATTAGTAAAGTAATCTTGCATAAGACTATTAAATAAAAAAACGTGAGCAAGTGTAAGATAAATGCACCGCAACAGGCCATGTCTGCTGGAGTTGGCATTACTGAGTAATACAAACTAGACAATATTAGGTCAAGTCTGAGAGAAGCGAGAAAGTTTCCTTACCTGTGACTTGGCTCAGGGCTTTAATGAGCATAGCTCTGGCACAGTCCAAGTCCATTGTTATTATCACCAGAACCTACAATATTAAACGTATTTACCTCTGAAATACTACAGTCATCAATTGTGATGACTTTCATTGTGGTAAAGTTCACATACTGTAGATCTTATCGTGCCTTTTAGCTGTCATGTTGAATTAAGTGCAACTTTTTCTTTTCATATCCATATGCATTTTGATAGGAAAGAAAACTCACATTGGAGTTTTGGACCCCTTTGCTCTTGCTCTGCACCCATGTGGTCAGCTGTTCCTGCAGTTCCAGTATCTTAGGGTTGGGCTCTTGTTTTTTCTGACTGAGATACAGAACAATCTCCAGCTTTCTCACCAGCTTGTCCAGACTCTGCCCCACGCAGGCCTCTGTGGCCTTGGATAGGTACTCTGTTACAGGACCAAAAAGAGGGGAATTCCAGATGTATAGAGGACAAAATCGTGTTTGCGATCAATTAAAAGCATTGTTGAATAGTAGTGTGCTAGAGGTGACATTTTCAACTCCTGTATACTGACCCACTGCAGTGCTGAGGTCACACTTGAAGAGCAGGTCCTTCACTGTCACAAGGACATGTATCAGTGCCACATAGTTAAACAAAGCCTCTGGGTCTGCAACACAACATCAAACAACTTCTTCTATATGTCAGGCCATAAAATGAGACGTTCAGATTCAAATACCAGGCTGCAGTATATTATTACCTTAATTTGTATTACTTTAATCCTTTCAATCGTGGCTTAAACACGGTTTATCAGAAATCTACTAAACAAATGGAAAGTCAAGGAAGAACACGCCAGAATAAGCCAACACATATATACACCAGTGTCCAAGCATGATGGATGCCTGACTGGTTGTGTTTGGTAAATGTGTGTGTGTCTCACCCTGGCCCTGTCGAATGCTGAGCTCCTTCTCCTGCTGTTTCAGTAGGAAACGTGTGTGGTCTGGGTACAGGTTGCTGTAGTCTCCACAGGCTGTGTTGGTCAGTCCCAACTCCCTAGCTCTGGACAGGCAGGGCAGAGCAAACGCCTGCAGCTCTCTGTACGCCCAGAACTGACTCTCTGCAGCACAGAGGGAGGGGAGGCGGCTGTAACTGTGCTCAGAATTGGACGTGTGTCATGGTTATCAGCTTGATGTTTATTGGGATGAATCTTGTCCTGGAGGCAGAGCTGAGGGATATCCTCTAGATTGGCCAGCTACAAAGTCCAAATTGACTATATATCGTAATAATTCATGAAATGGTCTTAATTTAAGGTTAGGGTTAGGGATAAGGTAAGCAGTGTGGTTAAGGTTAGGTTTTAAAAAATATTTTAGGACATTGTGGCTGTGCCAGCTAGTGACCACTCTGCAGAGCTGCCTTCAGTACATGAGTCATCACAATAATTGCCAACCTGCTCATGGTTAGGGGACGATGGAATCAGTTTTCACAGCATCGTCTGCATTTGGTTATCAATATACTGTAGCTATGTAAATGTTTAGTAACAGTATTTAGCTATTAATATAGGTGAACATATTTAGTAGGATTATTTAGTTCAATGTGAACCACAGTACTGCACTGTACCTGTGGCTTGGACGTGTATGACTTTGCTGTTATGTCTGTCCTCAGGGACAGGCTGAATGATTTCCTCAGGGTCTCTGATGTCATTTCCTGTGACTGCATAGGCAACAGGCTTTACATCGAAGCCAGGCCTCATTTCTGTCGTAGGTGGCTGTGGTGTCTGCTGCTCCACCTGTGCCACTGAAAATCACTCACTTACTTATTAAATAAGTTAAATGCTTAGAGGGCCTAAAATAATCTCACAAACCCATGTTGCTGTGAATACTGCTTGTCATGGTGAATTACCATGAACATGGACAGTAAAATATCATATCGTATCTATTTAATACTCTACCTGGGGTGCTTGTATGGTTTTGAGGCGACACCGAGACGTAGGTTCTCTGTTGGGCCCTTAACATCATGAAAGTAGACAGAGGGTCTAAGTCCTTCTGAGGTTTAGCCACTGGGAGACTCATGTGACGGTCTCTCACACTGGGTCTGGGGGTTGGGAGTTTGGATACATTAGCTCTCTGGTCAGGTAAACCCTCCTTCTTCTGAGGTCTAACGTCATGGTTTAACTTCTCCAGATAAGTAGTGGTGGTAGCCTGTGCTGCTGAGATGGCCACACTCCCAGCTCTCTCTTTCTCATGAGAAGTTGAAACAGCCTGCGTTGAAAGGACCACAGTCCCAGATCTCTCTTTCTCTTGGGAAGAAGTAGATGCTTGGGCTGTGAGGGCCACATTCCCGGTCCTCTCTCTCTCCTGGGAAGTGGCAAAAGCTGGTGCTGAAACGACTGTGTTCCCAGCTCCCTCTCTCTCCTGATGATACGGCACAACCATGGGCATTGCATTCTTCAGGATAGACCTGCCTTTGATCTCACTTGGTGGGCCTGACAACTCTAGGGACAGAGAGAGGAGCGAGATCCAGAACTTTGCTGCAGCCATATTATACACCTTTTCAATGTATTTTGAAGCACTGCGGAAGCAGGCGGCAGCAAGGTGATTATTATATTATATAGTAATAAACTGATTCATATATCGGCCTGATATTAAACTTACCAGAGTCATCTACAGATTCCCTCAATATATCTGTAAAACAAGATAACACAACATCCTCAATAAGTTTCACGCTTTGAAAGAATTTACAAAGTTACCTAGACAGGTAGCTAGCAATACTGCAGTGGGACAATAGTTTTATAGATCAGTCAAACTTACTGTCCATCTGGCAGGGTGATAGTAGTGTGAAGTCCTCTATCATACTGCTCAATGTCTCCATAAGGTGGGGTTGGTCTGAGATCATCATCCTCTCAGTGAAGTCAGAGGAACCATTCCCATACATCCCTATCAGTTCTGGTGAGTTTGTTCCCAGAAGTGATAGTTCCATTCCTTCATCGAGTCTCACAGAGTTGTCCCGACCAATCCCTAATAAGACTTCGGTCAAAGGCTGGAGCTGCACAACGGATTCTGACTTCTGAGGCTCTGTTAGCATTTAGCAAAGAGAAGAAAATGTATTCTTAGTAATGCACTGTTGCTAACAACGCAATGTGCAAAATGCAGCATGAATACAGGCAAAGGAGGTGTGATAAGTATTGTTATGTCTTGTTATGTCACACACCTCATCCAACTACAGTACTATGCTCTTACCTGCCAAAAGAAAGCCCACTACCAAGTCAAGGTGCTTCTCTGCCCTCCAAAGTGCCTCTTCCATCTCCTCCTGATCTTTCTCAGACACAAAATAACTACAAGACAATCACCGGCCCCATGAGACTCTGCATCACTTAGTGGCACGCTGCATCACTTAGTGGCACGCTGCATCACTTAGTGGCACGCTGCATCACTTAGTGGCACGCTGCATCACTTAGTGGCACGCTGCATCACTTAGTGGCACGCTGCATCACTTAGTGGCACGCTGCATCACTTAGTGGCTCGCTGCATCACTTAGTGGCTCGCTGCATCACTTAGTGGCTCGCTGCATCACTTAGTGGCTCGCTGCATCACTTAGTGGCTCGCTGCATCACTTAGTGGCTCGCTGCATCACTTAGTGGCACGCTGCATCACTTCGTGGCACGCTGCATCACTTCGTGGCACGCTGCATCACTTCGTGGCATGCTTACAGAGCCATATATAGAGATATGATGTACTGTGTAAATGGTGCAGCACACTTAGTGATGGAATCTCAGAACAAACAACATTGCAGGTTGCTAGATCCTGTATCCTGATATAAGCAGCCACATCTTCAGTGGTAGAACACGCCAAGGAATGCACCCCAGATATGAAAAAGACATGGTATTATCTCTCTAGTCTTACTCTCACACTGGTGAAAGGTCAAGAGGTGACTTACTATCTATAGAGTGGAGAGATCTGCTCAGCTGGGAGTTGGGAGGAGGCCAGACAGAGCTGGGTCAGGTTGGGCTTGGTAGAGGGGGTGAGGGGTAGGTCCATCTCCATCTGAGTAGGCAACACCAAGTGATCTGATAGGAGGGGGGGGTGGAAATTCTAATAATTCACACATTGATTTGGTTATACCATATGTCAATAATACATTGTACAGTGTATGTAGCCATTCTGTTGATTTATTGACTCTTGACACATAATGAGAATATACAGTAAAGTAAGATCTACAGTAAAATGAGATCTACAGTAAAGTAAGATCTACAGTAAAGTGAGATCTACAGTAAAGGGAGATCTACAGTAAAGTAAGATCTACAGTAAAGTGAGATCTACAGTAAAGTAAGATCTACAGTAAAGTGAGATCTACAGTAAAGGGAGATCTACAGTAAAGTAAGATCTACAGTAAAATGAGATCTACAGTAAAGTAAGATCTACAGTAAAGTGAGATCTACAGTAAAGGGAGATCTACAGTAAAGTAAGATCTACAGTAAAGTGAGCTCTACAGTAAAGTAAGATCTACAGTAAAGTGAGATCTACAGTAAAGGGAGATCTACAGTAAAGTAAGATCTACAGTAAAGTGAGATCTACAGTAAAGTAAGATCTACAGTAAAGTGAGATCTACAGTAAAGTAAGATCTACAGTAAAGCGATAGTTTTGTACCTGATGACTTGAGATCCAGCAGCATTTCATTAATCTCACAGTGAGAGTCATTGACTGGCAGCCTTGGCACTTTAAACTGGGATATGTCCACTGACTCCAGTGCATCTGGGGGAGTTGCTGAAAGAAAGAACATAAAACAGGTTGTTATTGGTAAGGAATATTTCTTCTCAATGACTTAACTGGCTAAAGGTTAAATAAACAGATGACACAGGACTTTGTGATTAGCCTCAATCACAGTCATTCTACACGGTAAATGCTGTTCCTAGATATAGTTACCCCCCCACCTTTAGTGAGCATATCCAGGCAAGAGGTTCGCTCCTCTATCAATTCAGGTACAACATTCAATAGTTTAGGAATATTTGAAAAAGGGAGGCAATCTTCCCTCCTGGGTGTGCAGGTGTCCATTTCAACAGGTAACATCAGAGACTATAAGAAAGGAATAACATTGAATCATTTATACAATCTGGTAACTATTTGCTAAACAGATATAATCTTCCTCCTCAGTGTCCTGTATGATCATCTCTTCATTCTCTATGATTGTATTTGTACTAAGGTTTTTTTGGGACAAACCTTGAGCCTTTCTTTATTAGATCAACTGGTGCTGGGGATCAGCTTGACGGTAAGGATGCATTACTTTGATTTCATCATCAGGATTTGGATCAGAACAAAGTATACATAATGAATCTCTTTTATGTATGGTAAATATTGTATACATAAATGCAAGTGCTAAAGAAAAGCCAAGAAAATTACTTTAAAATGCTGCATGAATAAATGTAAAAAAATGGTAAAGCAAAGCAAAACCTAAATGCCTGTGAAGCCTTACGTATTTTTGTTTAAAGATGCACTACGCAGAAATCGCTCCACCATTTCCTGGTTGCTAAAATTTGAATAGTCGCTTAATTTCAGTTTATGTGACAAAACGAGCAGTCATAGTGTAGAGTATCATTGTACCATCTAAACCGCTGCAAAACATATTTTATTTTTAGCTTTGTACACCAGCTTCAAACAGCTGAAACTACTATATTTTGGGTTATGGAAAAGACACAAAAATGAAACTTAAGAACGGGAAGCATAAAAATAGAGCACATAGAACAGATCTACCGCTTTCAGACCTATAACTCACATTTCTATGTGAATTTAGTTGGGTTGCCAGAAAAGTTACATATTGTAGCTTTAAATGTGTATACCCTGTGTATAAAGATTGTCTTTGTTTTGCATACTGTGTTGCAAAGTATGACTATATTTTGTTGCATTTCTTGTTAATAAAACATTAAAATAATAATAATAATACAAATAAATGACCTCTTCATTCAACAACGACTCTTTGCTAAAGTCCTCGTCAGTGTTTGAACAGGTTTCGGAGCTTTCCGTCTCTGCATCAAGGGGTACCTCATAGGCCACACAGTGCCTGAAAGCCCAATTGACAAAACAAAACGGATCATTAAGTAATACTACACAACAAAGACAACTGTATATTACCACCATGAATTACAATATCCTTAATGAATTGAAAATTGCCCATGGTTTTCTATAAGGATGATTAAGAATTGAATTCCAATTCTCTTACTGAGTTCACTGAAATGACCCCAATACTGTTGCCTACCTGAATATAGCTTCCTCTGACAGGGTGCCTCCAGTGGAGCTGAGAAGAGGATCTGACACAGGCAGATTCCTCAGTCTGGACAACTTGGCTTTCATGGAGGGCAGATGTTTCCTGAACTGTGGCAAGTGATCAGAAAACAGAACCTCCTCTGGCATGACAAGATCTGAGAGGAAAATACAGTTTTGGTTATATCAGTCCATGTCCACATAGTTATTTTGCGACTTGTTTCTTTTAACTTACCTCTACTGACATAGACACTGCTTATCGCAGATACCTTAGGACAGGATATCTCTGGATATGTAATTCAAAATAACTCCAAGGGAGTTTCCTCTTCATTGTTATTCATCCAATAACAGGAAAATAACATTGTCTGATACACAGAGTAGGAATATTTGCATTGAAGCATTATGTTATGAACTGACCATCACGCTGATGTCTTGGGCTCATTTTCTCTCCTGTGCTCTTGCTAAAGGATTCATTACAGACAAAGTGTCCCTTGTCCTTCCTAGCCTCTCGCAGGACACACGCTGCTTCATCTCTATCTAAGTCAAGCTGCGAGTTAGGGTTGGAGCTCGGTATCACCTCCAGAAGATCCACTCTCATTTGGGTCAGACTAACACTCAACCTGAAAAATGACATCATGATAAGAAAACCCTGTCAAATGTAGCGCATACAATCCTTCAGTAACTTCTCAGGTGTAAACTGAACTTTAAGCATTTGGATTGTCTTTCAACACACATACTGTAGATGTACAGTAGCCTATATACATATATTCAAATTAAGTGTTTACTTCTCAAGAGAGTATGTTGGTTGTCCTTTAATGCCCAAGTCATCTAGTACAGATCCACTGACAAACAGTTTGCAGTTGGAAATCACATTCCCTGTCAAAACATGGAATAGGAAAAACTTGCCTATGAGTCCTTATCTAACCACTGCTGATGCAATAATGTAAATGTTTAAACTTCTTCCTATAGATAATCATAATCATACAAATCTATGTTGGCCCATATATAATTGAAGCATTTACATTGAAAAACCTTGGAATAGGGCCAACTGCTGGGTAGTCGGGTAGATAAGTAATTAAAAAGAGTAACTCAACATACCTCTGCTCCATGGTTTCCTGTAGGTGACCTCAGGGGGGTTACCAGTGTGGGGGTAGAGGTCACTGCTACCCAGATGGTAGGGCATTGGCAGGGCCAGCCAGTTCATGGTCAATTTGAGACTAGTAGAAGCCTATAGATTGAGACAACGATGCAATCTAACATCAGACCAAGGTTCAAATAAAACAATTTTATACGAGATGGCAAGGTAAACTACTTTTTTCAGCATGGCTGCAGTTATAGTTACAAGGCAATGCCGAAAATAATACCTTGAATAAATAATTTCAAATACTTTAGCTGTACTCGATTGAGTTTGACTGTTGCAATGGAAGCAATACAAAATAAAAAGTTTGGTAACAATATACAACACTAATTTATGTTTACTAAAAATAATAAACAGGGGATAAATCATTGGCTAACACACAGGCTTCAGATAGAGGGGAAAGGCCTAAGTAGTCAACTCACCTCAGAAGAATAGTCGAGAGCTCTATACTTGACTGCTGAGAAAATATGACTTGAGAAAGAGCACCCATCTTCAGACCTGGAGGGGGACAAACAAAAGTAGAGCAAGAATAGAGAGTCAAGATCTGAGTAGCACTTGTTGTGCAGAATTTTTATAACTCTAATAGATTGATCATATTAGAGAAGCAGACTTAAATGATGGATATTGGTCCTGTAACGCTAACATACTGTATTTGCATGACTTATTAGCTATAGTATTGTGTGACGTGGTGACGTGAGCCAGTGGCTGCATGAACATAAACACACAAACTAACACAGGTATTTGGACTGTGTCAGATGCAACAGATTGTAAACCAAAAAAAAGAAAGAAAAAAACAACAATGTATCACTACTAAAGAGAAGAGCATTCCATCAGCCCAGGTTTGATTGTGTTTCAAATATTTTAAAATAATAAATGATTAATTCGAGCAGAATAGAGTATTTTGTATCATGGCTCCTTATCGTATTTTGTCTTAAAACATTTGCATTTGTTTGACTTGTGAAATGCACTCCAACTCAAAGATTAATGTACATTTGACAGATATTTTATTTAAAAAGGTACACAATGAGTACATCCATATATTTTAAGAATGTACTTGGCTTCATGTTGTCAATATCCAATGAAAATGTCTGATGGCAATCTTTGAGAACTCAGTTTGGGACACAGTAGGAAGCAACGTGGGTGGTGTGCCGGCTGTAATGAGTTTTTCACCTACAGTATAATGTGATTTAAATCACATTTCAGAGACTGGAAATTCCTGACCACTATCTTGATTTCATGTCCACAGATACTCCCAGGTGTATTTTTCAGACGAGCCAAACTACAACCAAAGAGGAGATGAACACCACTGATTTCCAAAGGCACACACCTGTCAATATAAGGTCCCACAGTTGACAGTGCATGTCAGAGCAAAAACCAAGCCGTGAGGTAGAAGGAATTGTCCATAGAGCTCAGAGACAGTATTGTGTCGAGGCACAAATCTGGGGCAGGGTACCAACAAATGTCTGCAGCAATGAAGGTCTCCAAGAACACAGTGGGACCACCCAGACTCTTCCTAGAGCTGGCCACCAGGCCAAACTGAGCAATCGGGGGAGAAGGGCCTTGGTCAGGGAGGTGACCAAGAACCTGATGGTCACTCTGACAGAGCTCCAGAGTTACTCTGCGGAGATGAGAAAATCTTCCAGAAGGACCACCATCTCTGCAGCACTTCACCAATCAGGCCTTTATGGTAGAGTGGCCAGACGGAAGCCACTCCACAGTAAAAGGCACATGACAGCCCACTTGGAGTTTGCCAAAAGGCACCTAAAGACTGTCAGACCATTCAAAACAAGACTCTCTGGTCTGATGAAACCAAGATTGAACTCTTTGGTCTGAATGCCAAGTCACATCTGGAAGAAACCTGACAGTATCCCGAAGGTGAAGCATGGTGGTGGCCGCATCATGCTGGGGGGATGTTCTTCAGCGGCAGGGACTGGGAGACTAGTCAGGATCGAGGGAAAGATGAATGGAGCAAAGTACAGAGAGATCCTTGATGAAAACCTGCTCCAGTGCACTCAGGACCTCAGACTGGGGCTTAGGTTCACCTTCCAACAGGACAACGACCCTAAGCACACAGCCAAGACAACACTGGAGTGGCTTCGGGACAAGTCTCTGAATGTCCTTGAGTGGCCCAGCTTGAGCCCGGACATGAACCCAATCAAACATCTCTGGAGAGACCTGAAAATAGCTATGCAGCAACGCTCCCCATTCAACCTGACACAGCTTGAGAGGATCTGCAGAAAATCATAGGAGAAACTCCCCAAATACAGGTGTGCCAAGCTTGTAGCTTCATACCCAATAGGACTTGAGGCTGTAATCGCTGCCAAAGGTGGTTCAACAAAGTACTGAGTAAAGGGTCTGAATACTTATGTAAATGTGATATTTTTAATGTTTACATTTTTTTTAAACAATTTGCAAACATTTCTACAAACCTATTTTTACTTTGTCATTATGGGGAATTGTGTTTAGATTGATGAGGGGGGAAAACAAATGTAATCCATTTTAGAATAAGGCTGTAACGTAACAAAATGTGGAAAAAGTCAAAGGGTCTGAATACTTTCCGAACGTACTGTATACTGTTTGCCAAGTCTCCTACTTTGTAGTTGGCCTTCCTGTTAACGGTTGGGTGATGTGGCTGATTTTGACTGACTCTGGGTTGGCTGCAGAAATCTTCATCCTCAAGTTGAGCATGACTGAGATCCTCCACTGCATAGATAACGTATACAACCGTTATGGGGGTAAACATCCCTGGAAAAGTAGCATCCTTCATGTGGGATTTTATCTGGATTGGTTGTCCCCTGTTCCAGTGCTGTGTCTGTGCAGAGCACTACCTGGCGGTGGTCCACCCTGTGGTTTTCTTAAAGTTCAGACCCCCTAGATACAGGGTGTAGTGTAGTGGTTTAGTTTGGTTTGCAGTTGTGGTTAATTATGTGGTCTTTGGTATCTTCTATCCTCATGTACCACCTTGGTCTTATTCCTGATTATTTTTGGTGATGTTGTTTTGCTGCCTCTCAGTTCTCAAGGCTCTTAAACAGCCCGGGCCCAGGGAAAGAGAGAGGAAGGTGGGAAATAACATGAAGGTCTTTAGGATCCTTTTGACTCTCATGACTACCATATGTGGCGGTAATCTATGTCCCGTTACTAGTTGTTTTCATCCTGTTTGATTTTTAAATATAGTGGAATTGTTTCCAGTGTTTGCATCACCGTGGCTGTGTTCTGTGGGTTAGTGCAGCCCCTTCTCTACCTCCACAGGACTGGCAAACTGCCCTGTATTAAATCAAATCCAATTTTACTTGTCACACGCTCCAAATACAACAGGTGTAGGTAGACCTTACAGTGAAATGCTTACTTACAAGCCCTTAACCAACATTGCAGTTTTAGGGGTACAAAATATGTACATTGAGGTGGACACTATAGCTCAAATGTAGCTATCTTATTATATTCTTTGAGAATTAAACAACTAAACAGATTCCCAGACTGTAGCTTTTAAATCCTGATATTAGGATAAGCCATGGGTTTTCAAAGTGGGGTCTGCAGGGGGTTCGCAGCCAGACCTCAAAATGAAAATACATGAAAAATGAATATTACTAACAGATGAAACAACTTTTGGCCAAAGGATCTGTGAAATAAGTTCAAAGTGTGTAATACAATGTAATATTATGTTCTTAACCCTGGGCAACATGGGCCTGGGAGGCTCAAAGGGATATTGGTAGGCACAGTACTCCACCACTTATACATTTCTTAACTCAAAACATGTATTTATTTTCACATCAATGCACTGTAATTTAAGGCTTAAAACTTTAAAGTTTTCTCTCTGCCTCATGGCTAAATGTGTAGAATTGCAGCATATTAGCGTTAAAGCGGCAACAACCCAAAATCTCTGCCTCATGGAAAAATATGTAGAATTGTAGAACATTTGCTTGAACAATGCAAAACTTCCTCTCCAGGCCGAGACTTGGTTCATCCAGCCATGCACTGCAGATGTCATAGTAAAACTCCTTGTAGACTATTTTTATCGCACTCCTGTTGTGTTATGATTATGAGGGGGTCCCTGATGAATTTGCTATCACAAAACGGGATCCCTGGTCCCTCCAAAATTGAGAACCCCTGGACTAGGCTATATGTTGTTCTGTTAGCTAATAGTTTATTGTAGCTGTAAATTAGCTACACCTTTGTGATTCATTTGAGTTAGTACACCCTGTTGAAGATAAACTCCTCTGATATAGGCCTTAGTAGGGAGCACTTGGCCAATGCTGTACTGTATTTTGTACAATACATTACCCAGGGCCTAAATAGCTTACAGTATGATCTTTAGCCATGTGTTTTTTTTTTGCTAAAGAGATATTAAATATATTATAATGAGTATAGTGTTGTACAAAACCAATGTCTTCTTTGTAATAGAAATTATGCCTAATTTAGTTATCTACTATTCTCATGAAGTACATTAAGCAGTATATTACAAGGATTCTGTTAGCTAACTCTTTTTAAATTGACATTCGTTCTCTGGTATGATGTTGGATAGCCAACCAGGCTACAGAGGCTAACTAACCTAGCTAGCTAACGTTAGCTATCTTCACTGCCAAAACATATCAAATGTGGGTTAGCTGAGCTAGCTATCAAGCTCTGGACATGGACTCAAGCACTCTCTAAAAAAAATAACAGGAATACAGTTAGATGTATATGACCAACCATACATTTTTGTTCAATACTTATAGCTAGCTAGCTAGCTACGTTATTATATGACACTTACATGGCGGCGCCAATGACCTCCCTTCATCTAAAAACAAATGAAATAACAACCTCTTTACTTCAGTCTCACCTCACCTTTCGATGCCCTCGTGACCTTCACTTGACAGATAACCATGACGTCACGACTCGGCCTTCTCCCTGGATCTCGGTTTCCACTAGACAATACAGCCACAAAGTCAGATTCACAGCCACAAAGTCAAAATTGTCTACATAAATTTGCTTTTTGGTCTTCATTTAAGGCTATAGTTAGGCGTAGGGTTCGCAGTGTGGTTACGATTAGGGTTACAGTTAGGGTTAGAATGATTGTAAGAAGATACATTGTAGAAATGGCCGGGGTTTAGCCATAATGATGACTTTGTGGCTGTGTTATCTAGTGACGACTCAAGAGCAAATCAAATCAAATCAAATTGATTTATATAGCCCTTCGTACATCAGCTGATATCTCAAAGTGCTGTACAGAAACCCAGCCTAAAACCCCAAACAGCAAGCAATGCAGGTGTAGAAGCACGGTGGCTAGGAAAAACTCCCTAGAAAGGCCAAAACCTAGGAAGAAACCTAGAGAGGAACCAGGCTATAGTTCAGGCTGTGGCCAGTCCTCTTCTGGCTGTGCCGGGTGGAGATTATAACAAAACATGGTCAAGATGTTCAAATGTTCATAAATGACCAGCATGGTCGAATAATAATAAGGCAGAATAGTTGAAACTGGAGCAGCAGCACAGTCAGGTGGACTGGGGACAGCAAGGAGTCATCATGTCAGGTATTCCTGGGGCATGGTCCTATGGCTCAGGTCCTCCGAGAGAGAGAAAGAAAGAGAGAATTAGAGAGAGCATATGTGGGATGGCCAGTCCTCTTCTGGCTGTGCCGGGTGGAGATTATAACAGAACATGGCCAAGATGTTCAAATGTTCATAAATGACCAGCATGGTCGAATAATAATAAGGCAGAACAGTTGAAACTGGAGCAGCAGCACAGCCAGGTGGACTGGGGACAGCAAGGAGTCATCATGTCAGGTAGTCCTGGGGCATGGTCCTAGGGCTCAGGTCCTCCGAGAGAGAGAAGGAGAGAATTAGAGAACGCACACTTAGATTCACACAGGACACCGAATAGGACAGGAGAAGTACTCCAGATATAACAAACTGACCCTAGCCCCCCGACACATAAACTACTGCAGCATAAATACTGGAGGCTGAGACAGGAGGGGTCAGGAGACACTGTGGCCCCATCCGAGGACACCCCCGGACAGGGCCAAACAGGAAGGATATAACCCCACCCACTTTGCCAAAGCACAGCCCCCACAACACTAGAGGGATATCTTCAACCACCAACTTACCATCCTGAGACAAGGCTGAGTATAGCCCACAAAGACCTCCGCCACGGCACAACCCAAGGGGTTGTCTCTGCTCCCATCCTTCACGCAGAATTATATTTGTATGCGTCCTTGAGCTCAATGATATGATAATTCGACATTGAACACAGAGTTGACATTCATGAGGAAAAGTGTTTGATCACAGAATATTGATCTTTCCTTCATGAAATATTGTAATTTTGTGCATAATATAAATGTTCACCTTCAGTTTTTATCATCTCATAGTACTGGTATTGCATCTTTTTCATTCTGAACTTGTTATTAATACATGTAAAAATGTACAATAAAAGGTTTTGCTACCGACAGAGTAAAGAGTGTGTATTTTATTGCATGTAGGCTATTTTAAGAACATATTATTTATGATATTGCTGATAATAAAACTATATGAACAATTAAAAACACTGAAAACATGTTAACTTGCATGTTATCACAAATAAGAATACAAAACCTTTTTTACACAGTCACAATTTTACAGATAGATGCCATTGAACATTATGCTGACATTACCAAGTGTGACCCATCTGAAAAAGTCAGTTATCACGATGACTGTCATGTCTTCTTACAAAACCTGACAAAGGGATACAAAAGGTTCAGTAGGCGATGTATTAAGTCAGATTTGATCAATATACTGAAAAATAATTGCACATATAGAACATGTCATATATAGGCATACACACAAAAATGACCAAAGCAAAGAATCCAATTGATCCTCCAGCAAAAAGTGATGAAGCCTTCGTTATGTAGGATGTACCTACCAAACGAGAGAAAACATCTTCCAACAATCTGATTAAACCACAACAAAGCCAAAGAGATAAAGATGAGGAAAGGGAACCTTACCTCTCCCTTTTGCCCAAATAACACAAGTGTGCTTGAAATCCTAGAAAATAGTTAAAATGGCACAGTATGACTAATAGCACAGGAGTTCAATAAGATCAACAATCAATATAACTTTGTTAAAGACCTTCAAAACTGTCATTCCTTTTTGATGAATAAACTCCACCTATACAGTGCCTTGCGAAAGTATTCGGCCCCCTTGAACTTTGCGACCTTTTGCCACATTTCATGCTTCAAACATAAAGATATAAAACTGTATTTTTTTGTGAAGAATCAACAACAAGTGGGACACAATCATGAAGTGGAACGACATTTATTGGATATTTCAAACTTTTTTAACAAATCAAAAACTGAAAAATTGGGCGTGCAAAATTATTCAGCCCCCTTAAGTTAATACTTTGTAGCGCCACCTTTTGCTGCGATTACAGCTGTAAGTCGCTTGGGGTATGTCTCTATCAGTTTTGCACATCGAGAGACTGACATTTTTTCCCATTCCTCCTTGCAAAACAGCTCGAGCTCAGTGAGGTTGGATGGAGAGCATTTGTGAACAGCAGTTTTCAGTTCTTTCCACAGATTCTCGATTGGATTCAGGTCTGGACTTTGACTTGGCCATTCTAACACCTGGATATGTTTATTTTTGAACCATTCCATTGTAGATTTTGCTTTATGTTTTGGATCATTGTCTTGTTGGAAGACAAATCTCCGTCCCAGTCTCAGGTCTTTTGGAGACTCCATCAGGTTTTCTTCCAGAACGGTCCTGTATTTGGCTCCATCCATCTTCCCATCAATTTTAACCATCTTCCCTGTCCCTGCTGAAGAAAAGCAGGCCCAAACCATGATGCTGCCACCACCATGTTTGACAGTGGGGATGGTGTGTTCAGGGTGATGAGCTGTGTTGCTTTTACGCCAAACATAACGTTTTGCATTGTTGCCAAGAAGTTCAATTTTGGTTTCATCTGACCAGAGCACCTTCTTCCACATGTTTGGTGTGTCTCCCAGGTGGCTTGTGGCAAACTTTAACCGACACTTTTTATGGATATCTTTAAGAAATGGCTTTCTTCTTGCCACTCTTCCATAAAGGCCAGATTTGTGCAATATACAACTGATTGTTGTCCTATGGACAGAGTCTCCCACCTCAGCTGTAGATCTCTGCAGTTCATCCAGAGTGATCATGGGCCTCTTGGCTGCATCTCTGATCAGTCTTCTCCTTGTATGAGCTGAAAGTTTAGAGGGACGGCCAGGTCTTGGTAGATTTGCAGTGTTCTGATACTCCTTCCATTTCAATATTATCGCTTGCACAGTGCTCCTTGGGATGTTTAAAGCTTGGGAAATATTTTTGTATCCAAATCCGGCTTTAAACTTCTTCACAACAGTATCTCGGACCTGCCTGGTGTGTTCCTTGTTCTTCATGATGCTCTCTGCGCTTTTAACGGACCTCTGAGACTATAACAGTGCAGGTGCATTTATACAGAGACTTGATTACACACAGGTGGATTGTATTTATCATCATTAGTCATTTAGGTCAACATTGGATCATTCAGAGATCCTCACTGAACTTCTGGAGAGAGTTTGCTGCACTGAAAGTAAAGGGGCTGAATAATTTTGCACGCCCAATTTTTCAGTTTTTGATTTGTTAAAAAAGTTTGAAATATCCAATAAATGTCGTTCCACTTCATGATTGTGTCCCACTTGTTGTTGATTCTTCACAAAAAAATACAGTTTTATATCTTTATGTTTGAAGCCTGAAATGTGGCAAAAGGTCGCAAAGTTCAAGGGGGCCGAATACTTTCGCAAGGCACTGTATATGCATAGGTGTATGCAGTTCAGAGAGCACTTTTTCTAATCAACAATTTTGTATAGTGTATGGTCCTTGTTCAGATAAACTTACTCTGTAATGTTCTGTGTCTTCTTCATACTTGTCTGCATTCCAACGCAAACATTTTTCATTAAAACAACCGTCGCTGATGGCAGGCTTGATTTCTGGTATTCACAAGAGATGAGAAACAACGTGTTAAAAAACGTTAAAAAGTAAATAAAAAAGTTCACTGATTTGCAAATTCCATCCATATACTGAAAGGTTTTTCAAGTGAGCTATGGTTTACGATTCATGAATGGCATTGCAGTGTAGAAGCCTGCCACTTCCCCGTGATGTCACACACAGAGGTGTTCCTTCCTCTCCAGCTGTGGAATCTGTCCAGACAGGGATGGAACACAACACTTGTGTTCTGCCACATCTCCTCTGAGTTGGCCAGAGCAGGGGCTGGTCCGCATTTAGCTGTAAAAAACATGGTAGAAGTCATATCAATTGAAATATACAAAGGAGATCCTGTGACGATTACCATAAAATATTAGATCACAATATACAGTATATACAAATACTAGTTTTCATTATTTTGTTGTAACATAATCAGGATCATGATTAAACATGAATTTACAACACGGACGCACACTCTCAATACAACCAATTACCCAATACAACATTACCCCCTTCTGGTACAGAGTACTAGGTGCTGAACGTCTCTCTTCCATTGGTAGGTGTAAACATGACAAACAACACAGCATCAATTTGAATGTGAGCACTTTAACACAATATAATGGGTTCACGGTTATATTGTTAATATAACTTTGCACATTATTGAAACAATTCCCCACTACCCTGATGGTGTACAAGTTGAGAGACTATGTCCACCCTCCTGGTATAATCCATCCTTACATACATACTCAACTCTCCCCAGGCCAGTTGTATTGACCGACAACATGTTAGTATGGGGAAGGTTTAGTGGGGCCCCACAGTTTACCTCTGCTCACTGAAATCAATTTGTTTTTGGTAGCCCTTTCCTACAGTCAAATGACCAAATCACCTTATGGGTTGGCAGCAAAAGGAAATGTGAATTATTATGTGGATTGTAATTAATAGACCTTCTATAGGGGTTGAAATTTCAAAGTGGAAATGACCCATTTTAGCAATTTTGTATTTGAATATACTGTACGTTTAAATACATGTCTTTCAATACATTCATTCATGAAGTTCTATATCCTCCCAAAGTGTATTTTCTCCAACTCGTGGTGTAATATCCTTCAACACATCGGTAATAAACCACACTACCAATCAACGATGTCCGGTTCCATAGCATCTTAGCATGGGATATAAACACTGGCTCCCCACAGTCAATCTCTAGAACTTAACCAGTTAAATTAAGCTAACAGTAATTGAAAATGTAATCTACGTAATCCCCAAAAGTAATACTTTTACCATGAAACGGCCATAAACAATAACTAGTAATGTTGCATGCTCCAATAAAGGTTCAAATCTCCCCTTTCTGGTAAAAATAGTTATAAATTGCTGAGGTGTAGTCACTTTTGAGGACACAAGCTCAAGTACACAGGACAAAGATGATACAAATGTGAAAATATGAATAGCTGTATGAATAAGGCTTGAAATGACTTGTATGCTTTCTAAATATAGTATATTCAAAGTAGAAAATGACTAACTATAAGATTCCTTATAACTGTAAAATACATATTTATATATTTGTCTCTCTTGATCAAAACGTCTGCCCCCATCGCTGTGAATGTCTCACAGAGCTCTAGCTTTTGGCTTTCTGAACTTGTTAGGAACTCAACATTTCATCTCCTAATAATCTTTTCTGTCTTGTCACGCCCTGATCTGTTTCACCTGTCTTTGTGCTTGTCTCCACCCCCCTTCAGGTGTCGCCCATCTTCCCGAGTGTATTTATACATGTGTTCTCTGTTTGTCTGTTGCGGTTCATCTGGTCTTGTCAGGTCTTACCAGCATGTTTTCCCATCTCTCTGCTTTCTGTATCCCCGGTTCTGACCATTCAGCCTGCCCTGACCACGAGCCTGCCTGCCATTCTGTACCTGTCTGACTCTGCCCCGTTTACCAACCTCCTCTACATATCCTTTTATCCACATCTTTATTTATTTCCATTTTGCAGACCCCACGGTGCTGAGCGGATTTGATAACCAAACTTGAGAGATGGGTATCAGAGTTAACTGAGGTCACAATAAAATCCAACCACCGCTGTCTCAATGGTGATGTTGGCAATGGTGGTTTGTCATCATCAGCATTTTTGACATATTCAGTTTTACTGTATTGTGTGTAACAGTGATAACACCAAGTACAACTGAAATGATAACTTAAAACACAAAATATAAATATCCATGAACAAAAGTGTTATAGCTTATTAGACACATTTCCACGTCCTGAACACATACTACTTAAATAAAAAGCATACAGCCTTTTCTTAGTAAAACGCAAAAGTAAAAATGAAATAAATACAGTAGTCTTTCCACCATATAGTCACACACATTCTATTCACAGGCTTGTACACAGCACAGAGGTTGTAGTAGCATTTTAGCAGTGCAGGAGATGCTAATATGAAGGATTGTGTACTCCACACTTTGGGAGACATATAAAACACATTAGCAAATTCCACAGTTATGATGTGTACGCCAATAAGAGCTACTATATATGGCATAACATAACATAGCATTATGAATTAAAGACGTTTAAAACTAGGTAAATAAGCAGTCCAATGTATAAATGATTAACATAGATATGGGAGTGACATGAACAATTGGTGATATACAATGAATTTAAGAAAATTAATCTTCAAATTGTAGTTGTTGATACTACTTGTTTATACAGCCTACCTTTTCCTGAATCCACTTTATCCACAGTGTTTGTGAGACCCATCATAACTTCAACCCACACTAGATGCTCTGTCACATGTATTTAAGGAAAACCCTGTCCCCTGATGCTAAAAAAACAAGGTGTGAAATGGAGTAAAACTGGCTCACCATCGCAACAATAGGGTCAACACAGTGAGAACACCCATTCACCATTGAGCTGTGTTTCCAGTTGGTTTCTGGGGAGCGAGTTAGTCTAGTATACAGTAGTGTAGGAGGGGGAGGTAAGTCCACCATGCTGCTATCATCACCCAGCCCACCAGGACTCAGAGGGGGTCTCCCTCTATCACTCCCCCAGTGAGCCCATGTCACACTGTGCCTGCTGGAGAGGCCTGATTAAGCACCAGCCTGTCCCTAAAACCAGCAAACAAACACTCCACTAGGGTCTCTCCACATATACTGTACAGAGGAGGATGCAATGTATGGTAACACAACATTGTAACTAAATAGGCATAGAATGTATAGAGCAGGCATGGGCCTCTACTTCAGATGACTTTTCTCAAGACATTTGACTACAATATTTAGGAATGCAAAAAAATGGAAGTTTATTGAATGTACAGTAAACAAAGGGCACATATTAGTACATAAAGTACAAGTACTAAAAGTGTATCTAAAGTGAAGAAGAGCAAGCAGAACATAAATGGAAATCAACACATGATCACTCAAAGGCTTTCTGTAAAGAACCTATTATTCAGATCACAGTGTTTGATTCAAGAAGCATTCAAAGTGGTCCTGAGTAGCTAAGAGAAATGCTGATGATTTCACTATGCACCTTTATTTCGTATTACCCAACACTATAAATAAGAATGCAAAATCGATGCAAATACTGTGCAGTGACATGACATGACAAATAACCATGATTTTAACATCACCACACTCATTTTGTGCAGAGTAGTGGGCAGCTTTTGAAGACAATAGGGGTTGATTGATAGAAAATGTATACAAAATTACAAAAACTAAAAATTACTACAGTATGTTCTCTGCCTCTGATACAGTGTGAATGGATGAAATGGTCATAAAAAGGAACAGATAGAATGATCATAGAATGGAACAGAAGCAACAGGGCTGCTTTTTAGTGTGTGTGTCTGCTTGTGCAGTGGGTTCCGGGGCCACACTCTCCTCTTTACACTCAGAGTAAGTGTCAGTAGAGATGGACAGCCGTCTGCCACAGACCAGGTCTGCAGCATTACCATCCATGATGGACATGTTAGTGACAGTCTTCTCTCTTAGGGACATGTCACCGTCATCATCATCATCAATGAGGACAAACTCCTTATTAATGTGTACCTCCATTACACAGAGTAGGCTGTGTGTCTCCCCCGACTCATCAATGGTGTGTGCATCCACAAAGGTCATAGTTGAAGTCTCTGTTAGAGTCTCGTGTGTGTCTGTTGAGTTGTCCTCAGGCCCAGAGCAGGGCTGGCTGCTGGAGGCATCACAAATCACCATTACGTTACAGACCTTTGGAGCATTCTGATCCTGTAGGTCGTTCTGTCCCCTGCCGTTGGTGACTACGTCTGATGGAGAGGGCACCTTTCCTCCACCATCTCTGCTGGTGACCTGGAACAGTCTTTGGGAGTGGGCATCATTCTCCATGATGCGGACATCACCAGGGTATACCTCATACACCACCTTCACCTTCTGGCCGTCACCATAAACTGTCAAACTGCTTCCATCAAGCTTCCTTTCGCCCTCCACCACTGGAGAGGAGAGGTGGATGGCGCTGTTCTCGCTTTTCCTTTGTTTCTTCATGCACTGCTCTGAGGTGCGCTGCACTGAAATAGAAAAGGGAATTATCATCACCCCCCTTTTGTCATAACATAACTTAGACATCTCTATTTCACTTGAGTTAAAAGAGCTCCAGGCTTCCCAGTTTTAACGTTGTAATAGTTGTCCTCAGAGACCATGCTTAGCGATTATGTGAACACCTGTGAAAGACAATAAAACTCTTATTCAATTACTTTTTTTCCTGATTTATCCAGTGTGGACTGGTTAAAACCTTTAAATTAGTTTAGCGCACAATACCGTATCAAACAAAACAGTCCATTCAGGAGCGTGTGAAATAGTCATTATGATAACAAACTGATCGGTACAAAGAGGGAACATGCTTCCATTTAGTATAGGTCTTTAAAGATAAATGAATGAAGTGAGAACTTTAAAAAAGGCAAAAACAACTGAAATTCCCATAGGATCTAAACCCTTTCAGGAGAGGACAGTGTGGAGATTCTCCTTTTAAGTGAGTGAGTAACTGAGGGACAGTTGCTAAAAGTAGCAGCTCCATAAGACACTACCTTGCCACACACACACAGTGAGCAGTCGTTAGTAAGAACAAGTTTCGGTGAAGCGTCTATTCAGGATATGAATTTGTTAGTCTAACAATTTATTAATAGATGTTATTGAAATTGTTGTAATAGGATGATGCAAACATTGCTCCTTCTACAGTTGGCCCCTAAAAGCCTTACATAATCTCAATTGAGGGAGAATGGTACTAGCCACTGGGCACAGACGTCAATTCAACTTATTTCCCATGTTGGTTCAACTAATTTAATTGAAAATTGGAAACAATGTTGATTCAACCAGTGTGTTCCCAGTGGGCAGGGCATGATGGGACATTGAACCACACTATCATCCAACCAGACATAGCCAAGCTTTTAGTCATCAGCAGGGCTCTGCCATTCCAGACACACTAACAGGAATGCATTCCATAGTTTAAAGGATTGGCCCTGTTACACATGACTGAGTTCTAAGCATTACAGAATAGGGACCCCATGAATTAATAATACAACATTTCAAAAGGCTCGAGGGAAAATGGATCAATAATGAAAAACTGATTTGAAATTACACAATTATAGCATTATATTGTAAGGGGGTATGCTGTGACATTGCACATACAGTACAGTAGTTTAACAATAGGTTATGCTATCCACAGAAGAGAGCATCAAGCAGGGATGAAAGTAAAGCTGTATGGTCCGTTATGGCGTCCCGGTAAAATAAATAGTGGGGGTACGCCATACTGGTAAAACGTGAGCCTATCACAATTAATACAACATGCACAGAAAACTATAGGCGATTACACCATTATTTATACTGTATGTCAGCCGCATGATAAATGTGACAATTTACTGGAAACCGGATGGTATAAGTTCCAAATTGCTTTGTGGTTTGAGGAGAACACTTGCATTTTGTCAAGGTGCAGAGGCAGAAACATTCGCGGACAATGCGGAGATGAGTGGCCGAGACCGAAGCGCGCGTTAACAACAGTGGATGCATCAATTAAGGCTACAAATGTAGGCCTAATGACAATCGCAGAATGCCATTACACTACACGTAGGTGTTTTGTAACTGATGTCCCTTTCCATGCATCAAATTGCGGGTGCACAGTGCACTGTTGGGGTTTGGATACTGAAATGATTTTGTGAGTGAACGAACGTGCGTGGGTAGTCTACAGGAGCGCCTTTGTGATTGTTTGACAATCTGATGAAAACATCATGACTGGCTGTTTATGCCACATCAAAAGGCATAGGCGCCGTGTCCATACTGCTAGGGGAAGCTAAATCAAATGAATTGTCAAAAGTATATAGTCTAATTTGCTTACTCCTGTCTTTACATAAATAAATACAAATCATATAAAATAGCCTACTACACCAACAAGCATGATTTGGCCACAGAGGATTATTAGCTTTTTTAAAAATGGTTTAAATGGCATAACCTGAAGTCGGAAGGGCCCGCAATTTGGGAAGCGTGCGTTCCAGATACCAACTAGATGATTGTTAAATTACAATATTCAGTGAAAAGCAGAGAGACCCAGCCAGGCATATCGCAATATTTAAAAATACAATCGTGGAAAAACTGTTTGGAAAGTAATTGGCTATTGTTGTAAAGAGATGACAATGAAAAGAATCCAATAAGTATTTTAGTTAGCCTATCAAAATGTGTAACTTAATTGAGCGAACAGTGGCCTGCACAAAGTCTGATTGTGTATAACGAAATCAAAGCTAATTTGCTTGGTTTCACAATCATGGAATTGAAATATTTTTTCATTTTTGGACTTACTTTGATTAAAATAGTGGATAGTCATGTTCATACGTCCTTGAATAGTTCCAGAATCCAGCCACCTGTCTCTGCATGATGAGCAGCAAATGCTGCTTTGTGGTCACTGAGTGGGGAAAAAGAAAATGGGGGATTTGGTGTATTTTCATCACTACAAAAAGTATGGTTCATTCAAAGCTTTGCTACACAGCCTAATAAGCTGTAGTAAGACCAAACATGCCATTATGTTACCTACAATCAAGCTATAGGTACAGTATGATTTACTGTTTCCTCAATCCCATTCAACAACAATCACTGAGCAATGTTTCCAGAATGTACAAGAGCTGCAGGCAAAGTGATTATAATTGTATTTTACCAAAAGTTGTGCTGTCCTCCATTGAGCAGTAAACCTCCTTCCAGCTTCTTCTTCAAGATGTTAGGGGGTTTATGTAAATCACGTCACATGTAGGACATATTGTCAGGATTTGATCAGTGGGCAGTCAGACAGTAAATATTGTCAGGCGCGGTTCAGTTTTCCAGTGATATGAAGGTCTACAAACAGAGATGCCTTTCTTCACAACCCCCCCCCCCCCTCTCCTTCCCTCATCTCATGCACTCAGAAAATACATATACTCTCTGTGCAAGGATAGGCAGTCATGGGATGCTCCACTGATTACACTCACACGACTACCACATGCAGTAAGGCGGAAGAGATATGAGCTACTGATCACATAATTTAAAGATGGTATTTACAACTCTACAACAGCAGAATTACATCTCTATGGGCGTGCAGACAATAGAATGGTTTTACGCCACCTAATCCGCTCACAATAAAGATGATTTCTTTACCACATTAGCTGAAACTGCAATTAATTGTATTTATATCTATTGAACATTTACATACAATCCAGAATCTAATCTCCACTCCACTGAGTAGAGACACTGACATTAAACATTAGTATAGTTTAATTAATGGATCTCTACAAAGCATTTCCATGATACAATACTGTTTGATGTTCCTCTACATATCTACCCTGTCCACACCTCAGGGATAACATGTTAGGAACAGTCTCCCCCTCTAAGAAACATCACACTAGTGCAGGGAAGCATGACAATTCCTTCTCTTCGTCCCCTATAACCAAATGTTTTACAATGAATAATACAAAAGGAAATACTTTCACATACATGAAGGCAATGAACTAGGATATAAAATATTCAAAAGTCTCCATTCCCTGTAGCCTATGCCGCTTCTGTGAACATAGCAGCATTGGAGTTGTAGAGGAGGACACAGAAAATGCGTTTACACCTCAGTTATTGTTTGATGCAAATATTTATTCTACAGGGTAGCAGTATTTGGGGTACTTTGGATCGAAAATGCATTTGTGTAAAAAAACCTGCTGGACCACAAAGCCAATGCCACACTGACTATGATGCCACATATTGGCAAAGATGAGATTCATACAAATTCATATACTTATTATTACGACTTTCATCCACATGATACAGTGCCTTGCGAAAGTATTCGGCCCCCTTGAACTTTGCGACCTTTTGCCACATTTCAGGCTTCAAACATAAAGATATAAAACTGTATTTTTTTGTGAAGAATCAACAACAAGTGGGACACAATCATGAAGTGGAACAACATTTATTGGATATTTCAAACTTTTTTAGCAAATCAAAAACTGAAAAATTGGGCGTGCAAAATTATTCAGCCCCTTTACTTTCAATGCAGCAAACTCTCTCCAGAAGTTCAGTGAGGATCTCTGAATGATCCAATGTTGACCTAAATGACTAATGATGATAAATACAATCCACCTGTATGTAATCAAGTCTCTGTATAAATGCACCTGCACTGTGATAGTCTCAGAGGTCCGTTAAAAGCGCAGAGAGCATCATGAAGAACAAGGAACACACCAGGCAGGTCCGAGATACTGTTGTGAAGAAGTTTAAAGCCGGATTTGGATACAAAAAGATTTCCCAAGCTTTAAACATCCCAAGGAGCACTGTGCAAGCAATAATATTGAAATGGAAGGAGTATCAGACCACTGCAAATCTACCAAGACCTGGCCGTCCCTCTAAACTTTCAGCTCATACAAGGAGAAGACTGATCAGAGATGCAGCCAAGAGGCCCATGATCACTCTGGATGAACTGCAGAGATCTACAGCTGAGGTGGGAGACTCTGTCCATAGGACAACAATCAGTCGTATATTGCACAAATCTGGCCTTTATGGAAGAGTGGCAAGAAGAAAGCCATTTCTTAAAGATATCCATAAAAAGTGTTGTTTAAAGTGTGCCACAAGCCACCTGGGAGACACACCAAACATGTGGAAGAAGGTGCTCTGGTCAGATGAAACCAAAATTGAACTTTTTGGCAACAATGCAAAACGTTATGTTTGGCGTAAAAGCAACACAGCTGAACACACTATTCCCACTGTCAAACATGGTGGTGGCAGCATCATGGTTTGGGCCTGCTTTTCTTCAGCAGGGACAGGGAAGATGGTTAAAATTGATGGGAAGATGGATGGAGCCAAATACGGGACCATTCTGGAAGAAAACCTGATGGAGTCTGCAAAAGACCTGAGACTGGGACAGAGATTTGTCTTCCAACAAGACAATGATCCAAAACATAAAGCAAAATCTACAATGGAATGGTTTAAAAATAAACATATCCAGGTGTTAGAATGGCCAAGTCAAAGTCCAGACCTGAATCCAATCGAGAATCTGTGGAAAGAACTGAAAACTGCTGTTCACAAATGCTCTCCATCCAACCTCACTGAGCTCGAGCTGTTTTGCAAGGAGGAATGGGAAAAAATTTCAGTCTCTCGATGTGCAAAACTGATAGAGACATACCCCAAGCGACTTACAGCTGTAATCGCAGCAAAAGGTGGCGCTACAAAGTATTAACTTAAGGGGGCTGAATAATTTTGCACGCCCAATTTTTCAGTTTTTGATTTGTTAAAAAAGTTTGAAATATCCAATAAATGTTATTCCACTTCATGATTGTGTCCCACTTGTTGTTGATTCTTCACAAAAAAATACAGTTTTATATCTTTATATTTGAAGCCTGAAATGTGGCAAAAGGTCGCAAAGTTCAAGGGGGCCGAATACTTTCGCAAGGCACTGTATTTATACAAAGTCATAACTGATCACTTTCTCTACTGTAGTCCTGCAGATTTGTCCCATGATATGAGGTATCTTCCTCCCGTACTGCTCCATTTGGAAGCTGACACACTGGAGAGGATTGCACTCGTGCACTCTCCCAAAACGAAATGGTCACTATTCCTGGTACTAACAACGGCTTCTTGAGCTTTGGCGGTGACAGGGATGGGGATGTAGCCAGAGAGTTTGGCAGGAAGTTAGGAGGAGAAAATGTGGAGAGTAGTAGGGAAAGCCCACAAAAACTTCAGCCCTGTAGTCTAGGGAACATTGATATCTACTGTCTTCACTTCATCTGGCTCTAATGTGTCCATGTTGGGCGATGAGGCTCAAAGTCGGTGTTCCAATTAATCCCAAAGGTTTTCGATGGGGTTGAGGTCAGGGCTCTGTGCAGGCCAGTCAAGTTCTTCCACACCGATCTCGACAAACCACTTCTGTATCGACCTCGCTTTCTGCAGGGGGGCATTTTCATGCTGAAACAGGAAAAGCCTTCCCAAAACTGTTGCCACAAAGTTGGAAGCACAGAATCGTCTAGACTATATAATTGTATGCTGTAGCAATAATAATTCCCTTCCCTGGAACTAAGGGGCCTAACCTGAACCATGAATAACACCCAGAGACCATTATTCCTCCTCCAACAAACTTTACAGTTGCCACTATGCATTCGGGCAGGTAGCGTTCTCCTGGTATCCGCCAAACCCAGATTAGTCCGTTGGACTGCCAGATGGTGAAGTGTGATTCATCACTCCAGATAATGTGTTACCACTTCTCCAGGGTCCAATGATGGCGACCTTTACACCTCTCCAGCTGACGCTTGGCATTGCGCATGGTGATCTTCGGCTTGTGTGGGGCTGCTCGGCCATGGAAACCCATTTCATGAAGCTCCCGATGAACAGTTCTTGTGCTGACGTTGCTTCCAGAGGCAGTTTGGAACTCAGTAGTGAGTGTTGCAACTGAGAACAGGCAATTTTTACATGCTACTTGCTTCAGCACTCGGCGGTCCAATTCTGTGAGCTTGTGTGGCCTACCACTTTGCGGCTGAGCCGCTGTTGCTCCTAGACATTTCCACAATAACAGCACTTACAGTTGACAGGGATAGATATACCAGGGCAGAAATTTGACCAACTGATTTTTTGGAAAGGTGGCATCCTATGATGGTGCCATGTTGAAAGTCACTGAGCTCTTCAGTAAGGCAATGCTACTCTACTGTAAATGTTTGTCTATGGAGATTGCATCACTGTGTGCTCAATATTATACACCTTTCAGAAATGGGTGTGGCTGAAATAATCGAATCAACTAATTGTATGACCATGACAAGCAGCCGCAGACAGAGGGTCTCTGGGTAACACAGAGGAATATCCCTGAACTCAGTGTCTGGGTAGTCCCAGCCATATCCAGCAGCACTTACAGAACCTCCTCAGTAGATCCTTGTTGAACCTATACTACCGTTCAAAGGTTTGGGGTCACTTAGAAAAATCCTTGTTTTCCATGAAAACATACATGAAATGAGTTGCAAAATGAATAGGAAATATAGTCAAGATGTTGACGATGTTATAAATAATTATTTTTAATTTAAATAATAATTGTGTCTTTTAAACTTTGCTTTCATCAAAGAATCCTCAATTTGCAGCAATTATAGCCTTGCAGACCTTTGGCATTCTAGTTGTCAATTTGTTGAGGTAATCTGAAGAGCTTTCACCCCATGCTTCCTGAAGCACCTCCCACAAGTTGGATTGACTTGATGGGCACTTCTTACGTACCATACGGTCAAGCTGCTCCCACAACAGCTCAATAGGGTTGAGATCCAGGGACTGTGCTGGCCACTCCATTATAGACAGAATACCAGCTGACTGCTTCTTCCCTAAATAGTTATTGCATAGCTGTGCTTTGGGTCATTGTCCTGTTGTAGGAGGAAATGGGCTCCAATTAAGCGCCTTCCACAGGGTATGGCATGATGTTGCAAAATGGGGTGATAGCCTTCCTTCTTCAATATCCCTTTCACCCTGTATAAATCTCCCACTTTACCACCACCAAAGCACCCCCAGACCATCATATTGCCTCCACCATGGTTTACATCTTTTCGTTGTTTCTGTGTCTCACGAATGTTCTTCTTTGTGATCCGAACACCTCAAACTTAGATTCGTCTGTCCATAACACTTTTTTTTCCTATCTTCCTCTGTCCAGTGTCTGTGTTCTTTTGCCCATCTTAATATTTTATTTTTATTAGCCAGTTTGAGATTTTCTTTGCAACTCTGCCTAGAAGACAAGCATCCCGGAGTCGCCTCTTCACTGTTGACGTTGAGACTGGTGATTTGCGGGTACTATTTAATGAAGCTGCTAGTTGAGGACTTGTGAGGCGTCTGTTTTTCAAACCAGACACTCTAATGTACTTGTCCTCTCGCTCAGTTGTGCACTAGGGCCTCCCAATCCACTTCTATTCTGGTTAGAGCCAGTTTGCGCTGTTCTGTGAAGGGAGTAGTACACATCATTGTACGAGATCTTCAGTTTCTTGGCCATTTCTCGCATGGAATAGCCTTCATTACTCAGAACAAGAATAGCCTGACAAAGTTCTTTGTTTCTGGACATTTTGAGCCTGTAATCGAACCCAAAAATGCTGATGCTCCAGATATTCAATTAGTCTAAAGAAGGCCAGTTTTATTGCTTCTTTAATCAGAACAACAGTTTTCAGCTGTGCTAACAAAATTACAAAAGGGTTTTCAAATGATCAATTAGCCTTTTAAAATGATCAACTTGGATTAGCTAACACAACCTGCCATTGGAACACAGGAGTGATGGTTGCTGATAATGGGCCTCTGTACACCTATGTACTGAATATCTAGGAACAGCATTTACTGTGTAGAATGACTGTGATTGAGGCTAATCGCAAAGTCCTGTGTCATCTGTTTATTTAACCTTTAGCCAGTTAAGTCATTGAGAAGAAATATTCCTTACCAATAACAACCTGTTTTATGTTCTTTCTTTCAGCAACTCCCCCAGATGCACTGGAGTCAGTGGACATATCCCCGTTTGAAGTGCCAAGGCTGCCAGTCAATGACTCTCACTGTGAGATTAATGAAATGCTGCTGGATCTCAAGTCATCAGGTACAAAACTATCGCTTTACTGTAGATCTTACTTTACTGTAGATCTCCCTTTAATGTTGATCTCACTTTACTGTAGATCTTACTTTACTGTAGATCTCCCTTTACTGTAGATCTCACTTTACTGTAGATCTTACTTTACTGTAGATCTCACTTTACTGTAGATCTCACTTTACTGTAGATTTTATTTTACTGTAGATCTCACTTTACTGTATATTCTCATTATGTGTCAAGAGTCAATAAATCAACTGAATGGCTACATACACTGTACAATGTATTATCGACATATGGTATAACCAAATCAATGTGTGAATTATTAGAATTTCCACCCCCCTCCTATCAGATCACTTGGTGTTGCCTACTCAGATGGAGATGGACCTACCCCTCACCCCCTCTCCCAAGCCCAACCTGACCCAGCTCTGTCTGGCCTCCTCCCAACTCCCAGCTGAGCAGATCTCTCCACTCTATAGATAGTAAGTCACCTCTTGACCTTTCACCAGTGTGAGAGTAAGACTAGAGAGATAATACCATGTATTTTTCATATCTGGGGTACATTCCTTGGCGTGTTCTACCACTGAAAATGTGGCTGCTTATATCAGGATACAGGATTTAGCAACCTGCAATGTTGTTTGTTCTGAGATTCCATCACGCATGCCACTAAGTGATGCAGCGTGCCACTAAGTGATGCAGCGTGCCACTAAGTGATGCAGCGTGCCACTAAGTGATGCAGCGTGCCACTAAGTGATACAGGGTCTCATGGGTTCAGTGATTGTCTTGTTGTTATTTCTTATCTGAGATAGATCAGGAGGAGATGGAACAGGCACTTTGAATGTAAACTACCGACTTCAACTGTAGCTATTCCATCAAAAATCTGCCGTTTCCAGCTACAATAGTCATTTACACCATTAACAATGTCTACACTGTATTTCTGATCAATTTGATGTTATTTTAATGGACAACATAAAAGTGACCCAAACTTTTGAACGGTAGTGCAAATGAGAAACAATATCAGCACATTGAAGATAATTGTTCCAAACGTGAACAAATAAACAACCATCTTAGTAGGCAGCGTGCTGTTTGAAATTATGATTATAATGAAATGAAATCATATCCCTGGAACAAATGTGACTGCTACATTGTCAAGAGACTCTGCCTTTGACACCCCCATCGCAGGAGTATAAATGGCCCTGTTTTTTAAGAAGAGCGAAAAAGGTAGGGAAACATAAAATTCTTTGATGACTGTCAAACACGACATTAGCTTTGGGTAGTTTATAAAAGCAATAAATGTTTGTATAAAGAAAATATATGGCACACGCTGGAAGCCCAGCAATGAAAAAATGTATCAGAATATTTTTTCAGAATATTTCCAATTTTCAGAAAATTGATGAGAAGCTAGGTGCTTTTAGCAATGCTGATGTATTTATGTACACTAGCGTTGCTTTCAATTGTATGGAGGAATGCTGCGTTCAAAACAACTGGGAACTCGGAAATCTCAGACTTAAGACTATATCAGCCATATACCACAAACCCCTGAGGTGCCTTATTGGTATTATAAACCGGTTACCAACCTAAATTGAACAGTATTTTTGCGCCATGGTATATTGTGGTATATTGTCTGAAATATCACACGTTTCAGACAATCAGCATCCAGGACCCAAACTACCTAGTGTAAATACTTTGCTTGTAGTAACCAAACAATCCACTTATTGTGATCATTTGACAAAATGTTAACATTAATGGAAGGATGAGATTCAAAGGATTAAAATTGATGAAAGATGAATGTCTGCACTGTAGACGGGACCAACAAATAAGAGAGTGACTAGCTGAGCACTGAGCACTGCAATGCACATTCTGACAGTCAAACATAGAATTGAGGCAGTAATGTCCATCCTCCATCGACTTGATGCGTTAGAAGTTTCAGGAAATGGTCGCATCTCCGGCTGGCTGTGCCTTTCAGGAACTGATATTTTAGTCGCAGGAAGAATCTACAACATACAGTAAGTAATATGGTATTCCATGACTGTGATGATACACGAAACAATGCTTCAAAGACAAGGACTGTCAGGGATCAGCATGTTAGTGTTAAATCATTTGTTTAAATAACAAGACTTGAATGACAACAGAAATTCCTAACAATGGAGGAATAATTCCTTATATTTGGGGTTTTACTGGGGTGGACAGGTACAGTATATGACCCTGACTGGTTTGTTATTTGTCCACAATCAATGGATAGCTTCTCACCATGAATTAAAATGGCCATGGAACAGACAGTAATGCCTTTTAATAGCTCTCAGTGAGATGTTTGGTGTTGCTATTCTCATGGCACAAGAAAGCCAGTACTTCCTCAGGTAGGCCAGGACAAAAGGATTACAGAAGCACTTCCTCCAGTGTTGTTGAAGTGTCTTCAAAGTCTTTATCCTGTAAAGTGTATTGACAGAAAAACATTACGGTGCTTCCAGTATGTGATGCAGTCATCCAGATGGTCCATTCCTGTAATATCAGATTATTTTGTTGTTTACAGCCTGCAGAAAGATAACGCTGTCATTCAGTGTATATTTTTTATCCTAGCCTAAAAGTGAACACGATTCATGTCAAAAGTGTTCTTTAAAAACATTCTTACAATAATAATTACCTGCTAGACGTGATACCAGCACAGAAGGATGTGGACATTTGGGAACACTTATTTTGTAGCCCCCACTTCCTTCATGTCCTTGTCAACCATAAAGACCCTAAGGATAATAATGATAGTGATAACTCACATTGCACACGTACACACGTACAGACTTTCTAGGCACTGCGTCCTTGTGGAATGCTTCGCCACCTTGTAGAGTCCATGCCCTGACGAATTGAGGCTGTTCTGAGGGCAAAAGGGGTGCAACTCAATATTAGGAAGGTGTTCCTAATGTTTTCTACACTCACTGTATAACAGGGCACAAAGTTAACGGTAGGCATTGAGACTAATCTATATACAGATGTTTAAAATTAAACATAGGGGGGCCCTATTGACGGATCCAATGTCCAATTTGGGGTGAGTGGGGCCTTCAATAGCATTGCCCCCAAATCGTTAAGGCCCCTACAAGTTGGCCTGACTGAGACCACTCTCTCTGAGTTGAATTACCTCAGACTGCTAAAGTGATGTAAGATACCTCAAAGTGAAAGGTCTCAGTCTTGTCTATCAACCAAAAAGCTATTGTAATATTTTTCATTATATACAGTGCATTCGGAAAGTATTCAGACACCTTGACTTTTTCCACATTTTGTTACATTACAGCCTTATTATAAAATGTATGAAATTATTTTCCCCTCATCAATCTACACACAATACTCCATTATGACAAATCAAAAACATGTTTTTAGAAATGTTTGCAAATGCATGAAAAATAAGAAACAGAAATGCCTTATTTACACAAGTATTCAGAACCTTTGCTATGAGACTCGAAATTGAGCTCAGGTGCATCCTGTTTCAATTGATCATCCTTGAAATGTTTCTACAACTGGGTTCGCGCCCAGGCTCTGTCGTAACCGGCCGCGACCGGGAGGTCCGTGGGGCGACTCACAATTGGCCTAGCGTCGTCCGGGTTAGGGAGGGCTTGGTCGGTAGGGATGTCCTTGTCTCATCGCGCACCAGCGACTCCTGTGGCGGGCCGGGCGCAGTGCGCGCTAACCAAGGTTGCCAGGTGCACGGTGTAGTCTCCGACACATTGGTGCGGCTGGCTTCCGGGTTGGATGCGCGCTGTGTTAAGAAGCAGTGCGGCTGGTTGGGTTGTGATTCGGAGGACGCATTACTTCCAACCTTCGTCTCTCCCGAGCCCGTACGGGAGTTGTAGCGATGAGACAAGATAGTAGCTACTACAACAATTGGATACCACGAAATTGGGGAGAAAAAGGGGTAAAAAAAAAAAAGAAAAAAAAAAAAAAAAAGAAATGTTTCTACAACTTGATTGGAGTCCACCTGTGGTAAATTAATTTGATTGGAAATTATTTGGAAAGGCACACACCTGTCTATATAAGGTCCCACAGTTGACAGTGCATGTCAGAACCATGAGGTCAAAGAAATTGTCCGTAGAGCTCCAAGACAGGATTGTGTCGAGGCACAGATCTGGGAAGAAGTTTGGAAGAAGTTTGGAACCACCAAGACTCTTCCTAATGCTGGCCTCCACCCGGCCAAAATGAACTAATGAGGGAGAAGGGCCTTGGTCAGGGAGGTGACCAAGAACCCGATGGTCACTCTGACAGAGCTCCAGAGTTCCTCAGTGAAGATGGGAGAACCTTCCAGGAGGACAACCATCTCTGCAGCACTCCACCAATCAGGCCTTTATAGTAGAGTGGCCAGACTCCACTCCTCTGTAAAAGGCACATGACAGCCTGCTTGGAGTTTGCCAAAAGGCAACTAAAGGACTCTCAGACCATGAGAAACAAGATTATCTGGTCTGATGAAACCAAGATTGAACTCTTTAGCCTGAATGCCAAGCGTCACATCTGGAGGAAACCTGGCACATTCCCTACGGTGAAGCATGAGGGTGGCAGCATCATGCTGTGGGGATGTTCTTCAGCGGCAGGGACTGAGTGACTAGTCAGGATCGAGGGAAAGATGAACGGAGCAAAGTACAGAGAGATCCTTGATGAAAACCTGATCCAAAGCACTCAGGTCCTCAGACTGGGGAGAAGGTTCACCTTCCAACAGGACAACGACCCTAAGCACACAGCCATGACAGCGCAGAAGTGGCTTCGGGACAAGTCTCTGAATGACCTTGAGTGGCCCAGCCAGAGTCCGGACTTGAACCCAATAGAACATATCTTCAGAGACCTGAAAATAGCTGTGCAGCATTGCTCCCCATCCAACCTGAGCTTGAGAGGATCTGCAGAGAAGAATGGGAGAACCTCCCCATGTATGACCATATTAGAGACACATATTTCCCTCAGATTACACAAACCCACAAAGAATTTGAAAAAAAAAAAAATCTAATTTTGATAAACTCCCATATCTATTGGGTGAAATAAAACAGTGTGCAATCACAGGAGCAAGATTTGTGACCTGTTGCCACAAGAAAAGCGCAACCAGTGAAGAACAAACACCATTGTAAATACAACCCATATTTATTATTTGCTCTGTTGTACTTTAACTGATTGCACATTGCTACAACACTGTATATAGACATTTGAAATGTCTTTATTCTTTTGGAACTTGAGTGAGTGTAAGATTTACTGTTCACTTTTTTGTGTTTATTTCACTTTTGTTTATCCATTTCACTTGCTTTGGTAATGTAAACATTTGTTTCCCGTGCCAATAAAGCCCATTGAATTGAATTGAGAGAGAGTGCGATAGAGAGAGAGAGAGAGAGAGAGAGAGATCTAGTCCATCAGCATGACTGTAGTTTTTGTATCTGAAAACCTGTAACGAGTTACAATGGGTTTCCATCTTGTTTTCAATTCTACTGATGGTTTTGTCACCAAAAAAAACGTGTTATATAGCGAATGTGCCCACTCCAGTCTTGGCACATGTGCTCTAGCCAACAGCTCGCAGATACCGTGTGGGTATAGCCTATATGATGAGATTACTATGGACAAAAGAGCAAGATTATTTTTATTTGTCAAAGGGCAGCCAAGCATCGATCATCATGTCACCAGAATAAGACCCTCAATATTAATTGGAAGGGAGCATCAAGCTCATAACTTATTTAATCTGTAGCCTAATAAACTGCAAGCTTTCCCAAGTCGGAGTGGACCACACAACAAATCATCGTGTGACTCCAAGTTTATATGGGTAAAAGTCACCTTGTCCAATAGAGATTTGTATGGTTATCAAAACATCACGCCAGGGTAAGCCTACACGAAACACAGCCCTTATTTGAAGTGTTTCTAAAATCCCCTATGGGAAAAATGTATGATTGGAACCATGTGATTGGAACCATTTCCCTGTTTGACACCTCCAACGTGGAGCTCTATTCCTGTCGTCATGACCAACCGGCCTGCACACCGACAGTTAAACAATTGAAAGCAACACTAGTGTATGAAAATACACCTGTGTTGCTAAAAGCACCTAGTGAGAAGCACCCACCTTATTTGGTCGCCCTTGTGCTCAAGTTTGCAGCTAGTTCAAGAGTGCACTGATTGATGCCATTCATACTAACATTGCTAACATTTTTTTTTACAGATTTGCCAGAGAAAGGATTCATTTTGTTTACATGCAAACAATTAGCCATTTAGCAAATATATATTTTGAGCAAGGTCTCTTTGGTCTTCTTAATGTGCTTTTGACACAGCCATGATCAAAGAAAAGTTGTGTAAGTAGGGAGTGTGTTCTGGGACAAGAAAATGATGTAATGTTCAACTTGCTCTGAGAGTAAATCGCTCTGGATGAGTGCGCCTGCTAAAATTATTACTATTTTTAGCTAATGTTGGGTTATGAACAAACTCAAAAGTGGTAGATTTTTAACAAATCTTTATTTTTTTCAAATAATTCATAGAAAGTTACTTAGAAAAAGTCATACACAATTAAATTGTGTATGGGACACAAAATGACAACTTTTTATCCAGGAATATGTTAAAAGCAACAGATACAGAATATACCATCAGAACTGCGACGAACCACAATTTCAAATAAGGAGAAAGAAAGTTGAATCATGAGATCAAAGTCAATTATCCTTTTACAATGAAGAAATCTTCCAAAAGCAACCGTAGGCACTTTTGAACTGCCTTGTGCTATAACATTGACTCACAGGTGTCTGTAAAAGAAACTGTGAATGTAGTAAACTCAGATTGTTCTTGCATCTGAACTGTCACTTAGCCTGACCTAAGACCAACAGGTTTGACAAATGTAAGGAATAATAATAATAAAGGAAATCAAATGTAATGCTGAATCTCTGAGATACATAAACGTGTGGGTGTACTCTTCTTCCTGGTGCATGTAGGGTCCCTCCTCCAGGTGCCAGGGTGACATCCTCCTGACCCCTGAAAGTGGCTTCTCTTAGTTCAGCGTCCAAATTCAGTCCAGTCTTCTCTTCAGCCAAAAAGCAGCAACAACACAATGCAGACAGAATTGACAGCAATCAAGGGCACTGCAAGATGAGAGAGTAAAGATTATGAATAATGCCAAAGTCAGACCAGTCTCAGTTCAGTCTGGTTAACATCAAATTGTTAAGAGGAAAACAAGAATAATCTATTAAAAAAAACAACAACATGAATGCAGAATATTTTTGTTGTTGATATTTGAATATGGTATTGATTTTTAGATGGACATTGCATTATATCTGTCCCATTATGGCGTCTGTGAGAGCATGTGCAGCGCCACTGAGGCCATCCCCATTTTGAAGGGTTTCCACTAGATGACATAGCCAATTGTCTATATCGAAAAAAATGTATGAAAACAAAAATGTGCATTTTTGTTTTAATTTAAGGTTAGGTGTTAGACAATGTTAGCAGTGTGGTTAGGGTTAGGTTAAAGTCAGATTTTAAGAAGATATAAATTGTAGAAATAGGAAGAGTTTATGACTTTGTGGCTGTATTAACTATCGACAACAATTACATTTTTCTACTACTACTTTGTGCTGTCAAACAAATGGAAAGGCTGCACACTGCCACGTAGAATGTGTGGTTTGAACAGGTATAAAGTAAAGGTTGGTAATTTACTGCCACCCGCAGTTATGGAATGTTTTCTCACGAGTATAATTCATTGCCTGATCCCTCCTGGTAACCTGATGGAATTATGTGATCCTTCCTTAACCCATAGATGGGTTAGGCTACAACCGCACAAAAATGATGCACGGGCATCAATGGAGCGAAATGCTGTGTGTTATGATTCTGGATGATCAGATAACTATAAAAAATTACAACAAGTTGCAATGTGGGGAATTGCAGGTGGCTCGTTTTCAGCTTGTTGTATCTTGCTATTGATAACATGTCTAGTTTTGAGGTGTTTTGACTTGTCACACTAATGCCAATATGGCTAAATGTCGCTAGCTAGTTAACCAAAGTTAACCAACAACGAACGATGAACTTAAAATGCAAGTGCTCATTGTACAGATTTATTTCTGTTTTCAATAAATATTAGGAAAGGAAACATAGTTTACATCTTGTCAACAATCCTTTGATTCTATGCCAACTCCTTCTTGCTTGACTGCTGTGAGGGTGATGAGCACAATACCGTTAGCGAACTGCAGCACCTCAAACGATTTGTTCTCGAGTTCAAGTTTGTTTATAAAGCTGTGTCCGTCATAACTTTTCCGCAACCTGATCAAATTCACATAGAAATGTGAGTTATAAATCCGTCATTCTCATTGAAAGCCAGTCTAAGAAGCAGCACATCTGTTCTATGTACGCTATTTCTATGCTTCCTGTCCTTAAGTTTCATTTTTGCGTCTTACTTTTGGTTTTGTACACCAGCTTCAAACAGCTGAAATTACAATATTTTTGGTAATTGAAAATATATTTCACAGCGGTTTAGACAGTACAAGGATTCTCTACACTATTGCTTGTTTTGTGACAAACTGAAATTAGGAAAACTATTCAAATTTTTGCAACCAGGAAATGGCAGAGCGTTTTCCGCATATTGCAGCTTTAATTAAATAATTATTGCACCATGCGATTAATTATCAGTTTTTCTTATCTATGCTGCCTTCAGCATGATCTATTTTCCTGTGCGCATATATGACAGACAGTTGTTGGTCAGAGAACGTCTCTGGAGCCACTGAGTGTGTATCAATCATGCTGTGGGACCTATTATGGCCAGCAGATCAAACGAACAACTAAAATGACAGGTCACTCAGAAAAGCTAATCATGACTCCTCGAGTCAGTACAAAAAGCATAAATCATTCACCAACTGCACATCACTACAACCCATATGAAGTCCCACCCAGTTGACTACTTCAAAATGGTGAAAGTAATCAATGACGCTGCTCAGTCTAAAACAAGCTTTTGGGCACTAAAGTCACAGATAGAACAAGGAGCCAGATTTTTCACCGGATGTATAAATCTGAAGCATCCGGAAGGAATTTTCACCCCTCACTAAATATGGTGGGGAGAGGAAGCCCAGTGGTTGGCAGTGGGAGAGTATGAAGCGAGATGGAACTGGGTCGACATTCTGCAGATTTTCTCATCGAAGAAAAGCCCAACCTCAATACAGTTCTGTTTCCAAAACTTCCAAAGTTTTGTAGACGTGACCCTTTGACAAAGTTTTTTTAAAGTACGTTGTTTACAAGGAGTGCAAGGGCAAATTGAGTTAATGCATACATGCACAGAGAAGGCGTTCCCTAATGGAAATATGTGAATACATGCCAGAACGTGCCAATAGGATCTTACTAGATTGTGCTTGGCTCTGCCCACCTCCTTGCATTTTTCTACACACTATGCTTCATTGCTCCCATTGAAAACGACACAGATGAACTACACTGTATATACAAAAGAATGTGCACATCCCTTCAAATGAGTTGATTCGGCTATTTAACCCACACCCATTGCTGACAGGTGTATACAATTGAGCACACAGCCATGCAATCGCCATAGACAAACATTGGCAGTAGAATTGCCTTACTGAAAAGCTCAGTGAATTTCAACATGGCACCTTGATAGGATGCCACCTTTCCAAAGTCAGTTAGTCAAATGTCCGCCCTGCTAGAGCTGCCCCGGTCAACTGTAAGTGCTGTTATTGTGAAGTGGAAACGTCTAGGTGTAACAACGGCTCAGCCGTGAAGTGGTAGGCCACACAAGCTCACAGAATAGGACCGCCGAGTGCTGAAGCGCATACAAATCTGTCTGTCCTCTGTTGTAAAACTCACTACCGAGTTCCAAACTGCCTCTGGAAGCATTGTCAGCACAATAACTGTTCATCGGGAGCTTCCTGAAATGGGTTTCCATGGCAGAGCATCAGCACACAAGCCTAAGATTCCCATGTTCAATGCCAAGCGTCGACTGGAGTGGTGTAAAACTCAGTCCCAGTGAAAACATGTTCTCTGGAGTGATGAATCACACTTCACCATCTGGCAGTCCGACGGACGAATCTGGGTTTGGCGAATGCCAGGAGAACGCTACCTTCCCCAATGCATAGCATAGTGGCAACTGTAAAGTTTGGCGGAGGAGGAATAATGGTCTGGGACCTTTTTATCATCATTTGGGCTAGGTCCCTTAGTTCCTGTGAAGGGAAATCTTAAGGCTACAGCATACAATGACATTCTAGATGATTCTGTGCTTCTAACGTTGTGGCAACAGTTTGGGGAAGGCCCTTCCCTGTTTCAGCATGACAATGCACCGGTGCACAAAACGAGGTCCGTACAGAAATAGTTTGTCGAGATAGGTGTGAAACTTGATTGGCCTGCACAGAACCCTGATGTCAACCCCATCGAACACCTATAGGATTAATTGAAATGCCAACTGCAAGCCAGGCCTAACCACCCAACAGGTGTCCACATAATTTTGATCATGTAGTGAATCTTGGGTTAGTTATAATATATAGACACACACACACACATCTTTGCTAAAGTCCTCTATTCATCTCTATGGCCATACCTCTCATCACTGTCCTCACAGAGCGGACAAGGTTCATTAGCTGCACTTTGATGCCTGGTTCATCACCAAATCCACCAACACTTTGGTCCACACCCCAGCCAACTAGAGGGGGAAAAATGCTATATTATATGCAAACACTAGGCCATAAGAGATATCATTGTATCAATAAACAAGCTGTTCCACTTATTACTGGTGTAGCTAGCTAACGTTAGCAAAACACTGTTGAAAGCAATGTTAAACAAAATATGCACAGCCACTTACTTTTACTTAAAAATCTATCTTCGTGCAATACGGCGACAGCATTAACACACAAAATCACCGCTTGAATAAGGGAATATAATGTAAACGCCATTGATATCTGTAAAGTATTAGCTAGCTAACTTTAGCAGCTTCACGTATTTCTTGTGACGTTGCCTAAATGCAGCTATGGCAGCATGAGAAGGACGAATCGAACGAGCAGTTCGAAAGCGTGACTTCTTGAAGAGCGAGGGACACAGTAAACGGCCAATGTAATACCAATAATGTCTAATAATAATTCATACTCATGGCCAAAGGGGTAGCTATTGATTTGATGGTGTTAGTGCTTGAAAACGTTGTCCAAAAACGAATATTCCTGGGAGGCTAGGGATGTAAACATAGACATATAATTGAATGGCTCTCATTCAATAAGATCAAACACTGAAATTGCAACGATTTACTATAACGGTCAAATTTAATTTCTGTAGATAAGAAAAGGTAAACATGAGGACGCAACTGTAGACTGAGATCAGTGGAAAAACATTCGTGTTAATAAAGATGACAGAAACATGGTCATCATGAGAATAAAAATCTTTATTAGTGTTTTATGAAGTCTGCATAATATGCCACACGCCTGAGAAGCTTATGGTCAGAAAAAAAACCCTGCTCTATCAATAACGCCCTCTACTGGTAAAACAACTGTGACAACTACTATACTGACTGCTTTGCAAATAGTTTACTGTTAAATACACATATTACTGTTCTACTGTTATGTACGTCTGGTCCACTTCAGATTTGTTATGTACTCTTCACATTCATATCTTGTAGGCCAATGGTACAAGGCTTCAACACTGGACCCTAACACATGGTTCAGTTCCCCAAATCCAAACTCACTACAGTAGTTGCACTTACAAAGTACAATCACTAGTGCCGTAAGGTTAACAGATTAATAACATCAATAAAGGAGAAGGGAGAAAACAGATGTTAAAAAAATCTTGCAACAGCCACAAAATGACAATGGCATACTGCAAGCTCAGTCTTGTTGTACATACTGTATTTTATAGACAAGAACAAATACATACACTAATACAGAATCTATGTCCCAGTGTGCAGTTTCATCTCTCATGTAAGAACATGGAATACTGCCAAGTTTCTGTAACATTTAGCTAAAAAAAAAATCTGAAGCAATAAAAAATATCAGTTTTATGGTTGACCTTTTATCCTTTATTGAGCACCAAATGGCTTCCAAGAGTGAAGAGATGAAGGAGTCAAAAAAAAGGTTCATACATGCCTCTGAGTCACATAACCTAACCATACATTGCAGGAAAACAGATATCAGGTTACAGGCATTTAAGCTTTGATTTGTGTCATTTTGATGTACTAGATGTGTTTTTTTGTTGTTGTTGAGAATATACCTGTTTACATTACGTGGGGCAGTGTTTTTTTGGAATTAGATTAAAGTTTAACCTTTAAAAAAAATAAACTGGAATGATCCATGCTCCTCATCGATTGCGAGCCATGTCACTTAAAAACAGGCAGTCTTGAAAATATTAACTCTAATAAAAAGTGAATGACAGAAGAACATTTAAGTATATTTATATATAAAAATACATGAGAATACAAAAAAGTAGCAAAAGAAAGGGGATATAGGCTAAACACAATATAGAATGAAATTCACTGATACCTCTAATTCTCCAAGTGAAATAACTTTTCAATAATTCACCTCGAGAGACTTAGACATCCAGTGAAACATGAGAAAGCGCTTTTGGAGCTGATATTCTCTGGTCCCTGCTTTGTGCATCCAAACTTAAGCAAGTTCAGGACTTACTAGCCTGCATTCTGAGGCTGTGTGTGGTGGAAATGAAACATAGGCTACCTATAATAACATTGAGAATGCCATATAATGACAAAGAGCTCAAATGAATGTCAGCTATAGCCAGATTTTTTTTTTTTGCTAAACATTCCTATATGTCCATTAAGAAGTGAATCTTACAACGACACACATCTGGAATAAAAAAAGAAATATTCTGACAAAAGAGTAAAATAGTTAATTACGTCAATTAAGCAATTACATTTAAAAACATAATTTAGCATTTCCCTTAAAGGAGAAAGCAACAAAGGCCATCATAATTTCTTAACCAAGCTAACTCCCCCTGACAAAAAAAAGATGTATCCATGTTTCCCAGAGAAAAGTTACCTCATGGTCAAAAAGATGGATTAATATATTTAGCATTTACGCTTGTGTTACTTATACAAGCATTCTCTTACTGAGAAACTATGTGTAGAAGATTTTTTGGTATTTCCCCTGCCTACAACAATTCATCCCTGGACTTTAAAACCAATATACATTTTATTTGTACCACAAATAGATCTAATATTAAGGATTTGGGGAAAAGCAATTTAACAAGGTGCAACACAAAGATGGGTAACAAAGTGCCAAATTATATTCGGAAAAGTCTGTCTCACGGCGTGTGTGCGTTTAGACAGGGAAGTGGCACTAGGCCACAAATACTATGAAGTATGTTACAGCAGAAATATATTCTGCAGCTTTTTTCCACGATGGGACTCAAGTTCGAATTTTATGATCTTTGAGTGGGCGACTATTTGGGTCGTTTTCTAGGATTATGACATACTGGAGCAACGTACAGAAGGGGATCCCATCTGAGTCAACACTTTGTCCAGCCATTGCAGGGGTCCATTCAAATGCAGCTCAATCCAGCAGGGAGTGCTTGTGACAGTCTGCCGCCTGGGAGACAAATGAAAGACCACAACAAAGCCAAATTAGTGAAATCACTCGGCATGCAAGCACAGGAACATCACCCAAACCCAAGGTTAGCCTGAACTTTTTTTAAACTTCTTGCCCTGTAACAGAGGTATTGTTGAAGACGGTCAAGTAACGTTTGACTACCCCTCCAGCTCCTTAAACATTCCAAACTTCTAATAAATCCAGAAAAGCGGACCATTGGCAAGCTACAATGTTATTCTTATTTTTTTAAATGTATGCCGATGAGTATATTAATATTACCGTCTTCCTCCGACTATCCATCGTCTACTAACTACTTAGATGTGTACAACTGCAAGAATAAAAGTATTCTTGTAATAGTCAGTCATCATGCTTGCCTGTATTCAGCCCCCCAGCCTTTGACAAAGCTCATGCGGATGGTGCACATCCTGGTGAGCTGGTACACAGCCTCAAAGCCCTGGTTTACGGACTGGGCCAGCAGTGCTGCAAACTCCTGGTTGTTGAAGATCTTCAGGTTACAACCTGAGGGAGCGAGGGGAGGAGAGGGTCAGCTGGGAATAATGTATGGACTTTGTTTAGAACATAAGTAAAGCCTGCAGAACCTCCCTGCAATCAATATTATATTTTCTGTAGAAACAAGTAGGAAGACTAACTAAACATAATCTAAACCTGAGACAACAGAAAACATATTAGTAATAGTATGAAATGATAATAGGAGTGAGCACATCGAAATCAAAGAGATGGTGTTCGTCTAAGTTACCTGGAGGAATTTTGCAAACGGTTGCTGGGTGCCACCCATACCGCTGGTTGCAGTTTGGACTCTGAACAAAGATGGCGCTATCACTGAGACACTCAGCAAACACCTCACCGCCAATATAGTACAGCCGGACCCCTCTTCCTGTGGAATAATGCAAAATATACTGAACAAAAAAAATGCAACACGCAACAATTTCAAAGATTTTACTGCGTTAGAGTTCATATAAGGAAAACAGCCTATTGAAATACTTGCATTAGGCCCTAATCAATGGATTTCACATGACTGGGAATACGGATATGCATCTGTTGGTCACAGATACCGTGTATATAATAAATAAATAGAAATGGGGCGTGGATCAGAAATCTGGTGACCCCTATTTGCCTCATGCAGCACAACATCTTCTCAGAGTTGATCAGGCTGTTGATGGTGGCCTGTGGAATGTTGTCCCTCTTCTCTTCAATGGCTGTGCGAACTTGTTGGATATTGGCGAGAACTGGAACATGCGGTTGTACACGTCGATCCAGAGCATCCCAAACATGCTCAATGGGTGACATGTATGGTGTGTATGCAGGCCATGGATGAACTGGGATAATTTTCAGCTTCTAGGAATTGGGTACAGATCCTTGCAACATGGGGCCGTGCATTATCACACTGATACATGAGGTGCTGGCAGCGGATGAATGGCACGAAAATGTATCTCTGTGCATTCAAATGGCCTTCGATAAAATGCCATTGTTTGTTTTCCGTAGCTTATGCCTCCCTATACCATAAGCCTACTGCCACCTTGGGGCACCTCGTTGACATTAGCAAACCGCTCACCCACACAACACCATAATTGTGGTCTGTGGTTGTGAGGCCAGTTGGACAAACTGACAAATTCTCTAAAATGACATTGGGGGTTGCTTATGGTAGAGAAATGAACATTACATTCTCTGGTAACAGCTCTGGTGGACATTCCTGCAGTCAGCATGCCAATTGCACACTCGCTTAAAAAGGAGTCATCTGTGGCATTGTGTTGTGTGACAAAACTGCACATTTTAGTGGCCTTTTATAATGTGCAATGATCATTCTGTTTAATCAGCTTCTTGATATGCCACACCTGTCAGGTAGATGGATTATCTTGGCAAAGGAGAAAAGCTCACAAACAGGGATGTAAACAAATTAGTGCACACAGTTGAGAGAAATAAGCCTTTTGTGCGTACAGAAAATTTCTGGGATCTTTTATTTCAGCTCATGAAACCAACACTTTACATGTTGCGTTTATATTTTTGTTCAGTGTAAATAAGCATGAGTATTTCAGCTACAAAACAGTGCTGTTCAATTACTTTAATTCCATTTAGTTATAGGTTTTTCTGTGAGTCCAACACGTTGTTTCTTTAGAGAGAAATCAAATAATTCACAAGAGAAATCAAGTCAAGAACTATGCTGGGCTGAAGGGAGCTGTAGTTTTCATTACGCAAATATTCAACCTAGTTCAGTGCAGAAATGTGGTAATTAACTACAATGACCATAATCCATTGCGCCAGTTTTTTCCAGCTCAGAGACTGATCAGAGGAAGAGGCGAAGCGAGAGGTTTCACTCTCGCCAAAATCTTTCTAAAATAAACCCAATCCGTCTCTATGGGCTTATTTTGGACCTAAGCTTGACTTAAGCTTGCACTGCATCACAATGCTTGAGGCGTCACTACAGACCCGGGTTGATCCCAGGCTGTCGCAACAAGCAGTGACTGGGAGTCCCAGCGTTGTCGGGGGGGGGCTTTACTTGGCTCATCGCGCTCTAGCGACACCTTGTGGCGTGTCTGGCGCCTGCAGGCTGATTTAGGTTGTCAGTTTCTGAGGACGCATGACTCGACCTTGTCTCTCCCGAGCCCATTGGTGAGTTGCAGCGATGAGACAAGATCGTAATTGGATATCACGAAAAAGGGGGTAAAATACAAAAAAAATGGAAAGTCATCAAATAAAAACAAAGTAATATACACAACAAATATATTATTTCATATTTTTCTATTTACATCTACCCAATGTGGACCTGACAGAGACAATGGAATATATTCAATCTTTTGGAAATTTAAGTTCACTATTTCACAATACATTTAATGTTTTTTTTTAAATTATCAAAACATAGAACTGAACTCAAAAAGCACTAATCTCTCAGCACTAACAAAACATGTGTGTTAAATTACAGAATTACAGAATTACAGAATTCCTTTTGGCCAGAGCCTTCAAAAGTGGTGCACCACATAAGGAATAGTGTGCCTCTTGTGGCGTAGCCCGTTGTACCTATGTGCCTCCTGGTCATCTCTACAGTGGCATTCCTGTTGACGTTGGAGAGCAAGCCCAGACAGAAACGCTCTGAGTTGGAGGGGTCTGTGAAACCATCCACGGTCAGAGAGGGCTGCGAAGCGTGGAATGTCTCTCCAACACGCTGGTTCAGCTCATAGTAGGCTATAGAGCACCAGAACGCAGGCTCAGAGTAAGTCACCGGCTGCAGGTCTGAAAAACATGGGGGATGTCATTATAAAAAGCAAGTACACATGTTGACGGGAGTAGACCAATGATCTCCAATGTAGGCACTGGGCTGTCTAAATAGTACTCAATAAATGTTGTCAAATTTGGTCAGATTACAAGTGACTGATAAATGACTGATGCTTTAGACAGACAGTTATTCTTACCCATGCTATGATTGACAGGTGAGAGGGTGCCAGGGGACAATTCAGCAGGAGAACCTGACATGAAAAATACAAAATAAAAAAAACAATTATAAAATCGCATGGTCGGACTTATTCCTGCAAAGAATCCACTAAGATATTTAATCAACAAATCAAAACTTGACAGTTGGACAACTGTTTTCTTTCTTATTTTATGTTAGAACATGCTATTTGAGGTAAGTGGAATATACCTGTGTCCATACTTTGATTCATCGGTTGATCGCTGGCTTCCCCATCCTCACTTATGTATCCAGGTGGTGGTGTTTCTATAGTAACAGAGGGGGGAAACTACTGATGAGCTGAACCTGATACATCGTTATCATGAAGGCCATTTGCATATCAACTCATGGTAGATGCACAAACCTGGTATGTAGTTATTTGGAGGCTCGATCCCCGCAGGAAAGCTTGTGTTCTCAGGTATGGAATGAGTGTAGTCGTCCAATGGGGGCAGCTCTGTCAGAATTTCTGAGTGTCTTGGTACAAGTACAGGAGGCAGAACTAGAGGAGAGAAGATTCTTCAAATGTCAAACAAAGTTCTTTACAAAATATCAATGAAGACTATTCCCACTTATCCCATCCTTTTTCATGTCTCATGCCAGCAGAAATAATCGCAGAACTAGCTGTTAACATAGGCTTTTATGGCACCTACAAGTCAGCACACACACACCACTGGTTCAAAAGACAACCTACCCGGGGTCTCCACCCTCTGGTAGTGGTAGGGGTTGATGCAGACCTCATCCTTCTTGAGGTGGAAGGCGTACTCGCAGGCCTCGATGGCACGCAGTTCATGGTGGCTGTGCAGGTCGGGCCATCGCCACAAGCGGCAGTAGATGACGTGAGGAAGACCCTTTCTGTGAGATACCTGCAGGCGCCCATCCAGGGATCTGACAGGATGGACAATAGAGGAAATAGATGTAAGAATTGAAAGTGTAAGGGAAGGAAGAAACGGGAGGAAGAGAAGAAGAGATGGAGACGCATGTGGCCAGGAAGACAAAAGGTGGCGGTGTGGAGAGGGGAAGAGGGGAGTGATGAGGTATGAATGGAATTTGTGTTCTCAATGTCTCTCACCCCCCTGGAATGATTACTTCCCACATCAAGGTTGTACAACAGTATGTAGCACAGGACAGTTGAGGATAGATAGTCACCTGGTTTGGTCAGGGTAGCTGTATAGGCCTGAGGTATCCCACTGTTCTATCGTATTTGGTGTACTCAGTCCCCATATTTCAGAGCAATTGCTGTGCACAGAAAAACCAAACAAAACAAAAACAAATGATAAACATGGGGCATGAGTCATTCAGAAATACCAGTATGGGTAATGTAAACATTAAAAGGCCTCTTTTATTAGAGTAATTTTCAATCAGGTATTTCATTCTTTCAGCGGTAACTGAAAAAAGACACGCCAAATAAGAGAAGCCTTTTGACGGAATAAAGAAAAACGGCATAAGATGGGAATACAGCAGTGGAGGCTGATGGGAGGAGCTACAGCAGTAGGGGTTCATTGTAATGTCTGGAATGGAATTAATGTAACAGAGTCAAACATGTGGTTTCCATATGTTTGATACTGTTCCATTAATTCCATTCCAGGCATTAAAATGAGCACGTCCCCTTATAGCTCCTCCCACCAGCCGCCTCTGGAGTATAGTAGTATATACAAAGAAACAGTATGCAAGACAAAAAAAACATTAATGTTACTGTGGCATTGTACCAAATATTCTGAAAAACTATGAAACTTTTCCACCACAGCTGTGTCGGTTGGAAGCACTTAACTTATCTTGAGACATTCAAGTAAACACAGAAGACACACAATGGGACTAAAAGAAAAGGAGGGCGCAACCTTGGAAAAAAAGTGCATTTCCATTTAACCACCCTCTACAATTCACTTTGTGATTCTAATGGACACGTAGAAAGGAATGATCAGAAAATTAACTCTAGAAATTAAATAAAAATGGAATGGCGAAATATGATGTGATATTTGCTTCTGATACAATATCCAGAATCAGAATTCAGAGCTGATATAGCCTACCTCAGAAGTGGGACTGAATCTAAACTATAGGCTCGGCCAGTATGTTATGTTCCTAAAAGAGCTCTGAAATAGGTTCTAAACTTCCCTCTAATACATGATAAGCATGACACATGGAGACTGGCGAGTTGCAATCAGGGCTCTAAAATATATATGTTTTTAATTGGTAGCAACCCTGTAGGTATATTATATATATATATATATATATATATAAAAACAATTATTTGATAAAACATTGAATTTGGCCTTACTGCTATTAGCCCATAGAAACACATTGAGTAACTTTCACACGTGCCAAAACAGATTTTAAAATATTATATCAAAAAGGAAGTATGTTTTGAAGTGTCTGCCCTATTGCTGAGAAATATACCACTTGTGCGATATATCGAATTCTGGTATGATTTTCAAAACCGTGCTACGCCAGTGCTTATAACTAGCGTCAAATAAATGATGTCCAGCTGAGGGCTCCAGTTTTGCATTTGGTTTGCTAGCTTGCTATCGAAGTGGCTAGATGTCAAGATCATGCTTCTTGGTTACAGCAGATGCATTCAATCCCCTCATGGATAAAGATCCCTGTTGCCTAATTTGTTTTGTGTGTTGTTTTGAAATAGCACCCCTTGTGCGCACATTCGGTAATACTGTATACCCCGGTATGGTACAGAATTGGTATGAAAATCTGGATCGCGTTTGTGCATATTCTACTTCAATTAACTTTTAGTCCTTTATACTGGCCGGTACCGGGTTACCTTCATGAAAGTCTTGTGAAGCTTGTGGGCGTGAGCTCTAGGGTTGGACAGTGTCTGCAATGACACATCGTCCGGTCCAAACATCGTTGATATACGATTGTATCATTTATATATCCCCCCCCTGTAGTGAAACCTCTCGCTAAAGTGCTGCTGCAGGAGTTTTTCCAAGCACGTTGTGCAATTCAAGAATATGAAAAAAACCACTGTCAAAGTAACGTTTACTGAAATTGTTATTGACAGTAGCCTGTGGTAGCCTATATTATTGGCTGTTTGGTTTGCAAAGAGGGATTTTCTGACGGCACAATTTATTTTTGCCTACACGTTGGCTGTTTGGTTTGCAAAGCAGAAACGCATCAGGTTTGTTTAAACTTCCAATTCGATTACTCCATCTTGCAATTGTTTGTTCTCTCTCGCTCCATGTTACTATACTATGTTCTTATTTAGGCTATTAGCAAAGAACTTAAAGATGCAAATCCGTTAGGACTACAGATTCAGTCGATGGTTGATCATGAAAGAGTTGGCTATGCCTAGGCCAACAAGTCACGTTCAAATCAAAACGGGGAGAAAATTACGATTTTAAAACGATAAGCCAGACAATGACTTTGTCTGCTGCAAAAGGCCCACGATCATCAGACTTTGGAGAGAGAAAAAAAAAAAACACATTAGGCCCCATCTGACCTTTTGCGCTGCTTTGGTGCTCTTCGCTCTTTCTACATTGTTCTCTTGCATTATGTTAGTAGTCTAGCTACCTCTTATAGTATGTATTGAAAATGTATGCTATGGCAATTAGGGAATAGGCCACTTGGCATGGCAGCCTGCTGTGTTCTCAATGCGATGCCCGACTGTGTGCAATCAAGCTCAAATATGCTAAACCATCGTTTGTGATGTTACAATGTCATCACCATCAAGGATAGCGGTCAAACATCGTCGACAGACGATGCAATTGTAATAATCACCCAACCCTAGTGAGCTCAAACCATTGACTTTACAGACATTATTGAGAAGAAATCAAAACGTTAGCACACCGAAAGGACTGTGGAGCTTGTGGGCGTCGTATAGCAAAACAGGCAACATGTCTATGTTCGTGAGAATCTCAGTTTTCGATAGTGGAATCGTAGCTCAAACCAATCAGACGACTTTACGGATGTTTTCGTGAACCGTAACGTTTTGGCATCGTCTCACATCTGACAAACACCGCGACAAACTACCGCAGATTCAGATGCCTGACACCAGCGATTCCACAGATTGAGACGCAGCCCATGCAAAAACCCGGAAATGTGTAGCGCAAACACAGGGTTGTATTTAATAAAAAAGGTGATGACGTCGCCGATTTCCGCAGGGGCGCGGACATCGATCTTAGAGGGTTTAAAGAGCGCCAGGTTAGTGTGTGACAACATGCAAGAGATCAGTCATTCATTCATTGATCTCCTTGGATATACTGGTAAAGTAACCAGGCTGTTCGCTATCTAGCTACCTAATGAAGTAACATGATTGAACAAGGTGCAAACAAATGCCCACGAGTGGTTTTTCTCTAGGGCACTCGGAAACGGTACAGCGAACTACTGTCTGGGAGATTTTTTTTCCCTCCGCACTGGTGCTCCCAAAATAGAATGTCTGGTAGCACAGCAAAATATTTAGGAGCATGTGTGAACAAAATGATTGAACTTCCGAGCCCTGGTTGCAATACATTTTGCAAGACCATCTACACAATATTGATTCCACCTGTCAACAAGATTACTCATTATCTAATAAACATACAAACATCTGAACTGTTCTAAGCAGGTCATCAACGAATAAAAAGGGTATTTTACAACATACCCAGAGAACATGTTCTACTCTAGGACATCAAGGTTAACTGGCTGATTACCTTTACATCCTCAGACAAATGTCATACAATGCTTTCAGAAAGTATACCCCTCGACTTATTACACATTTTGTTGTTACAGCCTGAATTGAAAATGTATTCTGTCACCCATCACACCATGCCAAAAGTGAAAATATTTTTGCAAATGTATTGAAAATGAAATACAGAAATATCTCATTTGCATAAGTATTCACACCCTTTGTTATGACACTCCAAATTGTGCTCAGGTGCATCCAATTTCCTTTGCTCATCCTTGAGATGTCACTACAACTTGATTGGAGTTCACCTGTGGGCAATTCAATTGTTTGGGCATGATTTAGAAATAAACACACCGGTCTATATAAAAAGGTCCAACAGTTGACAGTGGATGCCAGAGCAGAAACTATACCATAAAATCCAAGGAACTGTCTGTAGATCTCCGAGAAATAATTGTGATGAGGCATATATCTGGGGAAGGATATAAAACAATTTCTAAAGTGTTGAAAGTGTCTAAGAGCAGTGGCCTCCATTGGAAAATGGAAAAAATATGGAACAACCGGGCAATAAGGACCTTGGGCAGGGAGGTGACCAAGAACTCAATGACCACTGACAGAACTACAGAGTTCCTTGCCTGAGATGGGAGAACCTGCCAGAATAACAGTCTACAGCAACTCACCAATCTGGGCTTTATTGGAGACTGGCTAGATGGAAGAACATGACAGCACAGCATACCTGTAGTTTGCAAATAGGCATGTGAAAGACAGAGCATAAGGAAAAAGATTCTGTGATCTGATGAAACAAAAATTGAACTATTTGGCCTGAATGCAAAGCTCTATGTCTGGAGAAAACCAGGCACAGCTCATCACCTGTCTAACACCATACCTACCTTGAAGCATGGTGGTGGCATGCTATGAGGAAAAAAAATAATAATCGATTGAATCGATTTTCAATTCAGGCTGTAACACAACATGTGGAATACATCAAGGGGTATGAATATTTTTGAAAGCATTGCATAAGTACATGTTGGGGTGCTGAGTCAGCATTTACAAAACTAACTGTAGGACCATTTCTGAGATTCAATGGAGGACAGAAAGATTTAAATCATTTGGGAGTTATAATACCTTATGTTTTAGGACCTTGTATGTTAGAGAGGCTGTTTAAAGAAAGAGGTCACTAGAGGGTTAGCCGATAGTAAATACACAGATAAAATACACCTTATATAATCATCCCCATACAAAGTTATCTGATGCATGGTCAACTGTTCACTCTACAGAACCATACAACGACTGTAAGCAGAGCTCTGTGTTGTTACCTGGCATGGGGTTACGTACCTGGGGATGGTGACACACTTGGTGTTACAGTTCTGGGTGGTGATGGCCTTCTCCAGCTCGTCCAGCTGTCCAGTCTTCTTCAGCTTCTTAACCAGGCTCTTGACAGCCTTCTCACACCACTTCTCCTCCTGGCCATTCTGTTCTCCACCCCCTGCTCCCCCGGGGCCGCTGGCTGACTTCTTCCACCCCAAGAGCCTCTTTACAACCGGAGGGGTGAAAGGCAAGATGGAGGACATTTTGGGTATAGCGAGGAGGATTCTTGAGAGAATTCAAACACACTCGGGAGGCAGAGGGGACCTGGAGGAAGGGAGGCACAGTTTGGCCCTTTCTCTGGTGTGGTCCCTCTGTTTCGTGAGGAATCACAGGGCTGGTGTGAGGATGAGCTAGATATGTGCAGAAGAGATAACACCTGAGGGAAAATCAAACAGGAATTCAGTAATGAATGTCTGAAAAAAAGAGATTGTGATGTGTGATAATGCACTCAATTGTGTGTGTGGGGTCCTTTACAAAGTGAATGGGTGGTCTTGAAAAACTAGTTAAATCCCTTATTCACCATAGCCGATTAAACTCAACCCCACAATTTATGGAGTTGAGCAGCGACTAGTGTGGGTGACCTGGAGCTCCGAAGTTTAGTGTAATAGCGGGCTCTTCTTTGTGTGCTGAAATAAATGTAAAAATGCGACATCGGAGCTCCAGTCCGCCCACACTAATCGGCCATGGTGGATAAGGGATTTTTCAAGACCACCCATAAAATCAGAGAGTTGAGTTTAGTCATTCAATCCCACCATCACATCCTTTTATCAGCAACAACTGCAGTTACATTAGGCAGCAGATCCAACCCGCTTGCTTACAGCTGCACTAGGGTCACAGACAGCCTTCCTGTGTACATTGAGTATAACAAACATTAGGAACACCTTCCTAATATTGAGCTGCACCCTCCCTTTTTGGGCACTACAAGGCGCTCAACGCGTTCCCACAGTTGGCTGGATGTCCTCGTGTCAACTTGGCTGGCTGTCATTTGGGTGGTGGACCGTTCTTGCTCAACAGTTACCCCCCCTTGTGTATCGTGAAAAACCTAGCAGCGTTGCAGTTCCTGACACAAACCAGTGCACCTGGCACCTACTACCATACCTCGTTTAAAAGACACTTAAATATTTTGTCTTGCTCATTCACAGTCTGAATGGCACACATACACATTCCTTGTCTCAACTGCCGCGAGGCTTAAAAATCCTTCTTTAACCAGTCTCCTCCCCTTCATCTACACTGATTGCAGTGGATTTAACAAGTGACATCAATAAGGAATCATAGCTTTCACCTGGATTCACCTGGTCAGTCTAGGTCATGGAAAAAGCATGCGTTTTTAATATTTGGTACACAGTGTATATCAAGACACTGCGGAGCCGGCACAAGATATGGCTTGGAAAACAGTTGTTCAATCTTCTCGGTGTAACGGGACAATTCAGAGTACATCCCTGGATTGAGGTACTTTTTCCGAGCCATATCTCGCGCTGGCTCTGTGGTGTCTTAAAGGGGGAATGGAAACATCGTTGGAAGTAAAGCCAAGCAAATAGATATATTCCATCCACTAATACTAAACATGTGCATACACTAACGCACACTGAACAAAAACAAACTATTTCAAAAACAGTTACAGTTCATATTAGAGGTCGACCGATTATGATTTTTCAACGCCAATACCGATTATTGGAGGACCAAAAAAGCAGATGCCGATTAATCAGCCATTTTTTTTGTTGTAATAATGACAATTACAGCAATACTGAATTAACACCTATTTTAACTTAATATAATACATCAAAATCAATTTAGCCTCAAATAAATAATGAAACATGTTCAATTTGGTTTAAATAATGCAAAAACAAAGTGTTGGAGAAGAAAGTAATATGTGCCATGTAAAATGTGTGCCATGTAAAAAAGCTAACGTTTGAGTTCCTTGCTCAGAACATGAGAACATATGAAAGTTGGTGAGAGACTTCAATATTCCAAGGTAAGAGGTTTTAGGTTGTAGTTAATATAGTATTTATAGGACTATTTCTCTCTATACCATTTGTATTTCATATACCTTTGACTATTGGATGTTCTTATAGGCACTATAGTATTGCCAGTGTAACAGTATAGCTTCCGTTCCCCTCCTCGCCCCTACCTGGGCTCGAACCAGGAACACATCGACAACAGCCACACTCGAAGCATCATTACCCATCGCTCCACAAAAGCCGCGGCCCTTGCAGCGCAAGGGGAATAACTACTCCAAATCTAAAAGCGAGTGACGTTTAAAACAGTATTAGCGCACACCCGGCTAACTAGCTAGCCATTTCACATTGGTTACACCAGCCATCAGGCTGATAGGCTTGAAGTCATAAACAGCGCTGTGCTTGCGAAGAGCTGCTGACAAAACGCAAGAAAGTGCTGTTTGAATGAATGATTACGGGCCTGCTGCTGCTCAGTCAGACTGCTCTATCAAATCAGACTTAATTATAACATAACAACACACAGAAATACGAGCCTTTGGTCATTAATATGATCGAATCCGGAAACTATAATTACAAAAACAAAACGTTTATTATTTCAGTGAAATACGGAACCGTTCGGTATTTTATCTAACGGGTGGCATCCCTAAGTCTAAATATTATTGTTACATTGCACAACCTTCAATGTTATGTCATAATTACATAACATTCTGGCAAATTGGTTCGCAATGAGCCAGGCAGCCCAAACTGTTGCATATACCCTGACTCTGCGTGCAATGAACGCAAGAGAAATGACACAATTTCACCTGGTTAATATTGCCTGCTAAACTGGATTAGTAGTTATAACTAGTGATTTTGATTGATTGTTTTTAGAAGATATGTTTAATGCTAGCTAGCAATTTACCTTGGCTTCTACTGCAGTCGCGTAACAGGCAGGCTACTCGTGGAGTGCAATGGTTAGAGTGTTGGACTAGTTAACTGTGCGGTTGCAAGATTGAAACCCCTGAGCTGACAAGGTACAAAACTGTCGTTCTGCCCCTGAACAAGGCAGTTAACCCACAGTTCCTAGGCAGTCATTGAAAATAAGAATGTATTCTTAACTGACTTGCCTAGTTAAATAAAAGTTATTTAAAAAATAAATAATAATAAAAATAAATAAATAAATAATAGGAAATCGACGCCCAAAAATACCGATTTCCGATTGTTATGAAAACTTGAAATCGGCCCTAATTAATTCCGATTAATCGGTCAACCTCTAGTTCATATAAGAAAATCAGTCTATGGATTTCACATGAACGGGAATACAGATATGCATCTGTTGGTCACAGATACCTTAAAAAAGTAGGGTTGTGGCTCACCATTTGCCTCATGCAGCACGACACATCTTTACATAGAGTTGCTCAGGCTGTTTGATTTTCAGCTTCCAGGAATTGTGTACAAATCCTTGTGACATGGGGCCATGCATCCTCATCATCATGCTAAAATATGAGGTGATGGCAGCGGATGAATAATATGAGAATGGCCCTCAATCTCGTCACAGAATCCCTCTGGATTGAAATTGCCATTGATAAAATGCAATTTTGTTCGTAGCTTATGCTGGCCCGTACCACAACCCCACCATGGGGCACTTTGTTCACAATGCTGACATCATCAAACCCCTCAACCAGGTAGACGGCGTCGTGTGGGTAAGTTGAAACCAGGATTCACTCGCGAAGAGCACACTTCTCTAGCGTGCCAGTGTCTATCGATGGAGAGTTGCATCCCCCCTTTTGCTCTCAGAACAGCTTCAATTTGTCGGGCATGGACTCTCAAGGTGCCGAAAGCTTTCCAAAAGTTGTGTCAAGTTGGCTGGATGTCCGGTACAGTTGAAACCAGGATTCACCCATGAAGAACACACTTCTCTAGTATGCCAGTGTCTATCGAAGGTGAGCATTTGTCCACTAAAGTCCATTACGACACCGAACTGCAGTTAGGGATCTTTTACTTCAGCTCATAAAACCAACACTTTTCATGTTTCTTTTTAGTATTTTTATATTGAACGTTTATTTGAGGTATGTGTAGCGCCATCTTGAATTGCCATAGTAATGATTGACGCCAATTGCGTTATTGGCAGATTTGAGCAAATTGTGAGTTTTGGTACGGGGACCGAAAGTGAATGAATGCTACTACCGGGAGGCTCCTCGCCTCCACTGGACCTGAAAGGTTTCTCACAACTTTGACAGCTTTGAGATCAGGACAACAATTTGTTTTTATGTTAGTAATTATAATATGTACATATACATCTTTTATTGATAAGACAAGTCTGTGAAATTTACTTTTGACAGTCAGCCAAAAACAAGGTAGCTAGTTAGCCAGCCGACTTGATTTAGCTCATTTTGTCTTTGTGTTAATGTAGACTTTGATAATTTTAGTTAAGTGCTCATATTGACAATTTGAAGAACACTTGTCATCATTAGTATTAGCTAGCTAAGAGCTAAAATTAACTGGCTAGTGTCGGATTCCATTTGTAGCTAACGAGCTACAGCAGATAGCTTACCAGCCACAACTAAGAGGGCTGCAGGATTGCTATTTTACCAGTAAAATGTATGATACCCATATAATTATTAGCTAGCTAGATCATTAGGTGTCTGTTTATATATGTGATATGATTCCTAAAAATAGCAAACCTGCTGGCTGATGATTGCAAGAATGAATGTAGCCTAAGGCTGAAGCTTAACCCTTATGATGAAAACTAGCTAATAGCTATGACATTTGAAAGCTTAGGCTGGTAGTCAGTTTTGCAACAAAATCATCCTGGTTTAGCTGGTAATGGTCGTTGTGTACTATTACCTTGCAAAAGTATTCCGACCCCTTGGATTTCTTCAAATTGTGTTACAAAGTGGGATGAAAACGTATTTAAAATGTTACTTTTTTTTGTCAACAATCTACTCAAAATACTCTGTCAAGGTGAAATAAAAATGCATCAATTTTTTTTTTTAAATAAAATAATACAAAGTAATTACTCAAATGTAGCCACAGCTCTTTTGTTCAGGCAAGCCTGTTCTGGAGTAAAATGTCTTAACAAATCACATAAGTTACATGGACTATGAAATAATAGGGGTTCAAGGGCTGACCCCAATTAGTCCATTGGTCGATTATTTGGTTGATAGGCTGTTGGTCAGCCGAGATAAAAACAATTGGGGTCGAGAAGTAGCAAAATATGTTTTTTCTCAGAGGGCTAATTCATTGAGTCTGCAGGGAAGCCACGGTCCTAGAAGGGGACACAAGGCACATCTCTCTCCAGAATGCGCTCGTTCACCATTTCGTGCTCAATCAGCATTTCATAACTTAAATTGTGTGAATAGTTCGCCCTTTGATTTTTAATGTCTATCCCCATTACACATATCAGTAGTAGCCTACATTTACAGTTAATTCCCATAATTTCTAATCTACAATATTTATTTGGTTATGGTAATTTCTGTTAATACATTCATGCCTGATTCACACGTCTCAGTGCAGAGGCCGTGTGGCTGGCACCCCAGTAGTACATTTACTGTTCTAAATTTACAATGTTTGTTTGGCTAAGGTAATTTCTCTTAATGCATTCAATATATTGTTACAGTCATGTACCTTTCCCATTGTCAGGGTGGACACGTTGTTTGCAGAGCACACAACCTATGCTACATTTGAGAAACAAATTTTGGTTTATTTAATTCCATTTAAGAGTTGTCAATTTATTCACTGTCTTTTATTTGGTGCGCTTATGCCAATGTTGAGTACGCACCCAATTACGCCAATGTTGAGTACGCACCCGATTACGCCAATGTTGGGTACGCACCCGATTACGCCAATGTTGGGTACGCACACGATTACGCCAATGTTGGGTAAGCACCTGATTACGCATACAGAAGTAGGCCTAGCCTACCTGGCCCATTTGGGGAGCTCTGATAATATTGCTGATCTAATTAACTCAGTATTGCTGATCTAATTAACTCACTACTGCTCAAAACAGCAAGTAACCTTTTTCAGAAACCATTGAGAATGACAATGGTTCCATAACGCATTTGACAAATATTTCCATCTCTCCCCCATACATATACACATATTTTACATATACACATATTTTACACACACACACACACACACACACGCAAAAGTTTGGGGTCACTTAGAAAAAAGAAAAATTTCCATTAAAATAACAGTACATTGATCAGAAAAACAGTGTAGACATTGTTAATGTTGTAAATGATTATTGTAGCTGGAAACAGCAGATTTTTAATGGAATATCTACATAGGCGTACAGAGGCCCATTATCAGCAACCATCACTCCTGTGTTCCAATGGCATGTTGTGTTAGCTAAACCAAGTTTATAATTTTAAAAGGCTAATTGATCATTAGAAAACCCCTTTGCAATTATGTTAGCACAGCTGAAAACTGTTGTACTGATTAAAGAAGCAATAAGACTGGCCTTCTTTAGACTGGTTTTGTATCTGGAGCAACAGCCTTGGTGGGTTTGATTACAGGCTCAGAATGGCCAGAAACAAAGAACTTTCTTGTGAAACTCATCAGTCTATTCTTGTTCTGAGAATTGAAGGCTATTCCATGCGAGAACTTGTCAAGAAACTGAAGATCTTGTACAACGCTGTGTACTACTCCCTTCACAGAACAGTGCAAACTTGCTCTAACCAGAATAGAAAGAGTGGGAGGCCCCGGTGCACAACTGAGCAAGAGGACAAGTACATTAGAGTGCCTAGTTTGAAAAACCGACACCTCACAAGTCCTCAACTCGCAGCTTCATTAAATAGTACCCGCAAACACCAGTCTCAACGTCAACAGTGAAGAGGCGACTCCGGGATGCTTGTCTTCTAGGCAGAGTTGCATAGAAAAAGCCATATCTCAGACGGGCTAATAAAAAGATTAAGATGGGCAAAAGAACACACACTGGACAGAGGAACTCTGCCTAGAAGGCCAGCATCCCGGAGTTGCCTCTTCACTGTTGACGTTGAAACGACATTTCTAAGTGACCATAAACTTTTGAACGGTAGTGTACTTTTGGCCATGTAGTATATTACTATTCTGAGTTTCAAGCCTTACAAAATAAGGAAGACTCAATATTCAAGTGTTTCCTCTATCTTCATTAGGATGTTGTGTAAATGGCAGTTTGGGGGAAAAGCGTAGATGTTCGTATAAGATAGATGTTCACATGTTTTGTCTTGACTGATTGCCATTTGATTTATGTGGTGCTATTGTATGTCATAGTTTAAAGGGCTGTTTCTCAACTTTCAAAATGTATCATGTTTTCATATACTGTTTGATAATCGTAATGTTGCTCTGTAATGCACGCCAAGTTCATGGTCTTTCAGACAGTGTGGAAAACCTGCCAGTGATGCAACAATGCCACTATGGCGATTTACAGTTAACGTTAGTTAGCTGGTGTTCTAAAGCCTAGTGTTTCCATTCCCCTTTAATATACACAAGAATGCTGTCCAACCCTAATGCAGCTGAAAGCAAGTGGGTCGGATCTGCTGGCTATAGCAATAAGTTAACATCATAGCTACCATTGTTTGCGAATATACACATACACAAAAATAATATTGAAATACTAACAGTGCGGGTGGATTCTGTATAACACCACATCTCAATTTACCGGGTGGTTAGCTAGCTGCAGTGATTAACTGTTTAATTGATAAACTCCAATGCTGGTTAGATTATTTATTGTAGGTACAAGTAGTAGCAAGCTAGCTATCTCGGCTAAAGTAAGGGGCTAGCTAGTTATCCGGGCCATAGCTAACGTTAGCTAGCTAGCACTTCCAGGCCAGTTGGTTGATGGCCATTTTATCAGCAGTAAATCAACTAACGTTAACTATATAGCTAGTCAAATTAGATAGCTTTTCATAGCTACCTTATATATGAATAATCAATTGTTAACTTGGCTAAGGAAATTATTGAGTACGTAACTTGTATGGTTGGAGTACATTATCGCCCATTCCTATTGTTGTGCTACAACAATTAGCTAGTTAGCTAACCCAGGCTTACTCTCAATACAGCTAACGTTAGCTAAATGACGAGCTAGCTAGTTCGCTAACGTAAGCTATAATGAAACAATTATTTGATTACGACACCACCATTGCCAGTTAGAATAACAATTGCATGTTATATTAACACTTGAAGTGATAAATAAGATAGCTAGACCAAATGTTTTAAAAAACCATAGCAGCTAACATCACACAAAACAAAAGTCGAGGGAAAATTAAAAGCATTGCATTACCCCTTGATGATGATAATCTCGAGCTCTTCTCCGTGTAACGATATATGCAGTAGACAAAGGGGAAACCTTTCCTTTAAACCCAACTATAAATGTAGCCGCTATCTCGACGAGAAGATTGCTGTATTTTCTCAAGTCTGATACCTGGCTAGCCGCTTAGCTTCACAAGTTAGCTAGACCTGAACAAGAAAGACACCCTAGTAGGCTAGCTGCACGCAGAATCTTAATCCCTCCTGATTGGATCAAAGAAGACAATCACATTATTTTAGCATATCGGATTGGCCTACAGCAATGTCAATCTTTTTTGTTGATTTGACAGCATGGTTTATTTTTCGAATCTGTCGTTGACATTGTCAGAGTGAGGAACTAGCTTGCGATACATACTTTTATATGAATTGATATAACTGATAAACCTTTCTCATAGTCCATAAAGACTAGAGGTGAGGACAGAAATATTGCATGTAGCGGCATCCCCTAATTTGAAATGATGCACAATTGGTTACTCAAAGACAAGATTTCACGCGGAAAAAAAATCCAGGCTACTTTAGATAACAGGTTGATGAGACAACTTTATATGATGTTTCTGTTTGAAAGTAGCAACCGCGGCTTGTGTATCTCTCATTCCTCCGTTGAAATCATTGATCTAACACATCTGAGTGGCAGGTTTCAAAGCTCTTCCTAAATCAAATTGTATTGGTCGCATAGGTCTACACATACCTCGACTAACCTGTACCCACGCACAGGTGCATCGATGCTAATGTTTCTAGCTCCAACAACGCACCCTACCTAACAATACAAAACATTAATACACAAATCCACAAAATAAAAGAAACAACTTAAGAAATATCAGAACAAGATATGTCAGAGTCCGGAATATAAAATATATCAAATCAAATCAAATCAAATTTTATTTGTCACATACACATGGTTAGCAGATGTTAATGCGAGTGTAGCGAAATGCTTGTGCTTCTAGTTCCGACAATGCAGTAATAACAAGTAATCTAACTAACAATTCCAAACTACTGTCTTGTACACAGTGTAAGGGGATAAAGAATATGTACATAAGGATATATGAATGAGTGATGGTACAGAGCAGCATAGGCAAGATACAGTAGATGGTATCGGGTACAGTATGTACAAATGAGATGAGTATGTAAACAAAGTGGCATAGTATAGTATAAAGTGGCTAGTGATACATGTATTACATAAGGATACCGTCGATGATATAGAGTACAGTATATACGTATGCGTATGAGATGAATAATGTAGGGTAAGTAACATTTATATAAGGTAGCATTGTTTAAAGTGGCTAGTGATATATTTACATCATTTCCCATCAATTCCCATTATTAAAGTGGCTGGAGTTGAGTCAGTGTCAGTGTGTTGGCAGCAGCCACTCAGTGTTAGTGGTGGCTGTTTAACAGTCTGATGGCCTTGAGATAGAAGCTGTTTTTCAGTCTCTCGGTCCCAGCTTTGATGCACCTGTACTGACCTCGCCTTCTGGATGATAGCGGGGTGAACAGGCAGTGGCTCGGGTGGTTGATGTCCTTGATGATCTTTATGGCCTTCCTGTGACATCGGGTGGTGTAGGTGTCCTGGAGGGCAGGTAGTTTGCCCCCGGTGATGCGTTGTGCAGACCTCACTACCCTCTGGAGAGCCTTACGGTTGAGGGCGGTGCAGTTGCCATACCAGGCGGTGATACAGCCCGCCAGGATGCTCTCGATTGTGCATCTGTAGAAGTTTGTGAGTGCTTTTGGTGACAAGCCGAATTTCTTCAGCCTCCTGAGGTTGAAGAGGCGCTGCTGCGCCTTCTTCACGATGCTGTCTGTGTGAGTGGACCAATTCAGTTTGTCTGTGATGTGTATGCCGAGGAACTTAAAACTTGCTACCCTCTCCACTACTGTTCCATCGATGTGGATAGGGGGGTGTTCCCTCTGCTGTTTCCTGAAGTCCACAATCATCTCCTTAGTTTTGTTGACGTTGAGTGTGAGGTTGTTTTCCTGACACCACACTCCGAGGGCCCTCACCTCCTCCCTGTAGGCCGTCTCATCGTTGTTGGTAATCAAGCCTACCACTGTTGTGTCGTCCGCAAACTTGATGATTGAGTTGGAGGCGTGCGTGGCCACGCAGTCGTGGGTGAACAGGGAGTACAGGAGAGGGCTCAGAACGCAACCTTGTGGGGCCCCAGTGTTGAGGATCAGCGGGGAGGAGATGTTGTTGCCTACCCTCACCACCTGGGGGCGGCCCGTCAGGAAGTCCAGTACCCAGTTGCACAGGGCGGGGTCGAGACCCAGGGTCTCGAGCTTGATGACGAGCTTGGAGGGTACTATGGTGTTGAATGCCGAGCTGTAGTCGATGAACAGCATTCTCACATAGGTATTCCTCTTGTCCAGATGGGTTAGGGCAGTGTGCAGTGTGGTTGAGATTGCATCGTCTGTGGACCTATTTGGGCGGTAAGCAAATTGGAGTGGGTCTAGGGTGTCAGGTAGGGTGGAGGTGATATGGTCCTTGACTAGTCTCTCAAAGCACTTCATGATGACGGATGTGAGTGCTACGGGGCGGTAGTCATTTAGCTCAGTTACCTTAGCTTTCTTGGGAACAGGAACAATGGTGGCCCTCTTGAAGCATGTGGGAACAGCAGACTGGTATAGGGATTGATTGAATATGTCCGTAAACACACCGGCCAGCTGGTCTGCGCATGCTCTGAGGGCGCGGCTGGGGATGCCATCTGGGCCTGCAGCCTTGCGAGGGTTAACACGTTTAAATGTCTTACTCACCTCGGCTGCAGTGAAGGAGAGACCGCATGTTTTCGTTGCAGGCCGTGTCAGTGGCACTGTATTGTCCTCAAAGCGGGCAAAAAAGTTATTTAGTCTGCCTGGGAGCAAGACATCCTGGTCCGTGACTGGGCTGGGTTTCTTCCTGTAGTCCGTGATTGACTGTAGACCCTGCCACATGCCTCTTGTGTCTGAGCCGTTGAATTGAGATTCTACTTTGTCTCTGTACTGGCGCTTAGCTTGTTTGATAGCCTTGCGGAGGGAATAGCTGCACTGTTTGTATTCGGTCATGTTACCAGACACCTTGCCCTGATTAAAAGCAGTGGTTCGCGCTTTCAGTTTCACACGAATGCTGCCATCAATCCACGGTTTCTGGATAGGGAATGTTTTAATCGTTGCTATGGGAACGACATCTTCAACGCACGTTCTAATGAACTCGCACACCGAATCAGCGTATTCGTCAATGTTGTTATCTGACGCAATACGAAACATCTCCCAGTCCACGTGATGGAAGCAGTCTTGGAGTGTGGAGTCAGCTTGGTCGGACCAGCGTTGGACAGACCTCAGCGTGGGAGCCTCTTGTTTTAGTTTCTGTCTGTAGGCAGGGATCAACAAAATGGAGTCGTGGTCAGCTTTTCCGAAAGGGGGGCGGGGCAGGGCCTTATATGCGTCGCGAAAGTTAGAGTAACAATGGTCCAAGGTCTTTCCTCCCCTGGTTGCGCAATCGATATGCTGATAAAATTTGGGGAGTCTTGTTTTCAGATTAGCCTTGTTAAAATCCCCAGCTACAATGAATGCAGCCTCCGGATAAATTGTTTCCAGTTTGCAGAGAGTTAAATAAAGTTCGTTCAGAGCCATCGATGTGTCTGCTTATATATATATGTATATAATGGTGCGTATGGACAGTATAAAAATATGAAAGGTGTGTACAACACCAATTATATAGGATTTACAGATGAAGTGGGTTGTATGTATGTAACATTTTTAATGTGACCAGTGTTCAATCACTATGTACATAGGGCAGACACACTGAAAATGATCAATCCCATATTGGTCTTTCACAGTCAGGCCAACCCAAGCTGTACTGTGCAGGTAAGCTATTGGTAGGCCCACTATTGAACAGATAAATGAGGCTGTCAACTGACTCAGAAATTCACAGGTTTCTGATGAATTATTTTCCTGTTCTGTTGGTTTTCTTCCTTTCATTGGTTAGATGCGAAAGGCATTATCCTATTCATATTAATAACCATGATAGTTGTTGCATCTTTAATCTCACCTCTTCCTAACTTTGGATATTTTCATCTCTGTTGATGAAACTGCTCGCATGTGTGGTGCACATTTTAGAAAGGTGTTTTCCTGCAAATTGCATTTTGGAACATTGGTGCGTAGGCCTACCACATTGTGCTTGCAAATGTGAAGAAATTGTTTATCAACATTTTAAGCTAAACATTCTAGTCTGTTCCATCAGTCTGTCATCTTTTCTTTTGTTTGTACTGTATTTTTCATTACGTGTCGGACCGCAGTAAGACTAGCTGTTGGTTTTGGTGCCCGGCTAATGTATATCCTAATAAATCAAAGCAAGCCTTATTAATTGATACAGCATATACCTCTACTACACTACTTTGATATGCATCGTGGGGATTAAGATGTGAGTATACGCAATGATCACTGAAAAATAAGTGGGTATACCTGCATATACCCACCACTACACCACTGAGTGTGCCCCTGGTGGTGCGTTGGGCTGACCGCACCACCCTCTGGAGGACGATACAGTCCAACAGGACGCTCTCAGTTGTGCATTGTAGAAGTTTGTGAGGGTCTTCTTCTTCACACTGTCTGTGTGGATGGGCCATTTCAGGTTGTCAGTGCACACCGAGGAACTTGAATATTTTCACCCTCTCCACTGCGACCCATCGATGTGGATGGGGGCGTACTCTCTGCTGGCTCCTGAAGTCCACGATCAGCTCCTTAGTTTTGTTGACGTTGAGGAATAGGTTAATGTCCTGGCACCACTCTGCCAGGGTCTTCTCCCTGTAGGCTGTCTGGTCATTGTTGGTAATCAGGCCTACCACTTGTTCGTCAGAAAACTTGATGATTGAGTTGGAGACGTGTGTGGCCACACAGTCATGGGTGAACAGGGAGTACAGGAGGGGGCTGAGCACGCTAGTACAGTATCAAATCACATTTATTTATAAAGCCCTTCTTACATCAGCTGATATCTCAAAGTGCTGTACAGAAACCCAGCCTAAAACCCCAAACAGCAAGCAATGCAGGTGTAGAAGCACGGTGGCTAGGAAAAACTCCCTAAAAAGGCCAGAACCTAGGAAGAAACCTAGACAGGAACCAGGCTATGAGGGGTGGCCAGTCCTCTTCTGGCTGTGCCGGGTAGAGATTATAACAGAACATGGCCAAGATGTTCAAATGTTCATAGATGACCAACAGGGTCAAATAATAATAATCACAGTGGTTGCACAACAGGTCAGCACCTCAGGAGTAAATGTCAGTTGGCTTTTCGTAGCTGATCACATTCAGAGTATCTCTACTGCTCCTGCTGTCTCTAGAGAGTTGAAAACAGCAGGTCTAGGGACTGGGGACTGGGGACAGCAAGGAGTCATCAGGCCAGGTAGTCCTGAGGCATGGTCCTAGGGCTCAGGTCCTTTGAGAGAGAGAAAGAAAGACAGAGAGAAAGAAAGAAAGAAAGAAAGGAGAGAAAGAGAGAGAGCATACTTAAATTCACACAGGACACAGGATAAGACAGGATAAATACTCCAGATATAACAGACTGACCCTAGCCCCCCGACACATAAACTACTGCAGCATAAATACTGGAGCCTGAGACAGGAGGGGTCGGGAGACACTGTGGCCCCATCCGACGATACCCCCGGACAGGGCAAAACAGGCAGGATATAACCCCACCCACTTTGCCAAAGCACAGCCCCCACACCACTAGTATATGTTCGTGACCACATCAAGGAAGGGATGAAAGAAGCAATTTAAAAAGTATTCAAACAGGGCCTCGAATTCACCACCATGGTATCATCTTAATAGTCTAAGTGGCTTCCTTTCCTCATTTCCTTCCATTCATCTGCATGAATGTGGAAAACCAGGATGGGCGGAAGCAAAATTTAGGGAGCATCAAAACCATGATGAGTAAATTTAGACTGACTGACTGATCAACACATAATATTGAGTAGTTATTTAGGATGTAAGGTGATTTGTAGATCATTCAGTCAGTCTCGACTAACCTTTAAAGTCAGCTGCAATGTCAAAAGAATCTCCTTTAAAGTAGGCAAGCCCTGGGTGTTCAATATTGCAGCCAACTGCCGACTGACTGATCTACAAAGAACCTTGCATCATAACTAACTACTTATTGTTATTTTTTAGATCAGTCAGTCACAATTTATCCATTATACATTAGTTTTGATCAATTCGAACACTGCCAAAGAGAGGAAGCCAATGTCGACTACTGGGTCACAGGGAGAATTTCAATTGCATTCCTTGATTCCTCCTCGTGTTCTCTCCTCACCTCCTTCTCAAAACCCATTAGAAGGAGGTGAGGAGAGAGTATCCAAGGAATCAAGGAAATGCAATTGAGATTCTCCCACACTCCACAAGTCGTCCTCATAGGTCACGTTCGAGAGGATCAAAACCTCAATGTATCATAGGTAAATTGTGAATGACTGACTGATCTACAAATAATAATGAGTTGTTATTTATGATGCAAGGTCATTTGTAGATCAGTTAGTCGGAGGCCATTGTAGTCGGACAGTGAACAAAGACATTGTAATCTTGTTTTTTTAGTAGTAAAATGTAAAAAAAATTGTCATCTGTCCTCATAGAGCTCCTTCACACTCACTGATTGGTTCAATGTTCAATTAGTATCACCTGGCATCATTATAAAAATCCTTGACCTGAACATTATTGCATTATTTGGTCATCTTGCATTCATCAGGCATGGCTTTCTATCTGCTTCTGAGTATATCAATTTTGGAAATCTCAGGTGAGTAATGGGGCATGCTTGTGGTTGACTGCTTTCACCAATCCTTTACGCTTGTATTTAACTGTTTTTGTCGTTGGACTAAATCTGCCACCAGTAAGAATTTTGCCAGCTTCATAAAGTAGCCAATGTTGCTAATAATACATTTGGCTAACTGTTATCAACACTGATGTTTGGAATTGTCAATAGACTTGTTGTCTTTGGTTCAGGTGAAAGGTCAGTACCCAACTTTAGTAAAAAAAAACTTGTAATTATTACTTAGTCATTCAAGTGAAACTTCCCAGTCATAACTCTGAACTTCTGATAACTCCAACAGCATTGAATGCCCAATAGTTGTACCAAAAACTGACTAGACCGCCCTCTACAATCCACATTGTTGTTCACAGAATGATTACTTTTAATTCCTGTGTAATTGTTCATATTTAGAGAATTAATCATTTATTCTCTACTTCCAAATAGTTTTGAGTGTAGCTGTGCAGACTCCATTGAAATGCAACCTGGGCACCAAACCTTGCAAGGATGGATCTGAGTGTATTCTCTACCAGCATGTGTGTGACGGTGAAGTCGACTGTAGGGATGGCTCTGATGAGGAGGACTGCACTGTCACATGCACTAAAGGTCTCCACTCGATTTCCATTGCTTTCACCAATCTAGTGTTCAATCAGTGATTTCCTCAAGGAAGGATGGACTCCAGGGTCTTTAAATCATCCGTTTCAGTTCATTGCTGTCCCTCCAACATTTTGAATTAGTGTTTCATCCATTCATTTAGGCCAGTTTCTGTGTGCCCATGGGAAGAAGTGCATTGACCAGAGGCAGGTGTGTGACGGGGTGGCCCAGTGTCAGGACCGCTCTGATGAGGTGGACTGCCTAGAGTACATGGAGGGCTGTGCCCACCACTGTGACAAGACCCGCTGCCTCCCTGACAACTTCCTCTGTGATGGAGAGGAGGACTGCCTGGATGGCACTGATGAGGCAGACTGTGGTAATGTCACTATTGCCTCTAGAGTTTTGCTTTAACATGGTCCTTATTACATCTTTGAACTTATGTAAACGCATGTCGCTTTTTATTGCATCTTGTCCTTTGACACAAGTCAGTTTCACCATCTCCCCAGATTCAGACTCCGATGGTCACAAAAATCCTGATGATGAAGTTTCTGAAAATGACTCAAGCAACTACAAAGGGATTACCACCATGTCTGCACCAGCACCCCTCAAATGTCCTTTTGGCATGAAACCATGTCAGGACAAGACTGAGTGTGTTCTTTACAGCCATGTGTGTGATGGAGATGCAGATTGTAAAGATGGCTCAGATGAGGAGACATGTTCATTAGAATGTGAAAATGGTAAGAATCGGTGCATAGAAATGTGTATGACATTTTGAGAAGCATATTTCTCCCCTGTTTTATATTGTATAAGACAATGCTACTCTAGTGCAGTGGTTCCCACCCAGGGCTACTAGGATGGGTTTTACATGGCCTATCCACAGGGTACACAGGGTACAGATTTACTGGGTACTTCAAGACTAATGAGTCCGTAGGCCTACTGGTAAAATGCACATGAGGGGGTATTTCAGGCAGAGAAATTCAGTCGGTGGTACAGTAACCGCAGAAGGTGGGAACCAGTTCATCTTGTGTAATACATGCTTACTGTAGCAACATTTTGAACTAGCTAGCATATTTGCATTCACTCAAATACCAATAGAACATACACACAGAACATAGTTGCATGTTTAGCGTTCCATCGTAGAAATATTCCTCACAGGGCACCATTTCATTGTTATTGACTGTTCTTAAACTGTGCTGTATGTTCAGGCCAGTTTCAGTGTGCCCATGGGAAGAAGTGCATTGACCAGAGGCAGGTGTGTGACGGGGTGGCCCAGTGTCAGGACCGCTCTGATGAGATGCACTGCCTGAAGCCCATGGAAGGCTGTGCTCACCACTGTGACAACAAGACCCGCTGCCTCCCTGACACCTTCCTCTGTGATGGGGAGAGGGACTGCCTGGACGGCACCGACGAGGCCAACTGTGGTAATGCCCCCCCCCACCACTGTCACACTTGCTGCTTGAGTTTTGCTCAAAAAATTGTCCTTATCTATCTTTACACAAGTTGCATTATAATTTATTGCCTTTTGTCCTTTGATACTAAAGTCAGTATTTCATCCTTAGATTCAGACTCCACTGATGATCATAAAAATCATCGCTATTTTGTTGCTGAAGATTATGACAGCAACAACGAAGGGAATGCCACCTCAATGTCTGCACCAGCACCCCTCAAGTGTACTTTTGGCACTAAACCATGCAAGAACAATATTGAGTGTGTGCTTTACAGCCATGTGTGTGATGGAGAGGCAGATTGTAAAGATGGCTCCGATGAGGAAGAGTGTTCATTAGAATGTGGAAGTGGTAAGAATCAGTCAACTTAAAAATACAAATTGTAGTTTGACATTTTGAAAAGCATATTCCTCCCCCAGCTTTTATTGTTCTGTACATGACAATACTGCTCTCTAGTGTAATGCATGTTTACTGTAACCTTTAACTATCTGGAATTCACTCAAATACCAATAGAACATACACACACACACACACACACACACACACACACACACACACACACAGAACATAGTTGCATAGACTACTGCATGTTTAGAGTTCCATCTTAGACATATTCCTCACAGGTCACCATTTCATTGTTATTGACTGCTCTTAAACTGTGCTGTATGTTCAGGCCAGTTTCAGTGTGCCCATGGGAAGAAGTGCATTGACCAGAGGCAGGTGTGTGACCGGGTGGCCCAGTGTCAGGACCGTTCTGATGAGATGCACTGCCTGAAGCCTATGGAAGGCTGTGCCCACCACTGTGACAACAAGACCCGCTGCCTCCCTGACACCTTCCTCTGTGATGGCGAGAGGGACTGCCTGGACGGCACCGACGAGGCCAACTGTGGTTTGTTCCATTTCCAAGGGACCACTAAACTGTTAAGCAGAACTGTGGCCATGTTGAATCTGTCAATATTGTCCAAACTTCTCGATTTTAGAGGAAGTTCAATTTAAGAAATTTCCGATTGGTCCCCTTTACCCATAGCTGATGAGAGCTGCGGCAGTGGGGAGTTCCGTTGCACCAGTGGTCAGTGTGTATCTATAAGCATGCGCTGCGACGGGCATCCTGACTGTTGGGACCACTCTGACGAGGAGAGCTGCCACAAGCCCCCCCAGTGCACCACCAACCGCCGCTGCCCACAAAGCCAGGAGTGTCTGCTGGAGGAGTGGGTCTGTGATGGGGAGCAGGACTGTAAAGATGGCTCTGATGAAGAGGTGGGAATATTTGGCCTGGGTGCAAGTCTGTTTCGCATGACTATTCCATAAGGAGTTGGCAGAAACTGACAGGCAGGATGGTTAATGTTAGATTAGTAGAATTGAGTTATTTTAATGGGTTACAGCCTTAGTACTCAATTGCTTTTGAATGACTTAGGATGGCCTCACGCCAACTGAGCTTGCGCGGCTGTTCGCTATACGATAGCGCAGTGGTAATTACGAGGCTAGTAGCTAATGTGCTTTTACCTCGTGATGTGACTCAACTTGAGTATAATACGGTATATTGAATTCTCTTTCAGAATTGCGAGATGGTCCAATTGAAGTGTGGGGCGTTCCAGTGGGCCTGTACATCAAAGAGCCAATGTGTTCCCAAAGCTTGGAGATGTGATGGAACAAAGGACTGTGCTGACGACAGTGACGAGGCAGGATGTGCGTAACGAGAAACTTATTCCAGCTGTGTATGAATTGTTAATTACTGGATTGTTATGTTGAAACTGAATTTGTACTAAATGAATAAGCCTTTCAATTTAGACATTAGTAAAAAATCAATTAACTTGGTTGTTTTTGTACATTTAATAGGTGGTCAGGTGGCAACATGCCCCTCTCACCAGTTCCAGTGTGCTAGTACGTCAGAGTGTTTGGACATGGCCCTGGTGTGTAACTCAGTCAGAAATTGTGCTGATGGTTCTGATGAGGGTGGCGACTGCAAAACCACGTGTCCAGACAAAGCCATATGTGTCCAAAACTGCTACAGCACACCACAGGGAACAGTGAGTAATGGGGAAATGCTCTTAAGTTAAAAAAAATAACATATTTATCTGCTTCTCATTGTTTGACCACCTCTACCGATTCTGTTTCTCTCCCATAAAGAGGTGTGGGTGTAAGGCTGGTTACCAGCTCGACGAGGATGCAGTGTCCTGTGGTGATATTGATGAGTGTGTAGGTGGTAGACAAGGTGTTTGCAGCCACTCATGCGTAAACACTCCGGGCTCCTTCCACTGTCACTGCAACCCTGGTTACCTGCTGGAATCTGATGGCCGCCACTGCAAGATCATGGGTAAAATTAGTGAAATATCAAGGCCTCTGCTTGATTTTTATTTTTTAAATTGGGAATGAATGTGCACGACAGTGAACTGACTTTGGGAATGCAAGGTATGTTGGCTGAAGTACTCGTATGTCACACAGGTCTATACAAACCCACTTTCTTTTCCCACAGGTGAGCCTTATCTTCTGGCCTCTGTGCAGACAGACCTGTTCCTTGTTGGGCTGAGAAGCAGTAGTCTGGATGTCCTGGTGTCCTCTGCTAAGAAAGCCATCCTGTCTGTGGACTATGACTGGAGGGATCAGAGGGTTTTCTGGGTCAGCCTGGATTCAGAGAGCATAAAGTGGTCCTCTCTAGACCAAAAAAAACGAGGAACTCTTTTCAAAGGTTAGTATTATGGTTAAACTAAGCATAACGATTGAGGCTGTAAATAGACCTGTTTTCACAGTGCTAAGTTTTGTTCAATTGTTAAATCTTAAACAATTTTGATCTCTACAGGCATCAAATCTGACTGCATTGCTGTTGACTGGGTAGGGAGAAACCTGTACTGGATTGATGGCATTGGAGGTGGTCGGATTATTGCTATTGGATTAAACTCAACCATTACAAGCGCTCTGGATCTCACTGTCATTCTTGACAAGGAATTTAAACAACTTCTCTCTCTGGCACTCCTGCCACAGAAGGGGCAAGTATATTTTGTAGTTGTGACTGATGAACGGCACCCACCCAAACGTTTTTTTAAATTTGACTAAATTAATACATGCTGCTAAACAATCTTGATCAGGGTCTTGAGTTGGTTTCCACTGAACTGCTGTCCTATTGTAGGCTCATGTTATTTAATGATTTATGTATTTTGTTTTCAGGAGACAGACCTTTTCAGTAATCAACAATAACATTGATTTGGATTTCATTGCAGGCTCCTGTTCTGGTCGGAGATTAGTAACGAGGCAAAGATTGAGCGGGCCGGAATGGATGGGTCTGAGAGGAGAGTGGTGGTCAGTCACAGCCTCAGCTGGCCAGGCAGTCTGGCCGTGGACCCAATAGGGGAGCGGCTCTACTGGACGGACAAGAAACTTGGGTGCATTGGCTCAGCCACCCTGGATGGCGGGGACGTCAAGGTACTACAAATGGATGGGTGTTTGCATAGGACTAGATCAGACTTTGACTTTAAATTAAATCCTACCTGAGTTGGATAACCTATTAAAGCCATATTTCAATGTCTGCTATCTATTCCTTTCCCTCCTGAAGATTCTGCAGTTGACGGAGACCACCAACCCGTTCTCGGTCACAGTTTTCAATGACCTGCTCTACTGGTCAGACACCAAGAGGGGAACTATTCAAGGGGCTAATAAAATCACTGGAAAGAACTGCAAAGTTCTACTCAAACGACCTGCACAGCCCTTTGGACTCAAAGCAAGTATCTTTTCCCCCAATTTTAATGTGTGAATTGTAAAATTTTAATTTCACCTAAATAAGATGGCAATCTCATGGGTTTCCTGTAATTGCACAGAACATGTTTGTATTCAAATGTGTGTGTAATGATTTGCATGTATCTCGGGATGCAGGTCATTCATCCACTGCTGCAAACAAGCACTGATAGTCCCTGTGAGAAACTTCATTGCTCTCACCTGTGTGTATTGGCCCCCGGCCCCAAAGGGGTCTGCAAGTGTCCCTCTGGTCTGCTCCTAGCAGAGGATGGCCTCAACTGCTCCAACCTGGTCAACTCTGCCTTCCTCTTGGTGTTGTCTCCAACAGTTGTCACACAGGTAGGACTCTGCCCACTCAGGTTTACCCACTTCACTTGATACTGCACTATATCCAATGCCACTAGCTACATGTTAATGAATCAACGTCTCTGTCCTCTAAAATGAAAAGCTCTTAAGAATGCCTGGTCACATAAGCTCTCAGTAATAACCTGTACTTTGAGTCGAGCCCGATTGGCTTTGCGTGCTACTTGTGTGCAGTTATTCAGGAGTAAATGCCAAACTTCTCCACCATGTACTTAGACATATGCATGTGTGTCTCTAGATCTACCTGCAGACCATGCTCAGTGCTGTGGGCCTGAAGACCTGGCCTGAGCACCTCTCTCTACCTCTCGCCAATGTCAATGAGGCAGACATTTTGGATTACACCCTACGAGACAAGATGTTGTACCTGGCTGACTCCGGCCAGTCCTCTGTAGGCCTCTTCAAGCTGAAGGAGACCAGCTTGGTGCCTCGTGGCCAGTTCCTGCAACTTAAAGGGGACACTGTCACAGCCCTGGCTCTAGACTGGATAACCCTCAACGTGTACTGGAGTAGCACCAAACAGTCACGCCTGCAGGTCACCTCTTCCAATGGGGAACACACTGCTGTGTTAATTGATGATATGGGAAGTCTGAAGTCCATAGCTCTTCACCCACTTAGTGGAAGACTCTGTTTTGCCAAGCAGGGGGAAGGTGCTCATGTGGAGTGTGCTCACATGGACGGGGGGAAGCGAGCGCAGGTTTGGAAGGATGCTGTGCAGCCCACCTCCCTGACTTTCTCCAATGATGGTGGGGAGATTTACTGGGCTGACATTGGTGAGGAACCATTGTTGTACAATACAAACCTTCACTTTAAGTCAATCTATAGGTGGTGATGGAATACTTGGATTTTATGTTCCAGGCGCTGGGGTGATCGGCTCTGTCAGAGTTGATGGTTCTGGATACATTGAGTTTACAACTGGGGATGGCCTGATTGCATTTGCGCTCAGCAACGGCATGCTCCTCTGGGTGACAGACCGTGGTAATGTAGATTATTCTTAACACCGCTGCCATCGCCAGTACTCAGTGCCACATTACTGTAGCCAGGAGATGGCTCTGATACTAAAATCAAAGTAGAACTAAGGATAATGGTTCTTTCACCATGGTTTTGGATTCATTGCTGTTGAACATTTCAAATGTTTCAGACACGACCGAAGTTTGGTATAGAGATGACCAACTGATCAAGACACTTTGGTTTGAGGTCAACACTGAAGTTGTCAGTTTGAAGGCCTACAGCAAGTCCAGCCAGATGGGTAAGGCCACAACATTTGCACACTACTCTATTTACTGAGATGCTTCACATTTTACTCTTCCTCATACACCTATTTCTAGGCTTCAACTTCTGCTCTGATGGGAATGGAGACTGCAGTCACTTCTGTCTGGCTGTCCCTGGTGGTAGGACATGTAGGTGTGCCCATGGCCATCGACCAGTCAATGCCACACACTGCGCCCTAGACCAGCACTGCCCAGCTGGTAGTAGACCGTGTCTGGATGGGCACACATGCCTCCCCCTAGAGAAGTTCTGTGATGGGCATCCTGATTGCCTTGACACCTCGGATGAGAATTGTGAGATTTTTATTAGCAATGCCTGAAATTAACAATCTTAGCTGTAACTCAGCATTTCCCACACCTGCTCCTAGAGGATCCTTAGCACTACACACCTGAAGTGGTTTTAATTCAGTTGTGTAGTGTTAAGGCAAACAAATGTGTAGCTCTTGGGGTTCCCAGGACCATGATTTGCTGTCATAACCTAACCTCAATTGAATACAAAACAAGTCTGATTCTCCACTAGGTGTCCATCTCAAAGGGCAGTCTGAAGTCCAGTCCAAAGCTCCAACCCTGCCTCCAAGCCCCAGCATTCCCACGTCTGCAGATCTTGGCTCTACCACCTCTCTGGACAACAGTGTGCTGGTGAGAAACCTGGATGTCAAGCAGCAGTGTAGCGAGAAGCGCTGTAATGGGAATGGGGAGTGTGTGGAGACCAATGGGGGCACCTCCTGTGCCTGTGGTCTAGGCTACAGTGGAGACTCCTGCCAAGACCAGCTCGCCAACACCATGCAAGGCCCACTAATCTATGGGGCCATTGGTCTCTGTGCTGCGATTGTAGTTATCAGTGTCCTCGTTGCCGTGGTCAGGAGGAAGACTGCAAACGCAAGGTACGCCATCCCAACTGATTGTGTGGCTCCATCGTTTTGTTGAACATGTCGATCTACTAGGTTGCTTGTGTTTAGAATGCTGTCTAATGTGAGCTGTTTGTCAATAGATTGACCCTATTCACTTTTCCATTCCTAGGCGAGCCAGCCCTGTGGTAAAGCAGACCAGTATGACTGACTTGGCGAAACATGGAGATTCTCCCTCTACACAACATTCACCTGACGACACTAACTTTTCAGAGGTACAGTAGGTTTTATATTGTATTTCAAAGCAAATAAACTTCAAGGTTTGCCTAATACAATTTTGTTTTATTTCACAGGAAGTGGCATCATCTGTGGCGTAACTAAACAGCATATTTTATTCCTAATCAATAAAGATGTTGCATTTTCTATGGGCTTTTTCTTGATACACATTTCCACTCAATTTTGATCTATGGGGATTAACTTGTAAAGCTATGCAAAGGCAACTGTGGATTTGAGATGTGAATCACACTTTCTTGGTTTCAGATTATAGTTTCATTGCTTTAAGGTCTAACTAATTTGGTTCTGACCATATTGTATATTGACTTTGACATTGCAACTATTTAAATTATAAAACGAGTGCTTTTATGATTCTGAAAAGTTGTGGTGGCGAAAGTACTCCATTGTTTTATTTGAGTAAAAAAAAAATTTAAATTCACCTTTATTTAACCAGGTAGGCAAGTTGAGAACAAGTTCTCATTTACAATTGCAACCTGGCCAAGATAAAGCAAAGCAGTTCGACACACGGTTACACAGTAAAACAAATAGTCAATAATACAGTAGGAAAATAAGTCTATGCAAATGAGGTGAGATGGGAGGCAAAGTTAAACATGAATGGTAGATTTGCAGTAGAAGGAAAAATGATGGGGTGCAAAATAAATGCAGTAGTACGAGGTTTGGGCTAAATTAAAGCTGGGCTATGTGCAGTAATCTGTGAGCTGCTCTGACAGCTGGTGCTTAAAGCTAGTGAGGGAGCTGAGTGTTTCCAGTTTCAGAGATTTTTGTTCGTTCCAGTCATTAGCAGCAGAGAACTGGAAGGAGAGGCGGCCAAAGGAATAATTTGTTTTGGGGGTGACCGAGAGCAGCACGCGCTCCAGCAGGTATGGTGACCAGCGAGCTGAGAAGGGGAGATGTTACCTAGCAGGGTCTTGTAGATGACCTGGAACCAGTGGGTTTGGCGATGCGTTTGAAGCAAGGGCCAGCCAACGAGAGCGTACAGGTCGCAGTGGTGGGTAGTGTCTATGGGGATTTGGTGACAAAACGGCTGGCACTGACTGCATCCAATTTATTGAGTAGGGTATTGGAGGCTATTTTGTAAATGACATCGAGGATCGGTAGGATGGTCAGTTTGACAAGGGTATGTTTGGCAGTATGAGTGAAGGACGCTTTGTTGTGAAATAGGAAGCCAATTCTAGATTTAACTTGATTGGAAATGTTTGTGTGGAAGGAGCGTTGATAGTCTAACAGACACCTAGGTAGTTGTCCACATATTCTAAGTCAGAACTGTCCAGAGTAGTGATGCTGGACGGGGGGAGGGGGGCAGGTGTGGGCAGCGATCGGTTGAAGCGCATGCATTTAGTTGTACTTGTATTTCAGAGCAGTTGGAGGCCACGGAAAGAGACGTATGGCATTGAAGCTCGTCTTGAGGGTTGATAAGTGTCCAAAGAAGGGCCAGAAGTATACAGAATGGTGTCTGCGTAGAGGTGGATCAAACTCACCAGCAGCATGGGCATCATTGATGTATACAGAGTTGAACCCTGAGGCACCCCCATAGACGGCCTGGTCAACAGACCTTCCGATTTGACACTGACTTCTCAGAAGTAGTTGGTGAACCAGGCGACGCAATCATTTGAGAAACGAAGGCTATCGAGTCTACCAATGAAGATGTGGTGGTTGAGAGTCGAAAGCCTTGGCCAGGTCAATGAATACGTCTGCACAGTTTCTTATCGATGGCGGATAAGATATCGTTTAGGACCTTGAGCGTGGCTGAGGTGCACCCATGACCAGCTCTGAAACCAGACTGTATCGTGAAGAAGTTATGGTGGGATTCGAAATGGTCGGTAATCTGTTTGTCTTGGCTTTCGAAGACCTTAAAGTTAGGATAGATATTGGTCTGTAGCAGTGTGGGTCAAGAATGTTCCGCAGCTGCTTTCCAGTCTTTGGGAATCTCAGACGACACGAGAGGTTGAACAGGCTAGTAATAGGGGTTGCAACAATTTCGGCAGAATTTTAGAAAGGGTCCAGATTGTCTAGCCTTGGCTGATTTGTAGGGGTCCAGATTTTGGAGCTCTTTCAGAACCTCAGCTGACTAGATTTGGGAGAAGAAATAGGGAAGGCAAGTTGCTGTGGGGGGTGCAGTGCTGTTGACTGGGGTAGCCAGGTGGAAAGCATGGCCAGCCGTAGGAAAATGCTTATTGAAATTCTCAATTAGTGTATTTATCGGTGACAGTGTTTCCTATCCTCAGTGCAGTGGGCAGCTGGGAGATGTTCTTCTCCATGGACTTTAGTGTCCCAGAACTTTTGAGTTTGTTGCAGGAAGCAAATTTCTGTTTAAAGCCAGGGCTAGCTTTTTCAAACTGCCTGTATTGGTTTCTAGCTTCCCTGAAAAGTTGCATATCACGGGCTGTTCGCTGCTAATGCAGAACGCCATAGGATGTTTTTGTTTTAAGGGCAGTCAGGTCTGGAGAGAACCAAGGGCTATATCTGTTCCTGGTTCTAAATTAAGTCATCAAGTAAAATACTACCTGAGTAAGTGGTTTTAAATGTACGATCAAAACTTCATCAAATGTAAATTTATTTCAAACAGCTTATTTTAAGGAAACCACAGCACAGTTTTATTCACAGCTAACCAGGGGCACACCAACACTCAGAGTACAAATTAAGCATTTGTGTTTAGTGAGTCCGCCAAATCGGAGGCAGTAGGGATAAGTGACTTGGACCATTTTCCTGTCAATGTAATGTACTTGGTGTCAAATGTATGATGTAAAAATGACATTGTCCTTTAGGAATGTAGTGGGTATAAATAGTACTTTACACCATGGGTTGCTACATTTGATATGTAGCCCTTTACACTCATACCATATACAGGTTGAAAATGTCAGCTTTGGGCTCTGACAAGTGCCTAAATTGGACCGTTGTGGCTGTAGTGTGCGACGAATGACTTCAGGGCTCTGCGCTGTTGGTTTTGACTGACGGCTGTTCTTGTGACAACTAGCCCCATCCCTCCTGCTAATTGGGTAATGTTTTTTTTTCTGATTAAGGGTAATGCTGTAAATTAAGAATTTGAAAGATGACTAAGGATTTACAAGTTTTTCATTAGGCCATAATCTAGAATTCACATGACTAGGAATTAGAATTCCAGTCAGACCTTAATTGGATCTCGGGCGGATGGTATTTTGGTCATTCAAATTGCTTTTGATAAAATGTGATTAGTCAGCTTTTAAGCTGCCCATAATGCCACCACCCCCCCATGGGGCACTTGTTAGAACTTTGACATCAGCAAACCACTCACCTACACGACACCATAGGGCTGCAGTTGAGGCAGATTGGATGTACTGTCAAATTGGAGGTGTCTTATGGTAAACATTCCAGTAGTCAGCATGCCAATTGCACACTCCAACCTGAGACATCTGTGGCATTGTTTTGTGACAAGGTGCACCCGTTTAATCAGCTTCGTGATATGCCACACCTGTCAGGCGGATGATTATCTTGGCAAAGAAGAAAATGCTCATTAACAGGTATGTCAACAAATTTGTGTGAACAATTTGAGAAACTTTTTGTGCATATGGACATTTCTGGGATGTTTTACTTAAGTTCATGAAACATGTGACCAACACTTCACGTTTCTTTTCACATTTTTGCGTATAGGTGTTTCCACTGCCATTTCCAAAGATCCCACCATGTCAAATTAACTAATTCTGCTGGCTTTTATAAAGACACTTCCTGTTTCAATCAGCTCTTTTTTTAAAACATTTTTATAAATATACCTTTCCATCCAGTTTGAGAGTAATGTGGTTGTGAAAGTGCATTGAAATTAAAATTGTGCACACTTTGGACTTGTGGCACCACTGTGAAACCGTAGTTAGTCCTCTCAAACCAGTGTCATTATTTTTGGTCTTACGTTGTACCTAACCCACATTTCCCAGGAATATTCTTGTTACTGAATGTATCGTAACAAATGCGGCAAAGTACAGTAAATGTGTAATGCTTGGCAGGTGAACTTGTCTTTTTCATAGTTTAAGAAACATTTCAATTTTGCACTATCCATATAGGCCAATTCCCATGAGTGTAACGGGTTAAGCTAAATTTTAAGGGACAAGGCAGTCATTTGATTTTCATACTAAAATTCTGAATGCACTTTAGTGTAAGAGCTGCTTGAAAAGACCTGCTGAAATTTCAGCTTGTTTGGCTGGGTGGGGTTTTTGGACCGCCTGTTGAAGTCACTAGGCAGTATCAGTTAATAGACCAATGACTTTTTCCTCTCAGCCAATAACAGCTGGTTTTCCAGTTACATACACCTCCAATTAGACCCCTCAGACAGTCTTAGCTACAATTTTGTTTTTCATTTTGACTATTAATCACAGTAAGATACTCAATTGTAACAAATGATTTGATAGAAATAAAAACAGCTGCATTGGACATTTAAAAAAAAATGGGAGCTTGAAAGAGACTTCCGAGTCTTGTTTAACCTTAAATCGTCTCGCCTGGATAAATAAAGAACATTCGTATAACATTGCAATCACAGGAAAAGACAGACAACACAGAAGGATAGGGACATATGACAAGTCAATACAGAACAAATATCACAACACAGTGGGGCAGAAACACATGGCAAAGCAACATTAGTAAAAACAGTCAGCAATAAATGATAGAATCAGGTACAAAAGAAATGTAAATTATGGGCATTCCCACGCTTTACATGTCAGTGACCTTGCATGACATTAGCTAGGGTAATAAGTACAGGTGTCTGTGATTTTAAAGGACTCAAAGGCTTTCTGCGTATATTACTTGCTAATGTACAATCTCTGTAAAATAGTTCAGACGAGCTCAGTGCGAGGACCTTTTTTCAGAGGGACATAAGGAACTGCAATCTGTACAGAAATGTGTCTCTCTTCAATGTGTCTAGCCAACCCACCCACCAGGGTTCTCATCCATCGTCCGGGTAGGAAGAAATAACTCCAGGAAAATTAAAGGCTGAGGGGTGTTTCATTATAACTCATGGTGTGATTGTCGCAACATTCCTCCCGATTTGGAATACCTCACCATCAAATCCGACCCCATTACATTCCGATAATTTTTGTCTGTTATTGTTACAGCCGTGCAAAGGTGGGACTGAGTCACAAGTAGAACGGGTTGAGTAAAGTCGTGCATTCTAAGAGCAAGTCAATTCACAAGTTGTCAACTCAAGTAAAAAAAAAATATGTGATGACTTGTTCAACTACAAATGTCTGAGGCAACCAGACCGCTCTTTTCAATATTTTGTCTACAACACACTGATGTAAAATAGGGCATGAAATCAGAAGGCAAGGCAGGTTGATGTGCTTAGTGTACATTCTAAAAAGAAAAGGTTCCTGGAGGCACCTTCTTAGGGGTTCCTCAGATTGCAACACTGACGGAACCCCTTATGGTGCTCCCAGGAACCTTTTCCCTCAGGAGCCTTTTAAAGTTTCCTCAAAGCATCTTTTTAGGGTGTTATGAATTATAACAAATTACATTGAGTGTTCACAAATCTCACTTGCAGACATCACAGAAATCTCTGTTCTCCCTTATCCTTCTACAGCAAATATTTTGCCATTCGTACAACATTTGTTGGTAATTTAACCCCTCATCAATTCCCAGAACACATTTCTGAATTAACAGCATAGTTATTTTTACTGATGCTGCATACTCAATATGAAGAAGGAAATTACCCCCATTGCCACTCCCAATCCCATGGAGATGTCCTACGGCTTTTCAGTGAGTAGCTTTTCTCCATCCAGGAAGAGCTGGATGTGGCTCTCATCTGAAAAGGGATTCCCCTCTATTGATAGGAATTCCACATCCACGCCGGATTTGATTCTCATCTCTGAGAAAATCTTAGTCAATTTGTTTATAATGCATCAATATATCTTGGATTCAGATGACAGTACTTGGATATGTTACATTAGTTTTGACCATTTATTCTGTCAGACTTTTTGACTACTTACAATGGCTGATAAATAGAGTGCAGGTTACCGTTTTAAGATGTCCTTGGTGCCTTGTTTCAGAAAAATTTATATTTTTCAGTCTTTTTAATTTTTGTCTTGTAGGGAACTTATGTAGGGTCTCTTTTGGCACTCCACCTGCCTCTTTTCACCATGTAACTTCTGACTGAAGGAATCCTCACCAGTCTCAATCTGAAAATCAAATATAAATATCAAACATAAAGTCTATAGAAAAAGGCTAAATGTCCCATATCAGGTGTTCACCTGTATCCACCTGTTCATACAATCTTATTTATGCTCTTAAAACTGATCTGGGATCAGCAGTTCGACTTTGACAAACTAAATATTGGCCATTATTTATATGCAATTACCTTGGGTCTTCATTTTTGGTCATTTTTCCCCCTTACATTCCATACCTCTTCTGCATTTCCCTTGCAACGTGAGCAAGGGGCTGGCGTTCTTTTTTGTATTTATTCTCTATCATGCCGTGCCTCCTTAAAATAGAGAGGAGAAATGTCATGATTGATTATTGGGACCAAGGTCAGAGGAGCAGTGTGAGAAGAAAAAAATTCAAACTAGCACATTATGGTTTGGGTAGGCACAATGGTGTAAAGAGATTATTAGTATGAAGTAATGTGAGTAGGAACACTGAAGAATTCTTACATAGCCCTTCCCTGTCTGGTCTCTCAACAAGGGGTACTTTTGAATAAGAGATTGAGAAGGAGAGTATGGAGACAGGCTCAGGCTCACACACACACAATGATGAGATGGTGAGAGAGTATCATGGGTTTAAATAAGGAATAACATTTGTCAATATTGAATCTAGCTAGCTAACTTTAGCTAAAACGTACCAACACTTATACAACAACTACCAGCTAAATTTATTTTTATTTTTATGTAAGCCAGGGCGGGATCAGTCAGCTGCGGCTTCCCGCATCCGCAATTCATTTGCAGTCTGGACGTGGAGGGGTGAACATCTCCTGCTCTGACTGCAGCGCGAGGACTGGGCTACCTGTGAGTGCTTTGGGGCAGGGGTGGGGCCCACTGCAGCACCCGCTGCTCATTGAGAAGAGTAAGAACGATATGTGCTTTCATGTCAGAGTCTCCAAAAGTCTCCAACAACACCAGTAAAAGTCCCTAGATTTGTCACTAGTCGCTTTTTTTGAAAATGTGTCGCTAGAGGGGTCTGAATACTCACTAAATATAGCGACAAAGTCGCTAATTTGGCAACACTGAACCACCCGCGGGCTTCAGGCTTCCTCTTTTGAGCAACGTTCTCAATTTTAATTATATGCACAAGTCCACTGCTGGCTCCAAAACAAACTCCTCTTTTGAAAAGGGTTCTTCAAAGCACCCCTTAAGTCTATCTACAAAGGTTCAGAAACGAACTGATGGCAGAGTATAGGTTCTAAATTAACCTTAAATTATTCTGAAGGATCCTGCAGCGAAACCTTTTATTTTTAGAGTGTAGATGTATTTACAAGTCTTGGATGTCCAATGGTGAAAGTGCAAGAAGATTGACCAAATATGCATGGGAAATAGCCCAAAAGATATAGCCTATGCATCTTGCTTAACTTGTCCTATCTGAAGGGACACAGGTAGAGGGCAAAACTGCACAGCCTCCCCCCTTGAGCAATCAAATCTGTCTAAAGCGGTGTACACATGCAGACTAATTCTGATATTTTCCCCCCCACTAATTGGTATTTTGACCAATCAGATCAGCTCTGAAAAATATCTGACGTGATTGGTCAAAAGACCAATTAGTGGGGAAAAATTTCAGAATTAGGCAGCTTGTCTAAACGCAGCCTAAAAGGAGCTCAAACAGGTACATAAGCACTGCTCCTTCTGGGACCATACAATTACCCAATTGACAATTACAACCAATAAACTGGTTCTACAAAGGCAATTTCCACATACATTGTTACATTGGTAGATTTTTCTTAAGACTTAATGATTATTAATATTTCAGTACTAAAGTAAAAATACTTTTAAGTACTACTTATGTAGTTTTTTGGGGTATATGTACTTTACTAATTATATTTTTGACAACTTTTACTTTTACTCCACTACATTCCTAAAGAAAATAATGTTATTTTTACTACATACATTTTCCCTAACACCTGAAAGTACTCATTACATTTAGAATGCTCAGGCAGAACAGAATTATGGCACCTATCAATATAACGTAACCTCTACTACCTCTGATCTGGCGGACTCACGAAACACAACTACTGTGTTTCTAAATGATGTGTGGTCAAAAATCGTTCCATCTGGCTTGCCTAATATAAGGAATTTGATTAGTTACTTTTACTTTCTACTTCTCCTCAAGTATGACAAATCAATAACTTTTTTTACTACTACATTTAAAACCAGATACTTTTAAGACTTTTACTCAAGTAGTATTTTACTGGGTAACTTTCACTTTTACTTGAGTCATTTTCTGTTAAGGTATCTTTTACTCAAGTATGACATTTGAGTACTTTTTCCACCACTGTTAATACATTGAGCAATCATTTTCTCTTACAGGCCATGTAGCCTACAGTCGTGGCCAAAGGTTTTGAGAATGACACTATTATTAATTTTCACAAAGGCTGCCGCCTCAGTTTGTATGATGGCAATTTGCATATACACCAGAATGTTATGAATTGCAATTAATTGCAAATCCCTTTTTTGCCATGCAAATTAACTGAATCCCAAAAAACATTTCCACTGCATTTTGGCCCTGCCACAAAAGGACCAGCTGGCATCATGTCAGTGATTCTCTTGTGAACACAAGTGTGAGTGTTGTTGAGGACAAGGCTGGAGATCACTCTCTCATGCTGATTGAGTTCGAATAACAGACTGGAAGCTTCAAAAGGAGGTGGTGCTAGGAATCATTGTTCTTCCTCTGTCAACCATGGTTACCTGCAAGGAAACACGTGCTGTCATCATTGCTTTGCTCAAAAAGGATATTGCTGCCAGTAAGATTGCACCTAAATCAACCATTTATCGGATCACCAAGAACTTCAAGGAGAGCGGTTCAATTGTTGTGAAGAAGGCTTCAGGGTGCCTAAGAAAGTCCAGCAAGCGCCAGGACCGTCTCCTAAAGTTGATTCAGCTGCGGGATCGGGGAAGCACCAGTACAGAGCTTGCTCAGGAATGGCAGCAGGCAGGTGTGAGTGCATCTGCACGCACAGTGAGACATAGACTTTTGGAGGATGGCCTGGTGTCAAGAAGGGCAGCAAAGAAGCCACTTCTCTCCATGAAAAACATCAGGAACAGAATGATATTCTGCAAAAGGTTCAGGGATTGGACTACTGAGGACTGGGGTAAAGTCATTTTCTCTGATGAATCCCCTTTCCAATTGTTTGGGGCATACGGAAAAAAGCTTGTCCGGAGAAGACAAGGTGAGCGCTACCATCTGTCTTGTGTCATGCCAACAGTAAAGCATCCTGAGACCATTCATGTGTGGGGTTGCTTCTCAGCCAAGGGAGTGGGCTCACTCACAATTTTGCCTAAGAACACAGCCATGAATAAATAATGGTACCAACACATCCTCTGAGAGCAACTTCTCCCAACCATCCAGGAACAGTTTAGTGAACGAACAATGCCTTTTCCAGCATGATGGAGCACCTTGCTATAAGGCAAAAGTGATAACTAAGTGGCTCGGAGAACAAAACATCGATAATTTGGGTCCATGGCCAGGAAACTCCCCAGACCTAAATCCCATTGAGAACTTGTGGTCAATCCTCAAGAGGCAGGTGGACAATCAAAACCCAACAAATTCTGACAAACTCCAAGCATTGATTATGCAAGAATGGGCTGCCATCAGTCAGGATGTGGCCCAAAAGTTAATTGACAGCATGCCAGGGCGGATTGCAGAGGTCTTGAAAAGAAGGGTCAACACTGAAAATATTGACTCTTTGCATCAACTTCATGTATTTGTCCATAAAAGTATTTGACACTTATGAAATGCTTGTAATTATACTTCAGTATTCCACAGTAACAACTGACAAACATATCTAAAGACAGTGAGGCAGCAGACTTTGTGAAAATGAATATTTGTGTAATTCTCAAAACTTTTGGCCACGACTGTATTTCTATGCGTGCTGGGGCCCATGACGTCCTATTATGCACAACCAGAATGACAGGGACAGGACACATGGAGCTTTCAAGACAACTGGGGACTCAGGGAAAAAACGAGGTCAAATCAATGCATCAGTGATCTGCAAATCAGAAAGTCTGAGGACTAGAAAGAGGCCCGAGTTCCCGACTTTGAATTCAGATTTGGATGACCGTTACAAACGTTTTTTTCCCCCCCAAGTTTTCTTCCGAGTTCCCAGTTGTCTGGGAAGACAGTAGGCTAAGTTAGAAGAGGGAAAGGGACCAAATTATTAGGGTGAGGCACACAGGCTACTAACAGCTTACTACACAACATACACTTAGTATTTATTACCTTCTTAGCTGCAGTATACATATCTCCTTGGCATATAACATAATTTATGCAGCAGCATACAAGACATTTTTGGACTCACGTTGTTGTGCAGTGCTCACTTGAACAGGAAGGCAGCACGGTGGTCCTTTGTGGGCAAATGTTGTCATCAAACTTTGTCATGAAAGTCTGGCATTTTCAGGATTTATGGTGCTTTCAAGACAAGCGGGAACTTGGAAAAAAACAAAGATGGATCATGACGTCAGTGATCTTCAGGTTGGAGCTCTAGGAAGAGGCCCGAGTTCCCGATTTGGAATTCCGAGTTGGATGATGTTCAAAACGAATTTTCCCAGTCGGAGCTAGTTTTTTTCTGAGTTCCCAGTTGTCTTGAACTCACAGAAGTCTGAGATTTCCCAGTTACGAGTTTCCAGTTCTTTTGAACACAGCAGAAGTCATGCTGGATTTATAGCATGGCCTATGTATTCAACCTTTTCCAGCCCATGGTGTTGAATGTTTATCCTTTTAAGCTTGGAAAAGAGACCCTTAAACGCAGACTTGGACCACACACCCACTCCACTGAATAGCAGGCTAGTGATTGCTTTGCAGCGCTTGCAGTTAGCCACGGATTCCTTCCAAGCCACTCAAAGTTGAATTTGCGCTTTCCAATTTGTTGTGTAATGTTTATGTCCAATGGCCAATGAGGACCGATACGTTTTATCTATAATTTATTTTCATATGACAAGGAATGAAAAGGAGATGATGACCACTAGCCTCCTAGCTAAGATTCTGAAAGTATGATGTTGACATGATCAATCCAATCAAAGCTACTGTAGATATAATGTGATTTGACATAATTTTATCTGTGGCCAATGACCTTGAGCCTTCTTGGATGGGCACTTCTAATGTAACGCTATGGTAGCACCCGAGGGGCTTTCATTTTCGAGCTCTACCTGTAGATTTTGCAGTGACGTAGTGTCCCCATGAGCGACAGAACACTGAGCCAATCACGGCATAACTAGAGAACATTACCAACCCCTACGCTATGTATTTTCTGCTGGCTGCCCCACCACCAGAGAAAGCATTGAGCTAGGCTGAAACACCTGCATTTTGAAGCTGCCTTAATAGAGACCATGTTTGTATGCAGCTTCATTAACTCACTGATTTGATTTTTTTTTTATTGTTTGCAAACTGATGTGTGACTCATTAATGCCAAAATAACATGCAAATCAGGTTAAACACTTGAAAAAAATTGTTTTATTTATAGCTAAACAGGTGGGGCTCTGAATGACGAGTCGACACTGGCTATACATTAAATCAGCAATCACAGTGATCACTAGCTCACCCGACCTGTTGATTGACAGTTTGTTGGTCCAATCAGAGGGAAGAGTGTGCGTTTCACTAGCCAATCTGTTAAACGTTTTTGCTAGTGCGAGGTTACTGTCTTCTGTGCCACAAAATGAGTGACAAAGCGTTACAAAACCTGGCTAGATCATTTCTATTCATCATTCTCAAATTCAAGTCAAGTCATGTCATTTTATGTCATGTCCCATGTTATCAAATTTGTGACTCAAGTCAGACTCGAGTCCAAGTCATGTGGCTTGAGTCCACAAATCTGCAGCTGTGTACATTGCCCCTCAAGCTGACACCAAGGAGACTGGAAATATTTGGAATAGGTCCTCAGATCCTCAAAAAGTTCTACAGCTGCACAATCGAAAGAATCCTGACTGGTTGAATCACTGCCTGGTATGGCAACTGCTCGGCCTCCGACCGCAAGGCACTACAGAGGGTAGTGCGTACGGCCCAGTACATTACCGGGGCCAAGCTTCCTGCCACCCAGGACCTCTATAGCAGGCGGTGTCAGAGGAAGGCCCTACAAATTGCCATGGGTGTTCCTAATTTTCGACACTAAGTGTACATGGGGCAGCAGTCTCTAAGGTGCCAAGCAGAATACCGGCGGTGGCCAGCTAGTGATGGCAATTCAACAGTCCGATGGCCTGGAGATAGAAGCCGTTTTTTCAGTCTTTCGGACCCGGCTTTGATACACCTGTACTGTCTCCGTCTGCTAGATGATTGCAGGGTGAACAGGCCGTGGCTTGCATGACTGAGGTTGTAGATAATTTTCTTGGCCTTAATGACACCGGGTGCTGTAGATGTCCTGGAGGGCAGGCAGTGTGTCCTTACTGTTTTGTATACTCTGTGTGCGCGTAGAAAATTGTAAAAATTAAGAAACTATTGAATGAGTAGGTGTGTCCAAAATTGACTGATACTGTATGTATGTACAGTTGAAGGCAGGCCTTGAAATACATCCACAGGTACACCTCCAATTGACGCAAATGATGTCAATTAGCCTATCAGAAGCTTCTAAAGCCATGACATAATTTTCTGGTATTTTCCAAGCTGTTTAAAGGCAGTCAACTTAGTGTATGTAAACTTCTGACCCACTGAAATTGTGAAACACTGAATTAGTGAAGTAATGTCTAAACAATTGTTGGAAAAATTATGTCATGCACAAAGTAGATGTCCTAAACGACTTTCCAAAACTATAGTTAACAAGAAATGTGTGGAGTGGTTGAAAGACGAGTTTTAATGACTCCAACCTAAGTGTATGTAAACTTCCGACTTCAACTATATTTTTCACAGAATGTTCATTGCAGTTTTTGTAAAGAACACTTTCCAGCTACTATTATCTTATTTATTTCAAAATTACTGTGATGCAAATCTTAAATAACATTATTCAGAACAATCATGGTATTTATTAGTCTTTACAGTAAATGTCACCATCCCAAAACCTGCATCAATGAATGACACCAAAGGCAATACAGATGCAATATTTTCACTCTATTTCTCTCATATTTGAGTGACAATACTAACAATATGAGCTAAGCAGGGAGTGAGATAGTTGCCAACAGCCATTGTCTAACTGTAGTAATTATTCAATAATTTACATACATGTTACTCATGATAATCCACTCTAATCAAAATTCAACTCAAACATGGAATGAACACAATTTGATGTTGAACCGTATCTAAACTATTTCAAATACCTGAGTTTTACAAACAGACATTGAAATCCATTACCATTGTAAAAATGTCAGTCTGAAGCATTTACATAGGTTTTTAGAAACGCAAAGCCAGTCAAACATTGCAGTGCTTTACAAACTCCTCACATAACAGCATTCTTCACCCCAACAAAAATCTAAATCATTTGGTGAAAGCATTAATGACAGAAATTAATCCATTCCAACTTGGGACAAAATGGGAAATAAATTGTGTGGCTGACTATATTTAATTCCTCATTCACAATTCTCTTATGCTGGCTTTTATCTGAGAAACAAATGGATCAATAGCCATGTAATAACAGAAATTCAACCCCAAAACTGCTGTACAACACACTAGGAGAGGGATCCAAGTTTATTGCCCTGAGGTCCTGGCACCAGGTTCTGGAACCCAGGCACGACTACCTGTACTCTTGGCAGAGCAATGTTGGGAAAGAGGTGGATAGTGTAGTTAAGTCTGCGTAGACTGGGGAAGTAATGTGGAGCATAGAGAACTAGGGGGTGGAGTCCCAATGTAATTAAAATTATACATATTCTATGGTTCTGGCAATGGGGACTGGGGCTGCTGCTCTGGCTCCTGGGGCTGTGGTTCCCGGGACTGCCGTATCAGTCCCCCATTCTGTGCTGTGTTGTAGGACCCACAACCACTGCACTTCATTCCCAGAACATGGAAAGGCACCATACAGTGGGTTTGGCAGTCATTACATATGATCTATAGGTCAGGGAGAAGGAGAGACCGACCAAACCATGTCATGAGGCAGAAATTGTGCTCAATACTGAAACTTAAAAATAAGTTTAAATATCCCTTGAATATAAGCCTAAAGTGAGTCATAAAATAAAGCCAAAGTAAATCTATACCAGATCAGTGTAGTTACAGTACCCCAAAACACAAGGGACCACAAGAATTGAGGTCATCATGTTTTTATTTTTAAAGTTCCATTTCACATTCAAAGTGAATACATGTGTCATACCTTCACAGTGGCATCCTGGTATTCAGTGGGCATGGGTGACTGAGATATCTCCTTGTCCATCTGCTCCCAGTTGTGCTCCATATTCCAAGCAGAGTGCATACAGAGTGGGCATCGATACGCACTGAAGAGGACATATAGAGGACATATTCCTGGTCACGCAGATCGTCATTGCTTATATGAATGTCATGCAGATGACATGATTGATAAGATAATGACAGTAATTAGGATAAATATATCATTACTAGCACAATATTTGAAAAGGACAATGGACCTTACCCAGTTTGGACCATGTCATCAAAGCATGTTCTGAAAAACAAAAGAAGCAGTGAATATTCTAAAAATGGTTTCTGATACCAGAAGACAAGAGTAAGACTCCAGTATTGCACCTTCTGTATCATCCATCAGATTAACAGTGGCATCAATGCAAACTTGTGTTGGTCCTATAGGCTAATGACAAAGGTTTTGAGTGTATCTATCATAAGGAAAAGGTCATACTTGTGTAGAAGATGGCCACATGGAAGAATTTGGGCCCCTATTCTGGATGTGTGGATATCCTTAGTTAGAGAGAAGACACAAACATTATATATCTATGATAAACCATTAGAGGAGAAGTACTGGTGAAATTGTCAAATACAGGCTGTGTGAATTTCTATATTACACAATTGTATGCTAAATTACATTAAAGTGAAATGCACAGCAATCGTGTTACTGATCTTACTATTCACTAACTTACCTCCATACACACTGGGCAGTTCTGTCTTGAAACATTTTCAACACACTGAAACAAAACAGTCTATTACCGATAAATCAAGTGAAAGACAAGAGCCATGGCATTAGCAGTATTGCATTGACAATTCCCACACAAGCAACAGATATAATAAAGGGCCAATCACCTTGTGATTTCCTCTTAGATCTCCTGCTAAACAGAGATTGCACTTCTCACAGTGGAAGTATTTCTCCCTTGGTCCGATCCTGCAGGAGTACAAAACATAACTAACTGTACAGTCATGGCCAAAAGTTGAGAATTACACAAATATTCATTTTCACAAAGTCTGCTGTCTCTGTCTTTAGATATTTTTTGTCAGATGTTACTGTGGAATACTGAAGTATAAGTACAAGCATTTCATAAGTGTCAAAGGCTTTAAAATTGACAATTACATGAAGTTGATGCAAAGAGTCAATATTTGCAGTATTGACCCTTCTTTTTCAAGACCTCTGCAATCCGCCCTGGCATGCTGTCAATTAACTTCTGGGCCACATCCTGCCTGATGGCAACCCATTCTTGCATAATCAATGCTTGGAGTTTGTCAGAATTTGTGGGGTTCTGTTTGTCCACCCACCTCTTGAGGATTGGCCACAAGTTCTCAATGGGATTAAGGTCCGGGGAGTTTCCTGGCCACGGACCCAAAATATTTATGTTTTGTTCCTCGAGCCACTTAGTTATCACTTTTGCCTTATGGCAAGGTGCTCCATCATGCTGGAAAAGGCATTGTTCGTCACCAAACTGTTCCTGGATGGTTGGGAGAGTTGCTCCCTGAGGATGTGTTGGTACCATTCTTTATTCATGGCTGTGTTCTTAGGCAAAATTGTGAGTGAGCCCACTCCCTTGGCTGAGAAGCAACCACACACATGAATGGTCTCAGGATGCTTTACTGTTGGCATGACACAGGACTGATGGTAGCGCTCACCTTGTCTTCTCCGGACAAGTTTTTTTCCAGATGCCCCAAACAATCGAAAGGGGATTCATCAGAGAAAATGACTTTACCCCAGTCCTCAGCAGTCCAATCCCTGAACCTTTTGCAGAATATCAGTCTGTCCCTGATGTTTTTCCTGGAGAGAAGTGGCTTCTTTGCTGCCCTTCTTGACACCAGGCCATCCTCCAAAAGTCTTCACCTCACTGTGTGTGCAGAGGCACTCACACCTGCCTGCTGCCATTCCCGAGCAAGCTCTGTACGGTGCTGCTTCGATCCCGCAGCTGAATCAACTTTAGGAGACGGTCCTGGCACTTGCTGGACTTTCTTGGGCACCCTGAAGCCTTCTTCACAACAATTGAACCACTCTCCTTGAAATTCTTGGTGATCTGATAAATGGTTGATTTAGGTGCAATCTTACTGGCAGCAATATCCTTGCCTGTGAAGCCCTTTTTGTGCAAAGCAATGATGACAGCACGTGTTTCCTTGCAGGTAACCATGGTTGACAGAGGAAGAACAATGATTCCAAGCACCATCCTCCTTTTGAAGCTTCCAGTCTGTTATTTGAACTCAATCAGCATGACAGAGTGATTCTCCAGGCTTGTCCTCATCAACACTCACACCTGTGTTAACTTCTTTGGGAATGGGGGGCAGTATTGAGTAGCTTGGATGAATAAGTTGTCCAGAGTAAACTGCCTGTTACTCAGGCCCAGAAGCTAGATTATGCATATAATTAGTAGATTTGGATAGAAAACTCTAAAGTTTCCAAAACTGTTAAAATAATGTCTGAGTATAACAGAATTCATATAGCAGGCAAAAACCTGAGAAAAATCCAACCAGGAAGTGGGAAATCTGAGGCTTGTAGTTTTTCAAGTGATTGCCTATCCAATATCCATTGTAAATGGGGTCAGATTGCACTTCCTAAGGCTTCCAGTAGCTGTCAACAGTCTTTAGAAAGTTGTTTCAGGCTTCTATTGTGAAAGGGGAGCGAATAAGAGCTGTTTCGACAAGTGGTCAGGCTGAAAGCCTTTAGTTTAGTCTCGCGTGTGGCCGTGAGCACGCTGGTCATTCCCTTTCCTTTCTAATGACAACGGAATTGTCCGGTTGGAATATTTTGAAGATTTATGATAAAAACATCCTAAAGATTGATTATATACATCGTTTGACATGTTCCTACAAACTTTTTTTTTGCCCGCGATTTGTGCATTTGGATTAGTGAACTAAACACGCAAACAAAAAGGAGGTATTTGGACATAAAGATGGACTTTATCGAACAAAAACAAACATTTATTGTGGAACTGGGATTCCTGGGAGTGCATTCCGATGAAGATGAAAGGTAAGTGAATATTTATAACGCCATTTCTGACTTTTGTGGACTCCACAACTTGGCGGGTATCTGTATGGCTTGTTTTGGTGGCTGAGCGCTGTACTCAGATTATCGCATGGTGTGCTTTCGCCGTAAAGCTTTTTTGAAATCTGACACAGCGGTTGCATTAAGGATAAGTTTCTTTAACAAGACAATCACTGACATGATGTCAACTGGTCCTTTTGTGGCAGGGCCGAAATGCAGTGGAAATGTTTTTTGGGGGGATTCAGTTCATTTGCTTGACAAAGAGGGACTTTGCAATTAATCTGATCACTCTTCATAACATTCTGGAGTATATGCAAATTGACATCATACAAACTGAGGCAGCAAACCTTAAATTAGTATTTGTGTCATTCTCAAAACTTTTGGCCATGACTGTACATAGTGGCTACGCTATTCATGTGTTTTAAGACACCAATATGCAAATAAAATTAACATCTAAAACATGCTGGTGGCCAGCAGCTGGCCAAACATATCAGCTGATGAATATGGGTGAGCTATATATGAGAATGTTAGTTGTAACACAAAGTCAAACAGGGCAGAGTTACTCACCTGCAAATTCCACAGGGCTGACAGTGATACTGCTTCTTGTCTTTATCAAACAGGTGACAAATATCACAGTAATATTCCCCAAAGGTCACATTACACTCCACGCAAGTTTGTTGTGCCTGAAAGAAAAAAAATGAAATAAACAAATAATGGGACCATATTGATATATTGAATTAACAGTACGGATGGGACTCAGTGATTGACAACAGTTCCCTTTAACATAATTACCTGTTGTACTGTTGTGCAGACTGAGCACTGCACTTCTTTGACCAGGAAGCGGTCCATTTGATGGTCCTCCTCAGCGTCATGGCACAGGCGACAAACGTATGCTTTACCACAACACGGAGCCTGAGGGATATAACCAAGTTTGGAACGGGCTTAATTAAACAAACCAACACGTTAATTTGTTGGTGTCAAGAACCTTGATCGAAGGCACAGTGATGCCAAAACGGCGATTTACCCAATAAATTACTGGGAGTTTACGTCTCTCTTTATTTTTATAGTTTCTTCGCCGTTTGTCAGCACCTCCACACAACATTTTTCTGGGTGCGCGCCAGTTCATGGTTTCTATTCTAAGAACCTTGATGGTAATAACTTTGCGAGGGTAACCAGGCTCAGGCTTACCTCTCTATTCATGATGAAAGATTTAACTCTGACATGAACTTCCTTAGCTCGCTAGCTAGCTGACAACCATTTTCGACGGTGACAAGCCGATAGCTACTCAGATATCAATGGATTAATATACGAATGACACCAAGCGAACAACTGCTAGATGAATGTCAAATATATATACAATATGAACTTAGCTAGCTAACTTTAGCTGACAAACAATTTAACGCCGGTGACAAGCAGCGATAGATAGCTAGTATAATATACGAATGACACCAAGCAAACTGCTGCTCCATTAATGTAAAATATAGATACAACATTTCCAACTACACCAATTTCTTTGTTAAATACATTTCTTGATGGGTTGCCAAACAAGGTTTTTCATTTGATCTGACATATGTAAATCCATCTCCCGTTCAGATGGTAAATTAAGATAGCAAGCAAGCTAACGCATTAGTTGGCTAAGTTAATAACAGGTATTTTATGAGCAAAACACGTTAGCTACACAAAGCAGCATACGTGAACATAAATAACGCAATCAATAACATATGTGTCTTAATATCTGGTAGAATTAACACTTGCTCATAAAAACTATTTCTCACTTTCAACAAACAACGGCGCACGTAGTGTTCACATCCAACCAGAGAAGCCATTCTTCTTCTTCTTCTATGGCATTTTTGGCGGTCCGCAAACATACGTCAAAGTCGCATGTCGCTCCCTACTGTGTGGGGTGAAAACTGGGGAACTTCAGGCAGAAGAAGACGGGAAAATAGAGAAAGGGTAAAAAAAAAAAAAAAAAAAAAGTTAAACGTACTGATTACCCCCCCCCGAATGTTTTTTCAACGTACTCCTTTATTCAGATTCAAAGGTCTACTCCAATCTCTATGGGCTCTGGGGCCTGAAAGGGAAGCGCATCTTCTCTACAATGCTTCCAGTGGTGGAAAAAGTACCCAACTGTCATACTTAAGTAAATGTAAAGATACCTTACTAGAAAATGACTCAAGAAAAAGTAAAAGCCGCCCAGTAAAAGTCTGAAAGTATTTGGTTTTAAATATACTTAAGTATCAAAAGTAAATGTAATTGCATAAATATACTTAAGTAAAAAAATATTTCAAATAGCTTATATTAAGCAAACCTGACAACACAATTTTATTTTTTTAATTGTATTTACTGATAGCCAGGGGTACAACATGCAGACTTTCTTTACAAACAAAGCATTTGGGTTTAGTGAGTCCTCCAGATCAGAGGCAGTAGGGATGACCAGCGATGTTCTCTTGAAAAGTGCATGAAATGGACCATTTTCCTGTCTTGATACACATTCAAAATGTAACGAGTACTTTTGGGTGTCAGGGAAAATATATAGAATAAAATTTATATTATTGTCTTTAGGAATGTAGTGAAGTAAAAGTAAAAGTAGCCATACATTTTTTTAAGTAAAATACAGATATATATAAAAAAACGACTTAAGTAGCATACTTTTATTTATTTATTAATTTCACCTTTATTTAACCAGGTAGGCTAGTTGAGAACAAGTTCTCATTTACAACTGCGACCTGGCCAAGATAAAGCAAAGCAGTGCGACACAAACAACAACACAGAGTTACACATGGAATAAACAAGCGTACAGTCAATTACACAATAGGAAAATAATAAAGTCTATATACAGTGTGTGCAAATGGAGTAAGGAGGTAAGGCAATAAATAGGCCATAGTAGCAAGTAATTAAAATTTAGCAAATTAACACTGGAGTGATAGATGTGCAGATGATGATGTGCAAGTAGAAATACTGATGTGCAAAAGAGCAGAAAAGTAAATAAAAACAATATGGGGATGAGGTAGGTAGATTGAATGGGCTATTTACAGATGGGCTATATACAGCTGCAGCGATTGGTTAGCTGCTCGGGTAGCTGATGTTAAAGTTAGTGAGGGAGATATAAGTCTCCAACTTCAGTGATTTTTGCAATTCGTTCCAGTCATTGGCAGCAGAAGGAAAGGCGGCCAAAGTAGGTGTTGGCTTTGGGGATGACCAGTGAGATATACCTGCTGGAGCGTGTGCTACAGGTGGGTGTTGTTATCGTGACCAGTGAGCTGAGATAAGGCAGAGCTTTACCTAGCAAAGACTTATAGATGACCTGGAGCCAGTGGGTCTGGCGATGAATATGTAGAGAGGGTCAGCCGATTAGAGCATACAGGTCGCAGTGGTGGGTGGTATATGGGGCTTTGGTGACAAAAATGGATTGCACTGTGATAGACTGCATCCAATTTGCTGAGTCGAGTGTTGGAGGCTATTTTGTAAATGACATCGCCAAAGTCGAGGATCAGTAGGATAGTCAGTTTTACTTGGGTATGTTTGGCGGCGTGAGCGAAGGAGGCTTTCTTGCAGAATAGAAAGCTGATTCTAGATTTAATTTTGGATTGGATATGTTTAATATGAGCCTGGAGGGAGAGTTTACAGTCTAGCCAGACACCTAGGTATTTGTAGTTGTCCACATATTTTAAGTCAGAACCGTCCAGAGTAGTGATGCTGGACGGGCGAGCAGGTGCGGGCAGTGAGCGGTTGAAAAGCATGCATTTAGTTTTACTTGCGTTTAAGAGCAGTTGGAGGCCACAGAAGGAGTGTTGTATGGCCTTGAAGCTTGTTTGGAGGTTTGTTAACACAGTGTCCAAAGAAGGGCCAGATGTATACAGAATGGTGTCGTCTGAGCAGAGGTGGAACTTCCATAGTCTCAGGCAAGGAAAGGGTGCAATATATGAATGTATGGTTGATCAGAATCGTCGTTATAATTATTGGCCAGAGAATTAAGTAAAACTACAAGTCCAAATCCCAATCTGCTCCATGGCTAATTTAGGGAAGGGCCTATTTTAGCTAGCTAGTTAGCTACACACTGGAGGACAACAACACAACAATTTAAGTTTTTTCTATCAATGACATTTGGCTTTTGATGTGATTGGTGTGAAGCGAAATCCAAACTAGCTTCCCTTGACACTTTTTTTTGGTGCACAAGGACCATTCACAGTTGAGCTCACCCAGTTTAGCTCAACGTGGATTGGCTATTATTTTATTTTTTAAATGATCAAGGAAGGCCAAATGTTCGCTGGCTTCCCTTGCATTCAATGTCATGGGCGGCAAAAATATTATACTCTTTTTGACCAGACAGCATCAGATAGATTGGCTACACATACAGAGACAGAGGTGTGCCGTTTTGCTCGCTCCGATTGTTTCTCCAGTGAGATACATTCAGCCTCTTGAACATTGAAGGAAAATTATGAAACACAGAGAGACGAAAGATAAATTATTTTATATGTTTAAAAAACAAATTCCTTGGTACATTTTTTGGTATATGAACGCAGCCATGACCATGCCAACACAGACGTGCCAAGCGGTGGAATGAGGGAACTGCTTGTCAAGGGTAGAATGGGGAAAATATATGTTGAACATTTGTGAAATTGTGAGAGTAAGCCTAATAATTATATCATTTTTCAATTGAATTTTGTTTCCATTGTTAATTCAAGCAACATATCTTGACAAGCTATATATAATTTTACCACATCAGTGTATTTGTTACAATAATAATCCATATAAAGTCATTTGTTAAATTAGAGGCACGTGTTAAAGTGAAAGCATTGTTGAAATACTATAAAAGACCATGGGAAATCGAATGAGAGATGGCTGATCTTGCACTGTTGGAAGATTTGACATGTGCTACATTTCACAGAGAGCGCGGTTTTCGAAACCTGTGGGACTTTTTGCAGAAAGTACAGATTGGTTTATCAGATATTGTTTCTCAAAACCAATCTTATAGGTTCTTTGCGAGGAAAATATTTAGTTTTCTTAGCTTTTTTTTGGTTGTGCCATTGTATTTCATGCTACAGCGTTGTATATTCTTCACAGGCTTTAAAGGGATGATTTTGGGGCGTTTTGAAATTCAAATAAACAAGGTCGTGCACAAGCTGAGGCTAAGAACAATTGATATTTATCGATTTGAACGGTCATCCAACACGGAATTCCAACTCAGGAACCCGGGCCTCTTTCTTGAGCGACTTTTCCGACCTGAAGATCACCGGCGTCATGATTTGACAAACATGCATCTAATTTAACAAATGACGGTGCTTTTTATGGATTATCATCGTAACAAATGCACTGATGTGGTCAAATTATGATACAGTATAGTTAGCCTGTCAATATATGTTGCATGAATTCACAATGGAAATACAATGAAATAGAAAAATGATGTAATTATTCATCTCAGAATGTCACACATTTTCCCCATTCTATGATTGGCAAGCGGTTCCCTTATTCCGCCAGTTGGCATTGTGTGTACGCATCGGTTATGACTGTGCATAAATGTATGAACACAAGCAAACGTTCATATTGATAAATCTCACACATTGCATTGAAATGATTCCACGCATGGTTTACACACAGATTTGTGCCTACGCATAATTGATAAACGAGGCCCCTAGAGATCCAAAAACCTTTCCACAGCATTCACAATTACGGCAAGTTTCTTCAATTTCTTGTTAGTTTGACTTGTACAATTTATCACCAAAATCCACATTCTTCCCTATCAGTACTGCAGAATCCCTCAACTCATGAACAACACTTTCTGCCTGTTGCGGGCATCCATTACCATTCCTTCCGCTATTTGCACTGCCTCTGCATAGGAGAGCTGATGGACTGCCCAGATACTTTCTACTTCGACCTCCTTCATTCACCATTACAGGACATTCCTGGAACTCGAGAACGTGGTTCCCATCACATTAGCAGCATTGTGTATCCACTGACTCTTCCACAACATATTTATTCCTTCTGCACACACTTGCCATGTGGCCAAACTTTTTACATTTAAGAAACTGCAACGGTCTGTTCACATAAGCTCTCACTGCGTATCTCATATACCCCAGCTTGATCAAATAGCAATAGCACCGATAGCCTTTCCTCTTTCCTTCCATTCACCATACAGTTCAATCGACGTGCATCAACTACTCCTGGTACGCAGTGCTTTATATTTCCCCGCCTCAATTTCCACCATGCCGTCAGAGATTACACCTTTCACTGGTGCCCTGTTCAGAAAATCAAAGCTTTCTTCATACTCCGATAATTCCCAGAGACGCAATGCACTTTCCTTTTGTTCTTCAGATAAAATCTGAACAAAAATATGAACACAACATGTAAAGTGTTGGTCCCATGTTTCATGAGCTGAAATAAAGATCAATGAAATGTACCATACCCACAGAAACCTCATTTACCTCAAATTTTGTGCACAAATTTGTTTACATCCCTGTTAGTGAGCATTTCTCATTTTCCAAGATAATCCATCCACCTGACAGGTGTGTCAAGAAGTTAATTTAAACATAATGCTCATTACACAGGTGCACCTTGTGCTGGGGACAATAAAAGGTCACTCTCTAAAATGTGCAGTTTTGTCACATAACACAATGCCACAGATGCCTCACGTTTTCAGGGAGCATGCAATTGGCATGCTGACTGCAGGAATGTCCACCAGTGCTGTTTCCAGAGAACTGAAACTTAATTCCTCTACCATAAGCCGCATCCAACATCATATTAGATAGCCCAGGACCTCCAGATCAGGCTTATTCACCTGCGGGATCGTCTGAGACCAGCCACCCAGACAGCTGATGAAACTGTCGGTTTGCACAACCAAATAAGTCCTGCACAAACTTTCAGAAACAGTCTCAGGGAAGCTCGTCATCCTCACCAGAGTCTTGACCTGACTGCAGTTCGGCGTCGTAACTGACTTCAGTGGGCAAATGCTCACCTTCGATAGCCACTGCCATGCTGGAGAAGTGTGCTCTTCACAGATGAATCCCAGTTTCAACTGTACTGGGCAGATGGCAGACAACGTGTATGACGTCATGTGGGTGAGCGGTTTGCTTATGTCAACGTTGTGACCAGAGTTCCCCATGTTGGCGGTGAGGTGAACGGACAATGAACACAATTGGATTTTTATCAATCCTGTCATGCCATTTATCTGCCGCCATCACCTCATGTTTTAGTATGATGATGCACGGCCACATGGTGCAAGGATCTGTACAAGTTTGGGATGCTTTGGATTGACATGTACAACAGCCTGTTCCAGTTTCTGCCATTATCCAGCAACTTCGCATAGCCATTGCAGAGGAGTGAGACAACATTGCACAGGCCACAATCAACAGACTGATCAACTCTATGAGAAGGAGATGTGTTGCGCTGCATGAGGCAAATAGTGGTCATACCAGATACTGACTAGTTTTCTGAACCATTCCCCTACCTTTTTTTAAGGTATGTGTGACCAAGGCATATTATTCCCAGTCATGTGGAATCCATAGATCAGGTCCTAATGTATTTATTTAAATTGACTGATTTCCATATATGAACTGTAACTAAATTAAATCTTTGAAATTGTTGTATGTTGCGTTTGATATTTTTCAGTGTACAATAAATCAATACTATACCACTCCTGGTCACTTTGACTCCACCTTTCTCAGTGTGACCTCCACTATCTCCTTGACCGCAACTAAATCTCCCAAAAACACTCCAGCAAGGAATGGTGCATTGTTAGCCCGAGGCCTATCTTCATTAACATCTTTAGCCTGTTTTGCTCCATTCTTCAATGCTACAGTTTTCCACTAATTTCCATTAACTTTACGCAATGCTCTATCCAACTCAGTGTTTCCGCTTCCGCCATCTTTCAAACCTCGAAAACGTCACCCCTCCTACAATCAGGAGAGCAGGAGCAGACATTTTTCTTCCACTTGGACTATGTCTTCTTCATTTGTCTTATAAGTAGCATGTGAGCACATTACTGCCACCTGTTGTCCTGGAGGGGCACCCATGATGCAACTAGCAGCACGCAATCAATGATTTACCAAATATACAGTATTTATATCTAACCCCGATTGTTCATCTGTGTCGTTTTCAATGGGAGCAAATGAAGCATAGTGGGCAAAACAAGCCAGGAGTTGGGCAGAGCCAAGGCTGTTGGAGCACAGAATGTATTACAGTCCTTTAACTCTAATGACATGAAATGTCTACCTGCTACATTCGCTGTGCTACGGATGTCAATAATGTGTGACGTTTATTAGTCATACATACACAAAATCATCCTGAAAATCAGGTGCCTTTTTATGTAGGCCTACCTCTTTTGGGGAAAAAAGAGTGGAAAATACTACATACCAAATGCACGTCAAATCACATATAGTACCTTTGAACCATTTGATTTTTTCCCACATTCTGTTGTTACAGCCTTATACTAAAATTGATTAAATAAAAATCCTTAGCAATCTACAAACCATACCCGAAAATGACAAATCAAAAACAGGTTAATAGAAAAAACAGAAATACCTTATTTACATAAGTATTCAGACCCTTTGCTATGAGACTCAAAATTGAGCTCAGGTTCATCCTGTTTCTATTTATCATTCTTGAGCTGTTTCTACAACTTGATTAGAGTCCACCTGTGGTAAATTCAATTGATTGGACATGATTTGCAAAGGCACACACCTGTCTATATAAGGTCCCACAGTTGACAGTGCATGTCAGAGCAAAAACCAAGCCATGAGTTTGAAGGAATTGTCCGTAGAGCTCAGAGACTGAGGATTGTGTCGAAGCACAGATCTGGAGAAGGGTAGAAAAATATTTTTGCAGCTTCGAAGGTCCCCAAGAACACGGTGACCTCAATCATTTTTGGAATGGAAGAAGTTTGGAAACACCAAGACTCTTCCTAGAGCTGGCCACCCAGACTCTTCCTAGAGCTGGCCACCCAGACTCTTCCTAGAGCTGGCCACCCAGACTCTTCCTAGAGCTGGCCACTCAGACTCTTCTTAGAGCTGGCCACCCAGACTCTTCCTAGAGCTGGCCACCCAGACTCTTCCTAGAGCTGGCCACCCAGACTCTTCCTAGAGCTGGCCACCCAGACTCTTCCTAGAGCTGGCCACCCAGACTCTTCCTAGAGCTGGCCACCCGGCCAAACTGAGCAATCGGGGGAGAAGGGCCTTTGTCAGGGAGGTGACCAAGAACCCGATGTTCACTCTGACAGAGCTCTAGAGTTCCTTTGTGAAGATGGGAGAACCTTCCAGAAGGACAACCATCTCTGCAGCAGTCTACCAATCAGGCTTTTATGGTAGAGTGGCCAGATGGAAGCCACTCCTCAGTAAAAGGCACATGACAGCCCTCTTGGAGTTTGCCAAAAGGCACCTAAAGACTCTCCGACCATGAGAAACAAGATTCTCTGGTTTGATGAAACCAAGATTCAACTCTTTGGCCTGAATGCCAAGCACCATGTCTGGAGGAAACCTGGCACCATCCCTATGGTGAAGCATGGTGGTGGCAGCGTCATGCTGTGGGGATGTTTTTCAGGGAGACTAGTCAGGATTGAGGTAAAGATGAACAGAGCAAAGTACATAGAGATCTTTGATGAAAACCTGCTCCAGAACTCTCATTACATCAGACTGGGGGCGAAGGTTCACATTCCAACAGGACAACAACCCTAAGCACACAGCCAAGACAATGCAGGAGTGGCTTTGGGACCAGTCTCTGAATGTCCTTGAGCGGCCCAGAAAAATCCTGGACTTGTTCCCAATCAAACATCTCTGGAGAAACCTGAAAATAGCCGTGCAGCTACGCTCCCCATCCAACCTGACAGAGCTTGAGAGGATCTGCAGAGAAGAATGGAAGAAACTCCCCAAATACAGGTATGCCAAGCTTGTAGCGTAATACTCAAGGCTGTAATCACTGCCAAAGGTGCTTCAACAAAGTACTGAGTAAAGGGTCTGAATACTTATGTAAATGTGATATTTCAGTTTTTTATATTTAATACATTTGCAAAAATTTCTAAACAGTTTTTGCTTTGTCATTATTGTGTGTAGATTGATGAGAAAAACACAATTGAATTAATTTTTAGATAAAGCTGTAATGTAACAATGTGGAAAAAGTCAAGGCGTCTGAATACTTTCTGAATGCACGGTATATTTCGAATTATCCGTTGAAATGATTTATACTTTAGTGTAGTTTAGTTTATTTACTCTAATTTTCCTGGTGAAGGCATATGAGACAATACTCTCAATGTTCCCTATCTTAGTTTGTGTATCAGCTAGGCTATTTAAGTGTGTTTATAACTATTTGCTACAAAGTGTGTCTTCATCGTTGAGATTTCTAGAACTGGCTGAATTTTGGAGCTGTCCTTTCAGCACCATGTAATATAATATACATTAGAAATCGAATTCTATGGCATATACTGGGCCACTGAATACCCAGTTCTGCACAGCCATGGCCACTTTCACAGACAACATTACTTTATGGAACCATCAATCAATCACATGATCATTTCATCATTAGGTCTTCAGCTACCCAGCAACCAATAACTAAAAGATATATTTCCATGTCCTGTCCCAAACATACCCTCTGCATCAAGTCAAATATAAAAGTTAACCAGCTGTTATTATCAAGGCGAGACCCAGATGCAGACACAGTAGGCAGATGTTTGGAGTCTTACAATGTTTAATAAGCCAAAGAGGTAGGCAAGAGAATGGTTGTGGACAGGTTAAAGGTCAAAACCAGATCAGAGTCCAGGAGGTACAGAGTGGCAGACAGGCTCGTGGTCAAGGCAGGCAGAATGGTCAGGCAGGCAGGTACAGAGTTCAGAAACAAGCACGGGTCAAAACCAGGAGGACTAAAAAAAGGAGTACGGGAAAAACATGCTGGTTGACATGACTAAACATAAAAGACGAACTGGCACAGAGAGACGGGAAACACAGGGATAAATACACTGGGGAAAATAAGCGACACCTGGAGGGGGTGGAGACAATCACAGGAACAGATGAAACAGATCAGGGCATGACAGTTATGCCACTGCTGCTAGGTCTACTACATTCCCTAAATCCTTGTGTTGTGTATCATGATGAAGGGAATGGTGAAGGGAAGTTCAGTGCAGGAAGGGTCAAGGGAATGTTTTGGGGTTTCTATACAGCAGAGGCAGACAGGGGCAAGGCTTTCTGTTCTTGGAACCAGGCAACAATAACGGGCTCGGAGGGCATGGATGGTTCCTCTTCCCTTGTACATGATGTACACCATCAGCCTCTCCCCCCCAAGTCTGTCTCTGAAGCCCTTACCGTTGCTCTAACCCTGGGCCGTCTGGGGTGCTGCTAGGCCATGATAAGGCGAAATGTGTGAAGTGGCAAGTCACTATGAATCTTTGTAACCCAACACAAGAACACACACACCCACACACACACATTTCAAATACTTAGTTTGACTCCACAACATTTCAGGACAGGGATATCTGGACACATAGGGAAATACTATAGATAGCACCTTCTTCTCTGCACAGCAAGGCTGCCCATGACCTCTGACACGGAGAAGCACCTCATCTGCTTCGCCATCATTTTATGTAGGCCTGCAATCTGAAGGCCACATACTGACAGCCTGTGAACATGACCGAGACTTCCCAATATCACCACAGCAAGCTTGCACTGTAAGCCGAGGCGTGACATGGACCCCCCACAACAACAATATCTGGTAAATTCAGTACACATACAGTTGAAGTTTACATACACTTAGGTTGGAGTCATTAAAACTCATTTTTCAACCACTCCACAATTTTTCCAACAATTGTTTACAGACAGATTGTTTCACTTATAATTCACTGTATCACAATTCCAGTGCGTCAGAAGTTTACATACACTAAGTTGACTGTGCCTTTAAACAGCTTGGACAATTCCAGAAAATGATGGCTTTAGTAGCTTCTGATAGGCTAATTGACATCATTTGAGTCAAATGCCTGAAGGTACCATGTTCATCTGTACAAACAATAGTACGCAAGTGTAAACACCATGGGACCACGTAGCCATCATACCGCTCAGGAAGGAGGCGCATTCTGTCTCCTAGAGACAAATGTACTTTGGTGCGAAGAGTGCAAATCAATCCCAGAACAACAGCAAAGGACCTTGTGAAGATGCTGGAGGATACTGGTACAAAAGTATCTATATCCACAGTAAAAATGAGTCCTATATCGACATAACCTGAAAGGCTGCTCAGCAAGGAAGCCGCCATAAAAAAGCCAGACTACGGTTTGCAACTAATTTATGTGGATATATTGAAGCAACATCTCAACACATCAGTCAGGAAGTTAAAGCTTGGTCGCAAATGGGTCTTCCAAATGGACAATGACCCCAAGCATACTTCCAAAGTTGTGGCAAAATGGACAACAAAGTCCAGGTGTGGCGTGGCCATCACAAAGCCCTGACCTCAATCCTATAGAAAATTTGTGGGCAGGACTGAAAAGCGTGTGCGAGCAAGGGGGCCTACAAACCTGACTCAGTTACACCAGCTCTGTCAGGAGGAATGGGCCAAAATTCTCCCAACTTATTGTGGGACGCTTGTGGAAGGCTACCCAAAATGTTTGACCCAAGTTAAACAATTTAAAGGCAATGCTACCAAATACTAATTGAGTGTATGTAAACTTCTGACCCACTGGGAATGTGATGAAAGAAATACAAGCTGAACTAAATCATTCTCTCTACTATTATTCTGACATTTCACATCCTTAAAATAAAGTGGTGATCCTAACTGACCTAAGACAGGGAATATTTACTAGGATTAAATGTCAGGAATTGTGAAAAACTGAGTTTAAATGTATTTGGCTAACGGTGTATGTCAACTTCTGACTTCAACTGTACACCTCAACATCATCATTCACTGTTGAAGTGAACGTAATTGTCAGACCTCTTCACTAGCTGACTACCAGTAAAACCTGTTTTAAGAACAGTTACTTAACCTGCCAGGCCGTCCCTTAACCTGTATGTACAAATAAGACATCAGGTCTGAAATCAGTGTGGCAGGATAAGATGATTACGCAGAAGTATCATCGCGCTTTTATGTGATGGTTTTTCTAGGGGGAGTGAGAAATAGTGAGGAAGCAACTTGATTTAACTCTGATCGCTTTTATGCTCAAAAAAATATAGGGAACACTAAAATAACACGTCGTAGATCTGAATGAATGAAATATTATTTTATTATTATTTTCTTTACATAGTTGAATGTGCTGACAACAAAATCACACAAATATTATCAATGGAAATCAAATGTATTAACCCATGGAGGTCTGGATTTGGAGTCACACTCAAAATTAAAGTGGAAAACCACACTACAGGCTGATCCAACTTTGATGTAATGTCCTTCAAATAAGTCAAAATGAGGCTCAGTAGTGTGTGTGGCCTTCACGTGCCTGTATGACCTCCCTACAACGCCTGGGCATGCTCCTTATGAGGTGGCGGATGGTCTCCTGAGGGATCTCCTCCCAGACCTGGACTAAAGCATCCGCCAACTCCTGGACAGTCTGTGGTGCAACGTGGCGTTGGTGGATGGAGCGAGACATGATGTCCCAGATGTGGTCGATTGGATTCAGGTCTAGGGAACGGGCGGGCCAGTCCATAGCATCAATGCCTTCCTCTTGCAGGAACTGCTGACACACTCCAGCCACATGAGGTCTAGCATTGTCTTGCATTAGGAGGAACCCAGGGCCAACCGCACCAGCATATGGTCTCACAAGGGGTCTGAGGATCTCATCTCGGTACCTAATGGCAGTCAGGCTACCTCTGGCGAGCACATGGAGGGCTGTGCGGCCCCCCAAAGAAATGCCACCCCACACCATGACTGACCCACCACCAAACCGGTCATGCTGGAGGATGTTGCAGGCAGCAGAACGTTCTCCACGGCGTCTCCAGACTCTGTCACGTCTGTCACGAGCTCAGTGTGAACCTGCTTTCATCTGTGAAGAGCACAGGGCACCAGTGGCGAATTTGCCAATCTTGGTGTTCTCTGGCAAATACCAAACGTCCTGCACGGTGTTGGGCTGTAAGCACAACCCCCACCTGTGGACGTCGGGCCCTCATACCACCCTCATGGAGTCTGTTTCTGACCGTTTGAGCAGACACATGCACATTTGTGGCCTGCTGGAGGTCATTTTGCTGGGCTTTGGCAGTGCTCCTCCTTGCACAAAGGCGGAGGTAGCGGTCCTGCTGCTGGGTTGTTGCCCTCCTACGGACTCCTCCACGTCTCCTGATGTACTGGCCTGTCTCCTGGTAGCGCCTCCATGCTCTGGACACTACGCTGACAGACACAGCAAACCTTGCCACAGCTCGCATTGATGTGCCATCCTGGATGAGCTGCACTACCTGAGCCACTTGTGTGGGTTGTTGACTCCGTCTCATGCTACCACTAGAGTGAAAGCACCGCCAGCATTCAAAAGTGACCAAAACATCAGCCAGGAAGCATAGGAACTGAGAAGTGGTCTGTGGTCTCCACCTGCAGAACCACTCCTTTATTGGGGGTGTCTTGCTAATTGCCTATAATTTCCACCTGTTGTCTATTCCACTTGCACAACAGCATGTGAAATTTATTGTCAATCAGTGTTGCTTCCTAAGTGGACAGTTTGATTTCACAGAAGTGTGATTGACTTGGAGTTACATTGTGTTGTTTAAGTGTTCCCTTTATTTTTTTGAGCAGTATGTGTATATATATATAGGCTGTTGTTCATATATATATATATATATATATATATATATATATATGAACAACAGCCTAACGATCAAACAATCGACTAGTCGACTAACTGCGGTCAGCCCTAGTGTACACGCTAGGACACAGATAGCCAAAGTGAAGATGACAGGCAATGCCTCAGCATCATGCAAATGAAGCAACTCTGTGGCTGTCTCCGTGGCACTGCAGAACACGCTGAGTATGTCACTCCTGCCTTCATCTTATTGTATAATGATGAGAATAGAAAAATCAGCATGAATGGCCTTGTAATTTAGGTAATGTATATGTGCTATGTGGATGGTCTAAATTCACGACAGCAGCTGAAGATACAGCAGTTATTCGAATGGGAGAGTTGTCTTGCTGATAATATGGCTGTGTGTTTGTGTGTGTCAGAGGGATGTAGCAGAATTCAACTCGGTGTTACTAAAGTAAACGCACAACCCAAGACTATATGTACACGGTTCACTCTTGCTATATGTTTTCTGATCCATGAAACATTGTGTACGTGTGGATCCTTGTATACTAAAGCCAAATGAGGGGAAATATAAAGACAGTTGTTCATCTGATTTACTGAACCTGGTATGAAAACAGTGAACACCCGTTACTGTCACCTGTTTGCCCCTGTCCGGGGGTATTGTTGGACGGGCCACAGTGTCTCCCAACCCCTCCTCTCGGCCTCCAGTATTTATGCTGCAATCATTTGGGGGCTAAGGTCAGTCTGTTATATCTGGAGGATTTCTCCTTATCCGGTGTCCTGTGTGAAGTATGCTCTTAAGTATGCTCCCTCTAATTCTCTCTCTTTTTCTCTCTTTCTCTCTTTCCCTCTCTCTTTCTCTCGGAGGACCTAAGCCCTAGGACCATACCTCAGGACTACCTGGCCTGATGTCCCCAGTCCACCTGGTCGTGCTGCTGCTCCGGTTTCAACGGATCTGCCTGCGGCTATGGAACCCTGACCTGTTCACCGGACGTGTTACCTTGTCCCAGACCTGCTGTTTTGGACTCTCTCTCTCTAACTCTGAATGATCGGCTATGAAAAACCAACTGACATTTACTCCTGAGGTGCTGACCTGTTGCACCCTCTACAACCACTGTGATTATTATTATCTGACCCTGCTGGTCATCTATGAAAGTTTGAACATCTTGGCCACGTACTGTTATAATCTCCCCCCGGCCCCCCCAGAAGAGGACTGGCCACCCCCCAGAGCCTGGTTCCTCTCTAGGTTTCTTCCTAGGTTCCTGCCTTTCTAGGGAGTTTTTCCTAGCTACCGTGCTTCTACATCTGCATTGGTTTCTGTTTGGGGTTTTAGGCTGGGTTTCTGTACATCACTTTGATGTCTGCTGATGTAAAAAGGGCTTTATAAATACATTTGATTGATTGACTCTCACTTTAGCTATAAACAAGTAACAAGTAATATTTGAGACAAGCTTTCTAAATAGTTATTAATGGGGACATTTTGCAACAAAAAAAATACAAGTGCCCCAAACAGGCTTTGCTTCTCTCCACCCTGCAGCCCTCTCTGTAATGTGATATGTCCTTACCGGTAATACACAGTCTGTAGCTGGTGAATGGGTGTCTAGCACAGCAAAGCAGATTACAAAATAAAGAGAGCTAGAGAAAGAGAGTCCTACAGTGCAATATCCCCTCTTCTCCTCCTCTTAATTTTTCTATCCCGTATATTCTACAGAAATACTTTCCATTCTCTCAGCTTACACATCTATCCCACTCTCTTCCCTTCCCTGTCCTATCCTACTCTCTTTCATCACTGTGACATCCTCCTCTTCTCTCATCCTCTGTTCCTTCCCTGTCCACCACCATGGGGACTGCAAGGGGGGGGGGGGGGGGGGGGGGGGGGGGGGGGGGGGCTGGTGGAATGGAGTGGACTGCAGGAGCTGTGGGATTGGCTGAGAGGCGGGACCTCTCTCAGCTCCTTTGCTTAGAGCCTGAGAACTCTGAGTTGAGTTCCATCTTTGTCCCAGTGAGCATCAGCAGTGTGGGACTGCTCTGGATGACAGATGCACAGAGTGGATACTTTTCTGTTTGTTTTGCGTTTTTAGATTGGCAATTTCACAGTGAGGAAAAAACACTGTGCTGCAGCCTCTCTCTTCCTCTCCAAAGGAAAAAAGTAAGTTGCTATTTTGCCTTTTTACTTTCCTATTCCTCCTCCCCACAAAGACGCTGGATGTGTGTAAAGTTACATGTGGCACATGCTGTGAGGGAGAGCTAGTGATTTGGAAACCCTACACAGTCATGTGACATATTGACATTCCTGTAAATATTGATGTGGCATCTGTGATTGTGTGTGAGGTTGTATGTGTTTGTACATGCATGTGTAGGCATGTAGAGAGGACTTATAGAATGCATGTATGAGGGAAAGGTGCACTGCGACTTTACATTGACCAAGCTCATCAGCAAACTTGTCACTGCATCAAATCTCATTGACGGAGTAGTTCAAGGTCTCCCTCCCAAAATCTTCTGGTGTGACTTTCAGGCTGCAGGGTGGCACACACTATTAATAGGGAGGAGGAAAAAACCACACCTTTTTAGCTGAGGTGATGGCTAGTGGAGTAGAACACTTGAAAAAGAAAAGGAGAGCCTCACACTCTAGGAACTCAGATGCAATCATTTTATTACCAATGTTTCGACCGACAAGCTGTCTTCATCAGGGTATTAATAAGCTATTAATAGACCTGCTCCAAGTGTGCTGCAGTCATACTTTTATCCCCAAAACACTGATCTCTTCCAGAGATGGAATTTCTTTAAAGCAAACATTACCACCATTTACAGTACATTAAAAATAAATATAGCTTTTGGTCTATTAATGACTTTGGTTTTCATTCCTGTGTTAACTTCAGGCCACAGACTTATAGGGGTTTTAGGAAAGAGCTGGTGTGTTGTAATGCTTCCTCAGTGTGTGTGTGGCAGAGTTTTCCATATTAAACTCAGCAATGTGGAGCAGAGCAATGCCCAGAAACCACCCTCCCTCCATCGCAGGGACAACAGCTCAGCAGCTCTGTAGCCCTGTTCTGGAATTACTCCCTGGATTTCCATAGTCATGCTTATAGAATTGATTATTATTTTAATCAATCATTGCCTTGCTTGTCTTGCATTGGTTTTATTGTTGGTGAGAGCAGTTTGTTAACATGGAAAAACAGGAGTCATATTATCCAAAAGGAACAGAAAGAGACTGTATGAATTGGCAGTCAATCTATAGATGTAGAATCCATGGAGGAGTTTTCTACTGTGCAGTCACTTCAGTGATGGAATGATTCCATGTTTCATTCAGCCGTTATCCTGTCCCTTCCTTTCTTGCACAGTCTATAAAATAGTATATCAACTGACATAGACCCACAGCGGTGAAGATATTACTGCACAAGCCATCGGAAAGTCTGAAGAATGTGGACCCCTCTGTGGTTCTCTCCCCTCTCTGTCCCTTTCTGACCCGCTCTATCCGCTCGGTTCTTGTCTATTGGGTTGTCTGGGCATATGGGCCACAGCACAGATTATGACTCCAATTGAAGGGTTGAATTCAGTAGGTTAGAGACGAGAGGATTTTCCATACGTCTACCTCTTCAATATGATTGATTGCACTGGAGATTGTGTATCATCGTTCATGCCCTGTAGTCTTGGGGTCTAGCAAGTCCAGGTCTATTGACATTGACCATGGATCGAATCAATCCTGGCCCGGTATAATTTTTAATATCCACCTTTCAAACGCTCTCAGACCCATTGTTGTGTGGAACACAGCCTTGTGTGGTACTGACCTCTAGCATGCAAATGTTCCCCAGTCTTCTTGAACCCACTCAGATTACACACACGGCAGATGAGAGCACACAGTTTGTCTCACCGGAGAGGACCAACTCACAGGGTCGACAGAGAATCAAGGCTTACACATTACTCGACATATCACGTTTTGTCCTTTTCCCTTGAATAGGGATGTCCTTTCTCCCCTGTTTTACACTGATTATCACATCTTATGATGCACTGGTAGTATTTTTAATACACACTGAAACATAATGCTCTGACAGCAAAGCAAGGCAGATAGCATACATAATGAATGTCTGTGTTGACTTTTTTCACAAGCATGTGGTACATTTTCACAACTCTCCGTACAAAACTCCAAACTGGTCAGACTTGTAATGCAGACATTTTTTAAAATTAAAAACCTGTCAATGTGCAATCAATCAATCAAATGTATTTATAAAGCCCTTTTTACATCAGCCAATGTCACAAAGTGCTATGCATTCATTTGGATTGTAAAATGTCTCTCACCACACAAACATTGATTCAAAATATACAGTACCAGTCTAAAGTTTGGACACACCTACTAATTCCAGGATTTCTTTACTATTATTCTACATTGTGGAAAATAGAAAAAAAATAAAGACATCCCAAATATGAAATAACACATATTGACTCATGTAACCAAAAAGTGTTAAACAAATCAAAATATATGTTGTATTTGAGATTCTTCAAAGTAGTCACCCTTTGCCTTGATGACAGCTTTGCACACTCTTGACATTCAACCAGCTTCATGAGGTAGTCACCTGGAATGCATTTCAATTAACAGGTGTGCTTTGTTAAAAGTTAATTTGTGGAATTTCTTTCCTTCCTTCAATCAGTTGTGTTGTGACAAGGTAGGGGTGGTATACAGAAGATAGCCCTATTTGGTAAAAGACCAAGTCCATATTATGGCAAGAACAGCTCAAATAAGCAAAGAGAAATGACAGTCCATAATTACTTTAAGACATGAAAGTCAGTCAATCCGGAAAACTTCAAGAACTTCTTAGGCATGGAGGTAAAGCCCTGTTATTCTCCTAGGTGTAGTGTATTATTTAACTAGTATTTATCTCTGTGTAGCATTTCTCAGCTGATGTTTTATCAGTCTGTTAATTGGACAAATATACAGTGCCTTGCGAAAGTATTCGGCCCCCTTGAACTTTGCGACCTTTTGCCACATTTCAGGCTTCAAACATAAAGATATAAAACGGTATTTTTTTGTAAAGAATCAACAACAAGTGGGACACAATCATGAAGTGGAACGACATTTATTGGATATTTCAAACTTTTTTAACAAATCAAAAACTGAAAAATTGGGCGTGCAAAATTATTCAGCCCCTTTACTTTCAATGCAGCAAACTCTCTCCAGAAGTTCAGTGAGGATCTCTGAATGATCCAATGTTGACCTAAATGACTAATGATGATAAATACAATCCACCTGTGTGTAATCAAGTCTCCGTATAAATGCACCTGCACTGTGATAGTCTCAGAGGTCCGTTAAAAGCGCAGAGAGCATCATGAAGAACAAGGAACACACCAGGCAGGTCCGAGATACTGTTGTGAAGAAGTTTAAAGCCGGATTTGGATACAAAAATATTTCCCAAGCTTTAATATTGAATAATATTGAATAATAATAATATAATATTGAAATGGAAGGAGTATCAGACCACTGCAAATCTACCAAGACCTGGCCGTCCCTCTAAACTTTCAGCTCATACAAAGAGAAGACTGATCAGAGATGCAGCCAAGAGGCCCATGATCACTCTGGATGAACTGCAGAGATCTACAGCTGAGGTGGGAGACTCTGTCCATAGGACAACAATCAGTCGTATATTGCACAAATCTGGCCTTGAGTTTGAGTTTGAGTTTATTTCTATTTTTTACAGGGACAGTGCACATTAATCAACGTTTCAGTAAAAGTGCCGGTTTTAGCCAGCCGGCTAATTTTCAACCGCAGTCCCTGGGCAGGTTATTAAAAACAATTACAATATAGACAATAGCAACATAGAACAAGCAAGACATAGCAACATAGGACAAGCAAGACAGAGCATACAGACAGAGCAACGTAGGACAAGCAAGACGTAGCATACAGACAGAGCAACATAAAACAAAAAGCAGCAAGACAAAATTCATAAAAGTAACAAAGTGTTTCCACACCTCACAAGCTACAGACAACAGACAACATGGAAAGCGGCAACACACAGCTAGGGACCATGTTCACAAATCTGATTTACCTTTAGCCATGTCTTCAAGCATTTTGTGAAAGTGTGATATGTGGTGCAGTTATGTGTGTCTGATGGCAGTGTATTCCAGACATGGGAAGCTCTCACAGAGAATGCAGATTTACTAAAGGTGCTTTTCCTTAGGGGAACTATACAGTCACCTCTCATGGCAGACCTTGTGGATCTGCTGCCATATGTCTGGGTTTTCTGTTTAACAAAAATATTGAGTGGAGGGGGAGCCAGGCCATTAAGGATCTTGAATACAAGACATGCGTCGGTGTATTGCACAAGATTTTCCCAACTCAAGAGCTCATGCTTTCTAAGGATGTGACAATGATGATGGCTATTGGGCTTCCTTTATGGAAGAGTGGCAAGAAGAAAGCCATTTCTTAAAGATATCCATAAAAAGTGTTGTTTAAAGTTTGCCACAAGCCACCTGGGAGACACACCAAACATGTTGAATAAGGTGCTCTGGTCAGATGAAACCAAAATTGAACTTTTTGGCAACAATGCAAGACGTTATGTTTGGCGTAAAAGCAACACAGCTGAACACACCATCCCCACTGTCAAACATGGTGGTGGCAGCATCATGGTTTGGGCCTGCTTTTCTTCAGCAGGGACAGGGAAGATGGTTAAAATTGATGGGAAGATGGATGGAGCCAAATACAGGACCATTCTGGAAGAAAACCTGATGGAGTCTGCAAAAGACCTGAGACTGGGACGGAGATTTGTCTTCCAACAAGACAATGATCCAAAACATAAAGCAAAATCTACAATGGAATGGTTCAAAAATAAACATATCCAGGTGTTAGAATGGCCAAGTCAAAGTCCAGACCTGAATCCAATCGAGAATCTGTGGAAAGAACTGAAATCTGCTGCTCACAAATGCTCTCCATCCAACCTCACTGAGCTCGAGCTGTTTTGCAAGGAGGAATGGGGAAAAAAATGTCAGTCTCTCGATGTGCAAAACTGATAGAGACATACCCCAAGCAACTTACAGCTGTAATCGCAGCAAAAGGTGGCGCTACAAAGTATTAACTTAAGGGGGCTGAATAATTTTGCACGCCCAATTTTTCAGTTTTTGATTTGTTAAAAAAGTTTGAAATATCCAATAAATGTCGTTCCACTTCATGATTGTGTCCCACTTGTTGTTGATCACCTCAGCTCTGTGCTGCATCTGTTTCTTGAGTCTGACAATTTAATGGTCATCAGAGAAAATCTGTTCTACAAAATGCATTTGAGCCTGGCACACTGAGGACAAATGAGACAATCCTGAACATGTTGATCAAGTTGGCTTTCCCGAGGTTTTGGAAAACTGCCACCCACTTCTCACTGGTGGATTTTGTGGCGTCCTGTCTGGCTTTGTGTATTTCCTCCCGGCTAGCACAAAACTCTTCATAGAGTTGGTCCATACTGACTGTCTCTGTCATTTTGAGGGCAACCACCACCTGCTCCAGGTCAGTGAAGGAGAGCTCCTCATAGAGGCTGATCGGTTTTAGTTTCACCAATACATTTTCTGGTGAGAAATCAAACCACTTGTCAATGTATGTAATGACAGTGTCATAGAACTTCACAAAGTCCTGTTGCTGCTTGGACCTTTGTGCTGACAATTGTTTGTCCAGCAGCTGCTTGGTCTGGTATCCAAAAAAGCTGTCCTGTTTCCGCTGAAGCATCTTCATTTTGAACTTTAGGACTTCCTCCAAAGTTGACATTGGCATTATCTGATGCATAGGCTATGATGTGTCTAATGTCTTTTCCAGAGTTCATCAGAGCTTAATGTATGCCATTTGCAGTTTCATTACTGTCTTCATAAAAGTCAAGTATCTTGCACTGCACTCCATCAGACACAGCGATATCTCACGCACACTGGAAACATTTTTCTATTTCTCTTGTTTGAGGCGTCACTGAGAAATACAAGGGCTCACTTTCGGTCGGAAGACAGATCATCCAAAATATCCCGCACAGTCTTTGGTCCTAAAATATTAATTGTAATCATCTCATCTTTTGTTCTTCCCAAGTGCATCTTCACAACATTTGAGTCATGAAACAAAGCACCGTTGAGCTTAACAAGACAGTTGGTGCTGTTGTAGCTTAGTCTGTGTTTAACCGTATGGTACACATACAAGGCTTCACTTGCCGCAATTTTTTGTCATTTTCCACAGTAGACGAAGAATGCAAAGATATTGCTAGCAGCTTTAGCTAGCGTGGCTGCCTTGTGCATTTCTGTGGATGCATGCTGAGTTAGATCATTCTCCCCTCCATGGCTAATTGAGAATTCCCGACGGCATAAAGTATAGAAAGCTTTCGAGTCACCATTGATGGGCTTAACCCACGCCTTTTTTGCTTCCTATTGTTTGTTTTAGCTGCACAGTCATTTCTTTTTAGCAGGTTTATCCATATTTCCTTGATATGCCAAACCGACCGAACAACAACAGAAATGACTTTGCAGGAATTGGCGTGTTTACGCTATACTGTGATTGGATGACTATACGGGACAAGGGAGGTCCCGTATGGGACAAAGCAATTTAGCCCAATATAAGGGACATCCCGGCTAATACGGGACAGTTGGCAACCCTAAATGCTTCTGACACAAAATATTGAAACTACAACAGCATCATCCCCCAGGAGACTTCAACCTCAAAGATCTCTACAACAAGCAATGGAAACAAGTCCAGAGCCTTGCAGACACATTCTGGAAAAGATGAAGACAAGAATACCTGGTGACACTCCAGTCACGCAGAAAATGGTAAATTGACAAACCTAACCTGCAAGTTGGAGATGTCATCTTATTAAAACACACCGAAACGAATGGCCTGTTGGATTCGTCGTGAAAGTTGTCACCGCTTGGTACAGTTAAGTCAGAAAAGTGGAAGTGAAGGTCATGAGACAGGGCACCCCTAAGGTGTTCTTCAGACCTGTCTCCGACATCGTCCTACTCCTCCAAAAGTAAGCATAGTGACATAAAAGGACATTATGCCAAGCGGGGAGGGTTCTGATAGCTGTACTTCTGTACAAAGTATTATTATTATTGCCCTACTATGTTGTCATCTTGTGGCAAATTTGGGTACTGAGGTTTTTAATTTTCTAACTCAGTTCAGAGCTATTTCCTGTCATAACAATCCAACAGACAAGCCCTACTTTTCTGTCTTACTAGGCCCTGGTTAAAGATAAGTCTATAAGTAGTTTTGAGTTATTAGAACATGCTTTTGCCAATTCAAATTGTGTTTCTAGAATATTTACAATATTTAGTTATTCTAGTTATGATGATACTAAGCTAATTGCTCTAACTATCGCCCAATCACTTAACATTGTGTGTTAGCATGCTAGCTATCGTTTTGTGACGGAATTTAGCTTATTTGGTTTTTGAATGTATCTAGCTATTTTAGGTGCTCGAGCTAAAGCATAGTTATTAAGCTATATGGACACTTAGATTGTGTACATGTACATAGTGACTTTTTTCTCATACATTTCCTCCTTTCTATATCTGTTACAGTTTTACTAACAAAATATATTATACTAAAGATTCTAATAAAGTGACCAATGCCTCGTGATTCTTTATTGAAAGAGTGTAGGCTGTCTGCCAGGCTTTGTAGTTTACACATTGTGAGGGCTGAACACTGATGCTTCAAGCCAACTCTTGAATAGTTCAACAAGTGGCCACTCTCTGGGAAGACTATCTCTATGCAATTCTCATTTGAATACATTTACTACAAGTCAAAACTTTGATGAGAAATGGGCTAGGGACTAAAATGTGACAACCCTAATAAAAAAATTAATTGCATGGCAGTTATATTTTCCAATAAAATGATCAGGAAACTGTATTGTATGTATTGTGATTAGTGACCTTTACCATTAAACCCAATGCAACCTAAATTAAATTAAATTAAATCAAAATCAAATCAAATGTATTTGTATAGCCCTTCTTACATGAGCTGATATATCAAAGTGCTGTACAGAAACACAGCCTAAAACCCCAAACAGCAAGCAATGCAGGTGTAGACGCACGGTACAATTGCAAAGCCCTATACAGTGTGTGTTTGGGACTTGCACTACTGAAAACCATTACAGACCATTGAAACCATTAGATCTGCTGTAGCCTAATAGTTTGCTTGTTACCAGGAATGGTCTAACAGGGGTGGCAGGTAGCCTACCAGTTGCATCTCTAGGGGCGCTATTTCATTTTTGGATAAAAAACGTTCCCGTTTTAAGCGCGATATTTTGTCACGAAAAGATGCTCGACTATGCATATTCTTGACAGTTTTGGAAAGAAAACACTCTGAAGTTTCAGAATCTGCAAAGATTTTGTCTGTAAGTGCCCCAGAACTCATTCTACAGGCGAAACCAAGATGATACGTCAAACAGGAAATGAGCAGAATTTCTGAAGCTCTGTTTTCTTATATGGCTGTGAATGCGACAGGAATAAGCTTAGACCTTCTGCCGTTTCCCCAAGATGTCGGCAGCATTGTGACGTATTTGTAGGCATATCATTGGAAGATTGACCATAAGAGACTACATTTTCCAAGTGTCCGCCTGGTGTCCTGCGTCAACTGGTGCGCAAAGCCATGTGCAAGTATTTTTCCATTTGATTGAGAGGAGAAACCATGCTTCCACGAACGATATATCATCGAAGAGATATGTGAAAAACACCTTGAGGATTGATTCTAAACAACGTTTGCCATGTTTTCAGTCGATATTATGGAGTTAATTTGGAAAAAAGTTCGCGTTTTGAGGACTGAATTTTCGTTTTTTTTTGGTAGTCAAATGTGATGTACAAAACGGAGCTATTTCTAATACACAAAGAATCTTTTTGGAAAAACTGAGCATCTGCTATCTAACTGAGAGTCTCCTCATTGAAAACATCAGAAGTTCTTCAAAGGTAAATGATTTTATTTGAAGGCTTTTATGTTTTTGTTGAAATGTTGCGTGCTGGATGCTAACGCTAATGCTAACGCTAAATGCTACGCTAGCTAGCTACTTTTACACAAATGATTGTTTTCCTATGGTTGAGAAGCATATTTTGAAAATCTGAGATGACAGTGTTGTTTACAAAAGGCTAAGCTTGAGAGATGGCATATTTATTTCATTTCATTTGCGATTTTCATGAATAGTTAACGTTGCGTTATGGTAATGAGCTTGAGTCTGTATTCACGATCCCGGATCCGGGATGGGGAGATCAGAAAGGTTAAGAGCATTAGGCCAGTAACCGAAAGGTTGCTGGTTGGATTCGCCATGCTAACTAGGTGAAAAATCTGTTGCTGTGCCCTTGAGCAAGGCACTTAACCCTAATCATTCCTATAAGTCTCTCTGGATAAGAACGTCTGCTAATTTACAAAAAAAATAAAATTCTACTAATCCAAACCTTTTTTGAAGGGAATAAAATACACATAAAGGGGTCGTTTACTGGGCCAAGATAAGCGTAAAAGAAGGACAAACAGATTTGCTTTTGTGGAGGACTGGCTTGAATTGTAAGGATGACAATTTATCTTCATTATGAACCAATTCTATTGGTTTTCAGTTGTGATCTATTTAATAAACACAAGAAACCAGCAAAATCAATAAAAGTGTGACGGTATTGCATAAACAGCGGCATTTAGTGGTCACTTTCACACTACTTTATGGTAAATAATGCAAGGGACTTCAATTACAAATGTTTCTGCACACGGGGGAAAAAACATCACCAAATTCACAGGGAATACATTACATAGTATTGAGAAGCAATACTCCAAGCCACAGCTTCATACTACTTGTCAAACAGAGAACTGATACTGTACACTGGTTGTTGGGGTGGGATTGACATGGGGTGTTGGGGGTCCATGGGTGGCTTTTGTACATTTCTTGAGATTCCTCATGTCTTACTCATTGGTAGGAAGAGGTTTGGTTCAAATCGGATGTTGGGTACTATCACTGGTGTAATGCAATTTCTCTGGGGCCCCGCAAGGTCACCTGAATGCGTTAGCCACTCACAAAGTAGACTACCGATTGCTGTCCATGGTGCCGAAATTGCAACATGTCTATGTGGCTGCCTGCATGCCTATCGACTCGATGATGGGCTTTCTATGGTGCAGGGGCATAGCTTTGCATTAGATAATGGCTACGTGTTTATCGGTAGGCCTATTTGGTCGTCCTTTTCTCGGGTCCAGCCTAACATTTCATAAAGCTATGCACGGTGTCACAATGCTGCCATTTTGCTGGTTGGTGGCAATAATATAATTACTTTTTCAGTAATTAAAGTAGGAAATTGAAATTAGGGCTGTCCCTGACTAAAGAAAACTTGGTCGACCGAGAGTCGACTGTTAATATTGTTTGAAATATTAAAATGTGTATTTTTCCCTCTATAGACACACCTTATGTGTTTTAACAAAATAAACTAGCCTATATGTAGGCTAATGAGCTTGTCTTATGCTTTAAGTACACTGTGATTAAATAATTAAGACACACAAATGACTTGAGGGAGCCAGAGATCAAAATAGCCTAACCAGAAGAAAAAAACTATTCCCGACCCTCCTCCCCCTTGCTGCTGGTTTTCGCAGATTCTGCCATTACGCTCCTGAAGTTGCCGGCAATAAGCTGCACCACGTGTCGGCAACCTTTTCCATTTGGAGGGCCAATTTATCTTGCTTTTCTACTAATCTGCGTGGCAGTTATGATTTTCATATGTACATTTAATTTATAATAGTCTTCGTATCTCAAAATCAGAATCATGTGGTTAATCAAAATTCTAAAAGTAACTTATATTGCCATTGCCAACTATGTAGGCAAATAATTGCCTAAAAATAAAAACATAGCAGCCTGCAGGTAGAAAATGTCTTGATAAAAATAAATACCCTATAAATCATATTGGCTACACATGGCCTGTCTGCAAGGAACTTTAAACATTGTATCAACTATCAACTTGGTCCTGCCTGAAGCTCAAACTGGCAAACTTGCAACATTGTATAAAATATTTTGAGCCCTCAGTTTCCCACACCAGTGAGCTCCAGACAGACACAGCTGTAGACTATTTGTGCAATGGATAAGAAGTAATCAGTTAGACCTATTTTTTTTTTTTAAATCCACCAGATCAGAGCATTACCTTTTCTTCTCCTTTCACGGGGGTGGTTATCAAAAGAGAGCTGGGAAGATTTTTCAAGTAGGCTAAGTTGAGGAACTATTGCCATTCTCAATGGATGTAAAAACAGACTTTGTTTACTTGCTGATTGAGGTGAAGAATACATTTATTTGGAAGCTCCACAGTTAAGACTATCAGAAATACTATCAGATCCCCAAATGGGGACATTTATAGGCCTACATTTGCACGAAGGGCAGGTAACCTAGGCCTACTTCTATGCATAATCAGGTGTGCGTACTTAATCAATGTTGACAGGAGCGCAACAACCAAAAGACAACTCATAAATTGACAACTTATAAATTGAATGAAATAAACCAAAACTTGATCCTCACAAGCGTAGCCTGGGTTGTGCGGTCCGCAAACAACGTGTCCACTCTGACAATGAAAATGGTAAATGCCTGGAATAATAATATATTGACTGCATTAACAGAAATGACCTTAGCCAAACAAACATTGTAGATTTAGAACAGTAAAGGTCCTGCTGGTGATACTGGTAAACCATCCCCGCGGCCTCCACAATGACTTCGTCCACTGAGACGGGCGTGAATCAGATGGGTGTCTCGTGTGCCATACATTTATATACACTGCTCAAAAAAATAAAGGGAACACTAAAATAGCACATCCTAGATCTGAATGAATGAAATTTTCTTATTAAATACTTTTTTCTTTACATAGTCGAATGTGCTGACAACAAAATCACACAAATATTATCAATGGAAATCAAATTTATCAACCCATGGAGGTCAGGATTTAGAGTCACACTCAAAATTAAAGTGGAAAACCACACTACAGGCTGATCCAACTTTGATGTAAAAATGAGGCTCAGTAGTGTGTGTGGCCTCCACGTGCCTGTATGACCTCCCTACAACGCCCGGGCATGCTCCTGAAGAGGTGGCGGATGGTCTCCTGAGGGATCTCCTCCCAGACCTGGACTAAAGCATCTGCCAACTCCTGGACAGTCAGTGGTGCAACGCCACGTTGCGTTGGTGGATGGAGAGAGACATGATGTCCATAGCATCAATGCCTTCCTCTTGCAGGAACTACTGACACACTCCAGCCACATGAGGTCTAGCATTGTCTTGCATTAGGAGGAACCCAGGGCCAACCGCACCAGCGGGGTCTGAGGATCTCATCTCGGTACCTAATGGCAGTCAGGCTACCTCTGCGGAGAACATGGAGGGCTGTGCGGCCCCCCAAAGAATGCCACCCTACACCATGACTGACCCACCTCCAAACTGGTCATGCTGGAGGATGTTGCAGGCAGCAGAACGTTCTCCACGGCGTCTCCAGACTCTGTCACGTCTGTCACATGTGCTCAGTGTGAACCTGCTTTCATCTGTGAAGAGCACAGGGCGCCAGTGGCGAATTTGCCAATCTTGGTGTTCTCTGGCAAATGCCAAAGGTCCTGCATGGTGTTGGGCTGTAAGCACAACCCCCACCTGTGGACGTCGGGCCCTCATACCACCCTCATGGAGTCTGTTTCTGACCGTTTGAGCAGACCTGCTGGAAGTCATTTTGCAGGGCTCTGGCAGTGCTCCTCCTGCTCCTCCTTGCACAAATGCGGAGGTAGCGGTCTTGCTACTGGGTTGTTGCCCTCCTACGGCCTCCTCCACGTCTCCTGATGTACTGGCCTGTCTCCTGGTAGCGCCTCCATGCTCTGGACACTACGCTGACAGACACAGCAAACCTTCTTGCCACAGCTCGCATTGATGTGCCATCCTGGATGAGCTGCACTACCTGAGCCACTGGTGTGGGTTGTAGACTCCGTCTCATGCTACCACTAGAGTGAAAGTACCGCCAGCATTCAAAAATGACCAAAACAACCGCCAGGAAGCATAGGAACTGAGAAGTGGTCTGTGGTTATCACCTGCAGAACCACTCCTTTATTGGGGGTGTCTTGCTAATTGCCTAGAATTTCCACCTGTTGTCTATTCCAATTGCACAACAGCATGTGAAATTTATTGTCAATCAGTGTTGCTTCTTAAGTGGACAGTTTGATTTCACAGAAGTGTGATTGACTTGGAGTTACATTGTGTTGTTTAAGTGTTCCCTTTATTTTTTTGAGCAGTGTATTTATACAGTGGGGCAAAAAAGTATTTAGTCAGTCACCAATTGTGCAAGTTCTCCCACTTAAAAAGATGAGAGAGGCCTGTAATTTTTATCATAGGTACACTTCAACTATGACAGACAAAATGAGAAAAAAAAATCCAGAAAATCACATTGTAGGATTTTTTATGAATTTATTTGCAAATTATGGTGGAAAATAAGTCAATAACAAAAGTTTATCTCAATACTTTGTTATATACCCTTTGTTGGCAATGACAGAGGTCAAACGTTTTCTGTAAGTCTTCACAAGGTTTTCACACACTGTTGCTGGTATTTTGGCCCATTCCTCCATGCAGATCTCCTCTAGAGCAGTGATGTTTTGGGGTTGTTGCTGGGCAACACGGACTTTCAACTCCCTCCAAAGATTTTCTATGGGGTTGAGATCTGGAGACTGGCTAGGCCACTCCAGGACCTTGAAATGCTTCTTACGAAGCCACTCCTTCGTTGCCTGGGCGGTGTGTTTGGGATCATTGTCATGCTGAAAGACCCAGCCACGTTTCATCTTCAATGCCCTTGCTGATGGAAAGAGGTTTTCACTCAAAATCTCACGATACATGGCCCCATTCTTTCTTTCCTTTACACGGATCAGTCGTCCTGGTCCCTTTGCAGAAAAACAGCCCCGAAGCATGATGTTTCCACCCCCATGCTTCACAGTAGGTATGGTGTTATTTGGATGCAACTCAGCATTCTTTCTCCTCCAAACACGACGAGTTGAGTTTTTACCAAAAAGTTATATTTTGGTTTCATCTGACCATATGACATTCTCCCAATCTTCTTCTGTATCATCCAAATGCTCTCTGCAAACTTCAGACGGGCCTGGGCATGTACTGGCTTAAGCAGGGGGACACGTCTGGCACTGCAGGATTTGAGTCCCTGGCGGCGTAGTGTGTTACTGATGGTAGGCTTTGTTACTTTGGTCCCAGCTCTCTACAGGTCATTCACTAGGTCCCCTCGTGTGGTTCTGGGATTTTTGCTCACCGTTCTTGTGATCATTTTGACTCCACGGGGTGAGATCTTGTGTGGAGCCCCAGATCGAGGGAGATTATCAGTGGTCTTGTATGTCTTCAATTTCCTAATAATAGGTCCCACAGTTGATTTCTTCAAACCAAGCTGCTTACCTATTGCAGATTCAGTCTTCCCAGCCTGGTGCAGGTCTACAATTTTCTATCTGGTGTCCTTTGACAGCTCTTTGGTCTTGGTCATAGTGAAGTGTGGAGTGTGACTGTTTGAGGTTGTGGACAGGTATTTTATACTGATAACAAGTTCAAACAGGTGCCATTAATACAGGTAACGAGTGGAGGACAGAGGAGCCTCTTAAAGAAGAAGTTACAGGTCTGTGATAGCCAGAAATCTTGCTTGTTGGTAGGTGACCAAATACTTATTTTCCACCATAATTTGCAAATAAATTAATTTAAAATCCTACAATGTGATTTTCTGGATTTTTTTTCTAATTTTGTCTGTCATAGTTGAAGTGTACCTATGATGAAAATTACAGGCCTCTCTCATATTTTTAAGTGGGAGATTTTGCACAATTGGTTGCTGACTAAATACTTTTTTGCCCCACTGTATATCGACCATATATCGACCAGTTGACTAAATGGGTCAGCCCTAATTCAAACATTGCAGATTGTCAACTACATTTTCGATACAACAGAATACTACCAATTGATATACAGCTGTCCTGCAGAGGCTGCCTGAACCTGCATGACATGAGCCATCCTCAGCTCTCTCCCAGCTTGGATAGAAAGTTGTTGTGAGTAAAACCCGTCTATTAATGGAAAATAATACAATCAGTCCACCCTCAAAACATTAGCTTACTAGGGATTGTTTCATTATGCAGTGTACTATCTATAGCTGTATACCGTCTTTAGCTGCGATTTAGGTGCTATTTATTTACTTTTTATAAAAATGTACACATCAAATAGCCTAACAATGAGAAAAAGTTGTCTACTTGACGATAAACTCAGCCACTTTGATTTAGGCCTAATTTAATTTACCTAGAATATTGCAGCCCATTTGTGTAGGCTATTAGCCAGAAAAAAACTCAACTGTTCAAACCCTCAAGAACTGTTGTCCGCCAAATATGATAATATGTTTGCATTTGCCAATTTATTGGCTGTCCAGTATCCAGATGACCTGTTCCCAGAGCTTCCTATACAGTTAATATCTTTCCGTAACGTGTTGAGGCCGGCAATTAAGGAGAATGAGAGGCTCAATGAAAGATGTTGCAGTACTGCTGTATTTGAAGCACTCCTCCCTTCTGCCCAGTTTCCCTGATGTTGCTACGGCAATAAAGCTGTTTTTACCATCCCTGTAACTGTCGCTTCTGCGGAAACTAAAACTCATAAAGAACTACATAAGAAGCACTAGGCTCTCGGTCTGATATGAGCTTTTGATCACCTGAGTAAGCTCCACCCATTGCACTGGCGCCGTCGTAGCCTTGACCACGGAATTTGTTCGCCGATATCTCCCTTATTCTTTCAATCATTAAAAGGTGTTATTTTTCAGTCACATTCCTGAAGCCCGAGAAACAAACACTTTGCTTCCTAGTACATATGGAAATGAGAACGGTTTATTAATGAATTACTTTTTGGAGGGTTAGACATCGATGACAGGGTCATGGGTCGCCAGAGCTCATTGCCCCCCCCCCGCCATGTGGGACTGTCCGGTACACCAGTGGGTACTATAGTTATTGAATATTATCCAATATGGGTGCAATCAGTTAGCTTAATTTCTCAGATATACAATTAAATGTCAATTAAATAGTGTTGCAGCAATGGCAATCGTACCTTTTTCTACCTACAGAAACTTCAGAACAATCTGAGATGGTGGGTGTCATGGCTTGCTGAAATGACATGGAACGAATCCTCTGAGTTATTTCTCTGTTAGGCTACTCTATTGTATACGCAAATCACCTATTGGACAATGGTATATAATTAGCTGAAAAGACATGAGCAGACACGACTGGCAATCGAACAATCATTGATTATTAGGCCTAGCAATTAAACAGTAGTCCAGTAATTGAGATGGCAGTCATGATCTGTATAGCCCGTTGAATATTAGAGAGGAGGATTACACTAGAAGGGGGTTCATGACCTTGACATGAAGTTGTGATGATGTGGTGGTAGCTCCAGTCATTAGACTCAATGTTTTAATGATGTTTGATTTCACGATGACAGAGAGATGATGCTTGTGCTGCTTGCTGTACAGTGACTGTTCCCAATGACTCTCTACCTCTCTGCCTAGCCTGGAGTCAGTTAGTGCTGTCACTAAGGGTGTGTGTGTGTGTGTGTGTACGACCAAAACAATTTCAGCAGAGGAGTTGGCAGGCAAACAGACACAGTATGGAGAGCAGAAATGCCTTTTTGATTTGTCTAAAGAAAAGAGGTAACAGTCTCACTGCAGACCTAGTGTCTTGCCTGGGCTCAGTCGTGTGCCATCATGTGTTTGTGAAGGGCAAAGTAGACATTCTGCTCTAATGTCTACATATCAAATGGCACCCTATTTCCTACATAGTGCACTACTTTTGACCAGAGCCCTATGTAGGGAATTGGTTACCATTTGGGATTGGGACACATGTACTGTAAGCATTGATTTAAGGTATGCCTGTGTGTCCTAATTTCACCATCTTCATTTGTCTATGATCTTCCATGTACTTTTCATGCACTGCATGCCTCGGACTTGTGAGGGGATCCTATAGGATAATATACTGTAAGTATAAGCTCATATGGGCTCGGGCTCCATTGTGATGGCGTGGTAGTATGGCATCAGAGGAATAGCAGTGAAATCCATTGATGTTTTACTGAAGCTCAGTGATGACATCTACTGTCAGTCTAAAGTAGTGGAGCTCAGACTGGGCCCACACGGTTCACTGCTTAAAATAACCTAACCACTCACCATGAGCTACTGATTATGCTATTGCTAGAGGTTTTAGATGGATGTAAGGGTATGTTGTCCCTCTTATGATCTACTGTACTTTATTCTATGGTAGAAAGGACATGTCAGGTTCTGCTTTGTCTATTCTCGCTGTAGTTTGTTGTTGTGTGGTTGTAGGCATTGGGGCAGGGCTATTTTCCCCAGACCTGGGCTCAAGGTACCTACAATGTTGTCCAAATCCCCATTTGAAGTTGCTGTTACATTTAATATATCAAATTTCCCTGCACGGAAAGCAAACATTACATTTGAGACTCATGTTTGGGTTAGTAGACCTGCTCAATATGAGAAGAAAGGACTGCAGGTGACGGTGCCAGCTAATTTTCATATCAACTAATGTTTTTGTATGCACGTCTCAGTTAGCTGTGGAACAGTTTCTATGGAATTAGCTTCAAATAGCCCATCTCTGTCTGAAGTGTTATAAAAGCACAATTTCTCCTCTTTCTCCCCCTCCCCTCTCTCCCCCGTTCTCTCTGTGTGCGTGTCCTTAGAGAGGTTCAGATTGATTAATTTAATCCAAAAATGGGTGAGTGTGTCTAGAGACCCCTGTTCTCAGATATCCTTTTACACTGAGTGTCACCTCTGGTCTGCTGTGATTTGACCTGATTTAAATAAATGCATAAGACACAGAAATGGACACCCCACTGATGGTGTGGCAGCAGGGAGAGACACAGTGCAGGCTGTTCCATTAGGCAGAACCAGTGCAGATAGAGAACCTATTCTGGAATACCATCCTTTACTCATGAAGCCTAAGGAGGATACTGTTTGAAATGAACGTTTGCTGGTAATTTATCTCCTTCAATCAAATTAAACGTTTTAGATGTAGGAGCCGTTTTGGCCTACTTAATTTGTACACAAGACGGCATTGTATATTTAAGTGATAATGCCCGAGAAGCCGGTGTTTGCAGCTTAGCCCCAGTGATGTACTGGGCCGTACGCACTACCCTCTGTAGTGCCTTGCAGTCAGAGGCCGAGCAATTGCCTTACCAGGCAGTGATGCAACCAGTCAGAATGCTCTTGATGTTGCAGCTGTAGAACCTTTTGAGGATCTGAGGACCCATGCCAAATCTTTTTAGTTTCCTGAGGGGGAATAAGCTTTGTCGTGCCCTCTTCACAACTGTCTTGGTGTGTTTGGACCATTCTAGTTTGTTGGTGATGTGGACACCAAGTTTAAGCTGTTTTCTAGTGACATTGATTTGGATACATCCATAACAATAAGCCAATGAAGTGTGATTAGCCTGGCATAGAAAATGTGCTCTCTCATCAGGAGACTGTTGTTTAGAGGAGCTAGCCCACAACACAGCTAACACAATCACTTCAAACTGAAGCTGGAAAGACTGCAAACAAGCTGCACTTCGTTTCGTTTGACCTTTTTAAATTGACATTTCATTTGTATATATCCATGCCAGCTGATTCATGATTTCGACTGGCTGAGAAACACTGCCTGTCTGTCTCGTCCCGAGTCCCGCGCGTTCATTACTATGGGACAGCTGGAAATCAAATTTGAATATTGAAACAATGTTGCAAATGATGGAGAGACAGACCGCAATGTTTATACATATCCCCTGTGTTGAAAACTAAATGTTAGTCTGAAGGAAATGTGAGATAATGTCTAAATGTTTTTTAAAGTGGAGATCAAGTTTATAAATTGCTTGTTTGCGCTGATGAGACAGGGGATTGCGTAGTCAGATGGAACAGAGTGGATAGGCAATTTAATGTCATAGATTTAGCCAGTGGTAACTTGTGTAATAGACACCGACTGGAGTGCGGTTGTACCAATCAGCATTCAGGATTAGACCCAACCGTTTTATAATGGTTAACACCTTGGAACTAATTTAAGATAGAATTGAATTTGGAAGTTTACATACACTTAGGTTGGAGTCATTAAAACTTGTATTTCAACCACTCCACAAATGTATTGTTAACAAACTATAGTTTTGGCAAGTCGGTTAGGACATCTACTTTGTGCATGACACAAGTAATTTTTCCAACAATTGTTTACAGACAAATTATTTCACTTATAATTCATTGTATCACAATTCCAGTTTACATACACTAAGTTGACTGTGCCTTTAAACAGCATGGAAAATCCCAGAAAATTATGTAATGGCTTTAGATCCTTCTGATAGGCTAATTTACATAATTTGAGTCAATTGAAGGTGTACATGTGGATGTATTGCAAGGCTTATCTTCAAACCCAGTGCCTCTTTGCTTGACATCATGGGACAAGCAAAATAAATCAGCCAAGACCTCAGATATAAAATGGTAGACCTCCACAAGTCTGGTTCATCCTTGGGAGCAATTTCCAAACGCCTGAAGGTATCACGTTCATCTGTACAAACAATAGTACGCAAGTATAAACACCATGGGACCACGCAGCTGTCATACTGCTCAGGAAGGAGACGCGTGCTGTCTCTAGAGATGAACGTACTTTGGTGCAAAAAGTGAAAATCAATCCCAGATCAACAGCAAAGGACCTTGTGGAGATGCTTATCGTTATGTTTGGAGAAACAAGAGGGAGGCTTGCAAGCCGAAGAACACCATCCCAACCGTGAAGCACGGAGGTGTCAGCATCATGTTGTGGGGGTGCTTTGCTGCAGGAGGCACTGGTGCACTTCACAAAAAAGATGGCATCATAAGAAAGAAACATAAGAAAGAAAAATTGTGCGGATATATTGAAGCAACATCTCAACACATCAGTCAGGAAGTTAAAGCTTGGTTGCAAATGGGTCTTCCAAATGGACAATGACCCCAAGCATACTTCCAAAGTTGTGGCAAAATGGCTTGAGGACAACAAAGTCAAGGTATTTGTGTGGCCATCACAAAGCCCTGACCTCAATCCTATAGAAAATGTGTGGGCAGAACTGAAAAAGCATGTGCGAGCAAGGAGGCCTACAAACCTGACTCAGTTACACCAGCTCTGTCAGGAGGAATGGGCCAAAATTCACCCAACTTATTGTGGGAAGCTTGTGGAAGGCTACCTGAAACATTTGACCCAAGTTAAACAATTTAAAGGCAATGCTACCAAATACTAATTGAGTGTATGTAAACTTCTGACCCACTGGGAATGTGATGAAAGAAATGAAAGCTGAAATAAATCATTCTCTCTACTATAATTCTCACATTTCACATTCTTAAAATAAAGTGGTGATCCTAGCTGATCTAAGACAGGGAATTTTTACTAGGATTAAATGTCAGGAATGGTGAAAAACTGAGTTTAAATGTATTTGGCTAATGTGTATGTAAACTTCAGACTTCAACTGTATGTACCTATGTGTAGCCGATGTGAAATGGCTAGCTAGTTAGCGCTAGTGGCGTTTGAATCTGTGACGTCACTTGCTCTGAGACCTTGAAGTAGTGGTTCCCCTTGCTCTGCAAGGGCCGCAGCTTTTGTGGAGCGATGGGTAACGATGCTTCGAGGGTGACTGTTGACGTGTGCAGAGCGTCCCTGGTTCGCGCCCAGGTCGGGGCGAGGGGACGGACGTAAAGTCTATACTGTTACATATGGTAATTACATCTGCCTGTATAAAATTCTTACCATGTTTTTATCTTGAAAATAAAGAACATTTGCGTTCTCACATGTGATAGAGGGGCTATCAGGTACTTTTGATTAGGTTAGCCACTACAGCACCTTTCTCTCTTTTTCTGTATAACAAACAAAATAAGCAAGCATGAAACCAGCAAGCTTGAATATACCTTATTTCTTACCTGCCTTATTGCCTATGCGCTTACTTTTGTTCTATTTTCAGACTTTGAAACAATACATTTTTTCTCAAGTTCCTCAGCCCTTCCACCCTCCCCAATCTCATTGGTTGCCTGGCTGTTTACAGGCCAACGGCTGTATTAACATCCATGAGACGCTGACATAATCGGTTGATGTTATCTCCCATTACAGTAACATGACAGCATCACAGGCTGAGGACATACGCACCCCACATGAGTGCTTCTGTTCTGTTTAGTCATGAGATGCTGTAGAATTAGCCTTGTGTTACTGTAAGCTATGTGAGATAGTTATACAGTACAGAAAAGATACAGTCTGAAGGCTAGCACACTCCACTCTATTGAAGGGCTTGGGTTCAACTCATTTGGGCTGAAACAATAACTACAACAAGAGGATGAGATGGCCATGAGGAATGATTTAGTAAAGGGGCAAAGTGAGTTCAACAATTGGAGAGGAGTCATAGATGTCTGTCTTCTAGTAGCTATGTGATGCATATTACACATCCTCCATGACCTTTAGCAGTGGAGGGCCATATCTCAGCTCATTTATGTCCACACATTTAATGTGATGCTACAGAAACTCGTACCCCTCTCTCTTCCCTCTCCAAAAGATGACAGAATGTTCATTGAAAAACGTAACAGAAAACGTATCAAAAGGACAGCCAGAGAAAAGGTGGGATGCGGAATTACGGTAAGTTAAGCTCCTTCCCCTTGTGTCCTTAGTCAAAGGCCTGTAGATCCCAATCCCTTTCTGTTTCAGACACAGTAGGATATGACTGGTGAGTCATCCAGAACTGATGCTAGACCTGAAGAACCAACTCCCCATCGTTCCCCACGTAAAGTCCCCCACCCCCCACACACACACACGCACACACACAAGACCCCTGCCAGTGGTTTTGCATGAGTGGGATAGATGTGTGTATCCACCCTGCCGTGAGTCTCAGGTCTAGTGGAGAGGGCTCATTATAGAACGGCAGCTCTTGGCAGCGAGACCAGCTATTAGTGGAGTTGACGAGGCAGACGTTGTGACGTCACAAGGACTGAGACGTCAGTGTGCCATATGATCACTGGAGACAGCTCACCTGTTTACTGTGTTGTGTGTGTGTGTGCATGCATGCTTGTATGTGTTTAGCCTAGATGATGCCCGGGAGTACAGGTAGCCTAGTCGTGGGCCAGTAACCAAAAGGTTTCTGGTCATTATGCCCCTGAACAAGACACGGTTCCCCGGTAGGCTGTTATTGTAAGTAAGAATTTGTTCTTAACTGACTTGCCTAGTTTAAAAAAGGTGAAATATATATATATATATATATATATATATATAAATAAATAAAAATATATAAGTATCGGCATGCTGTCACACAGTTTGTGATGTGGCAGCATGGTGCCCTTGGTGCAGGAAACCAAGTTGTCATACCCAGTTGCTGTGAGGGACACTTTCCCTGATCCTCATTCACAGTATACTTGGTTCCACCCTGGGTGCTAGGATTCTCAAAGCGTTTGGCATGATGACATACTAGTATTATGCCTAAAGAGTGTTCGTTGCCAGACACTTATTGGTATGAATTTGGTATGGTATCATGTCACTTGCTGTGAACAGAACACAACCTCTCCCTTAGTTTGCATCCTCCACACACAAACACCTGCCAGGTGTATCTTTAGGACATCAAAAACGTTCTTACTGGGCACATCATGTCATATCAAAGATTCTAAAGGCTGTTCGTTTACTTCTCACCCAAGTGTCATCACTGCACCTTCTCCCTTAACAACAAAGTTTAAATGGGAAATTGTCCGATTTTATTTATACATCTGAAAGTGTGCTTGAATAAGTAATCATTTTACATTAGTTTGTTTGCATATTTGTTTTTTCTGCATATAAAGTTTCAACTTTTGTCTACGTTGAAAATTGGTGACCATTGACATTCTACAGTTGAAATGTCACCCTAAAAACAACAATTAACACCAATGACTTGTGCCAGGTCTATGCAGGTAAATGAGAACTTACTCCAAGCCTTGCTATTCAATGACACATGGGATGTCCAGTGAAATAAGACATGCGTGAAATTATTAGGTTATGGTACCGATATTCCAGAGGAATTTTCAACCGGGATTTAAAACACATAACTAACCTTGGACAAATGAACTCAATTACACATTTAAAGCGAGTTGTCCACGACCTCAGGCTTCCCCCTGCTGCTCGTGTTGTTTATATATACAATATACTGTATATCCTCCTATTTCTGTGTGCATGTCAAACATCACTCTAATGCAGGGTTTCCCAACCATCTCCTCTGTGACCAATATCTGTATACATGTTCTGCTGGTCCAAAGGACATTACTTCAGTAATGCATAATAGACCATTATCTGTAACCAACTGCTAAATAGGGGGAAGGATTCTTGAGAGAATATATAACCACCTGAGCCCTTTTTGAGCCATTCCTTGGTGTGGTTGTTCCCCCAGGCAGTCATGTTCATATTTTCCCAGTGTCCATGTGTGTTCATTCACCACATGGTGAACAACACCTTTCCACACGTCCTGAAACATACAATCACAATGCATACATTAAAAAAAATGTTTTGCCAGAAAGGAAAATTGCAATTGGCTCAGAACAGGGCAGCACGGCTGGCCCTTGAATGTACACAGAGTGCTAACATGAATGATATGCATGTCAATCTCTCCTGGCTCAAAGTAGAGGAGAGATTGACTTCATCACTACATCTATGTGTGAGAGGTGTTGAATGCACCGAGCTGTCTGTTTGAAGTACTAGCACACACCCATGCATACCCCACAAGACACGCCACCAGAGGTCTCTTCACAGTCCCCCAAGTCCAGAACAGACTATGGGAGGCGCACTGTACTGTGGATGTGTGGAACTCTATTCCATATCAAGTAACTCATGGCAGCAGTACAATTTTGATTTATAAAACAGATACAAATACACCTTATGGAACAGCGGGAACTGTGAAGCAACACAAACATAGACACATGCATACAAACACACGATAACATACACACTATACACACATGTACACATGGATTGTGTTATAGATAAGTGGTAGTAGAGTAGGGGCCTGAGGGCACACACTTGATATGTTGTGAAATCTGTTGTGAATGTAGTGCAATGTTTTTCAAATGTATAATCGGCGTAATATTGTTGGACCCAAGGAAGAGTAGCGTGCCTTGGCAGCAGCTAATGGGGATCCATAATAAATACAAATATCCACTTTGTCTATTGCAGACATGATTTCAGCAACTCAGGGACAAGTGCTAGCTCACAGCTAAGCACAGTACAGTTAATATGTCATCACTCAAACATAACACGTACATGAGAGTAATAAATAAGACAAGATAAAGATGACTTACAATAAACTCCTCATATGTGTCCCCCCTTTTACAGCACCATCAAAAGTGGTTGACAACCTCCGTCGTCCACAGGATGAGTTCTGCCTGGCCTTTCATCTGTGGTTGACAACCTCCGTCGTCCACAGGATGAGTTTTGCCTGGCCTTTCATCTGTGGTTGACAACCTCCTTCGTCCACAGGATGAGTTCTGCCTGGCCTTTCATCTGTGGTTGACAACCTCCTTCGTCCACAGGATGAGTTCTTCCTGGCCTTTAGTCTGTGGTTGACAACCTCCGTCGTCCACAGGATGAGTTCTGCATGGCCTTTAATCTGTGGTTGACAACCTCCGTCGTCCACAGGATGAGTTCTGCATGGCCTTTCATCTGTGCTGTCTAGATATGATAAGACTTCCAACACTGGAGCAACATCGTCACAGCATAAAAGTAAAACAACATATACTGTAATACCTTTTCAGTACAAACTCACTGCATGAATTTTCTTGGCCAGGTTCTTGGCTCCATGCCACATATCGAGACTGCTGTATTCTGCAGTCTTTATATTTTCCTTTCACTCAGTGTGAAAAAATATGAGAGATATATGAGAGATATACACTACCGGTCAAAAGTTTTAGAACACCTGCTCATTCAAGGGTTTCTCTTTATTTTGGCTATTTTATACACTGTAGAATAATAGTGAAGACATCAACACTATGAAATAACACATATGGAATCATGTCGTTACCAAAAAAGTATTAAACAAATCTAAATATATTTTATATAGCCACCCTTTGCCTTGATGACAGCTTTGCACACTCTTGGCATTCTCTCAACCAGCTTCACGAGGTAGTCACCTGTAATGTATTTCAATTAACAGGTGTGCCTTCTTAAAAGTACATTTGTGGAATATCTTTCCTTCTTGATGCGTTTGAGCCAATCAGTTGTGTCGTGACAAGTTAGGGGTGGTGTACAGAAGATAGCTCCATATTATGGCAAGGACAGGTCAAATAAGCAAAGAGAAACAACAGTCCATCATTACATTAAGACATGAAGAATAAGATCTAGCACTCAGAAACCAAGATGGTGGACTGAACACAGCAATGTAGATCACCTCAAGATGAAAACAAAATATTCAAAATAGGTAAGTTAGACTAAATATTAGCACCTCACAATCTGGTGGGTAATAACCATCAATCTGGAAAACAACACAAAACAAATCATAAGACTAGCGAAATGTTTCGATAAATATTATGAAAACAAGCAACACACAAACATGACGTGTAAGGACCAACGCTAGAGTAGAGAAGCAGGTACAGGGAGTCAAACATTTAATCAGGAACAGACATGAAACAAGACAGGAACAGCTTCAGCACATGGGTAAACAAGGACATATGATAATCATGCTGAAGCGGGGAACAGAGCGGGGGAACAGACAGATATAGGGGAGGTAATGACAGAGGTGATAGAGTCCAGGTGAGTCCAATAAAGGCTGATGCGCGTGACGGGGGAAGGATGATGGCAGGAGTGCGTAATGCTGGGGAGCCTTGCGGCCCTCGAGAGCCAGGGGGAAGAGCGGGGGCAGGCTTGACAGGTGGAGAGTAAGACATGGGAACAAATCTCAAAAACAAAAACACGACTCTTCTACAGACACAAACAATTTAATATTTTCACCACCAGGAATGGTAAAGGTCAAAACTGATCTGTTAAAATCAATAAATGACCAACTGGGCATACTTGAACTAGTCAGTAAGGATATAAAAGAGTTGAAGGCAAGCCTCGAGATGAGTGACCAAAAAGCTGAAACATTGGAGAAAGACACAAACGAGCTAAAAGGGACAGTCAATAAGATTGAAACCAAATTTAATTAACTTAAAAAGCAGAACATCGTTCTGAGAGAAGCCTTACTTGACATACAGACTAGATCCATGAGAGAGAATCTGGTACTTACAGGTATCCAAGAGAAAGAAGAAGAAGTTCCTGAATGTGTAGTTAGAGAGTTCCTCCTTATAGCCCTTCAGATCCCACGCGAAGCTATCGCTTCGGTCAAAGGTATGAACATCCAAATTTGCTTTCTTTAAAGATAAAATAATGGTTAAAAGCCTGGGTAAAAGACTTGCTGGCTCGGAAATAGGCATGAATGACCAGTCCCTAAAGGAAATTGCAGAAAGGCGCAAAGTTCTGTAATCAATTTTCAAGGACAATAGATTAAAAGGGAAACTCGTAGCTCTTGTAGTCGATAAACTATATATTGACAACCAATTTTTCAGAGACACAAAGACTACTCCATGGCTATCCTAAAAATTACATAATCCTTATGGAGGCAAACATTGAAACACACAATTCTAGCCATGTTATGGATTGTAATAATACAAAATATATATATAGCTTTCTATCTATCTTCAAATATAACTAATTGGAACACAAAAGCACTAATTCAACATGGTGGAGATAAAAACACAGCAGACAGAAGAAACAGTATGTGTGGATGTATTGAGATGGATGGTGTGGTGTGTGTTTTTGGTATTTTGGAAAGTGTGGCTGTCACGCCCTGGCCATATAGAGGCTTTTATTCTCTATTTTGGGTAGGCCAGGGTGTGACTAGGGTGGGCAGTCTAGTTTCTTTATTTCTATGGTTTCTGTTTCTATGTTTTGACTGGGTAGGGTTCTCAATCAGGGACAGCTGTCTATCGTTGTCTCTGATTGGGAATCATACTTAGGCATCCTTTTCCCCTTTTGTATTTGTAGGTAGTTGTCTTTGTTAGTGGCCTGTAAAGCCCTAGTAAGCTTCACGTTCATTTTTGTTGTTTCTTGTTTTTGTTGGAGACATTCAAAATAAAAAGAAATGCACGCTCACTACGCTGCACCTTGGTCCGGTAATTTCCCTGACGACGAACGTGACAGTGGCGTTAAGTGAGTGAGAAAGGAAATGGTTGCATATCCCAAAACCAATGTATGTCTGTGAGCAGAGGTTTTGAGAGCGCTTTCAATTTTGTGCAGGTGAGGGATATACCTTATTTATTTAATTATTGTCCTATCATGGTGGAACAGCATTTTAAAATAAATTATACATCTAATATTTTTTTTTATGGTCCTATATTGACGGAACGGTCCACAACCCTATACCCTAGACACCCACCTGAACGACCCAGATACCAAGGAGAAGTCCCTATCTGTTTTATGGGCCTGCTGTAAGCTGCCTGTATGTGGCCAAAATACGGTCAGAGACCTTCTAGAGCAGCACCGCCCCCCCAGGATTCTGAGTCTGCCTGGCAGGGTTGGTCCTGCAAAGCCAGAGCCCCCTGATGGGTGAGCATAATTTACAAGGAAATTCTCAAAGCTGCTAATGAGAACCTTGACGAACTTGTACCTAGCAGATAGGGATTCCGGTGGGGTACCCCCACCCAGGTAGTGGTAGTGCTGGCAACACTGACTGCAGTAAGGGGGTCACACTCGGACATTCAGAGAGAGGGCATATTATTGTGGCCATTGTGCACAAAATCAAAGGTCTGATTGCATGGAGATGCTTGGGAATATGGTCACAACGGGGGACCATGTGTGGATGTTTCAGGGGAATGGGGTACAAGTTGGAAATTTACATACACCTTAGCCAAGTACATTTAAACTCAGTTTTTCACAATTCCTGACATTTAATCCTAGTAAAAATTCCCTGTCTTAGGTCAGTTAGGATCACCAATTTATTTTAAGAATGTGAAATGTCACAATAATAGTAGAGAGAATTATTTATGTCAGGTTTTATTTCTTTCGTCACATTCCCAGTGGGTCAGAAGTTTACATACACTCAATTAGTATTTGGTAACGGTGCCATTAAATTGTTTAACTTGGGTCAAACATTTCTGGTAGCCTTCCACAAGCTTCCCACAATATGTTGGGTGAATTTTGGCCCATTCCTCTTGACAGAGCTGGTGTAACTGGGTCAGATTTTCAGGCCTCCTTGCTCGCACACGCTTTTTCAGTTCTGCCCACAAATTTTCTATAGGATTGAGGTCAGGGCTTTGTGATGGCCACTCCAATAACTTGACTTTGTTGTCCTTAAGCCATTTTGCCACAACTTTGGAAGTATGCTTGGGGACTTTGTCCATTTGGAAGACACATTTGCGACCAAGCTTTAACTTCCTGACTGATGTCTTGAGATGTTGCTTCAATATATCCACATCATTTTCTGTCCTCATGATGCCATCTTTTTTGTGAAGTGCACCAGTCCCTCCTGCAGCAAAGCACCCACACAACATGATGCTGCCACCCCCGTGCTTCACGGTTGGGATGGTGTTCATCGGCTTGCAAGCATCCCCCTTTTTTCATTATGGCCAAACAGTTATATTTTTGTTTCATCAGACCAGAGGACATTTCTCCAAAAAGTACGATCTTTGTCCCCATGTGCAGCTGCAAACTGTAGTCTGGCTTTTTTCTGGTGATTTTGGAGCTGTGGCTTCTGCCTTGCTGAGTGGCCTTTCAGGTTATGTCGATTTAGAACTCGTTTTACTGTGGATATAGAGACTTTTGTACCTGTTTCCTCCAGCATCTTCACAAGGTGCTTTCCTGATGTTCTGGAATTGATTTGCACTTTTCGCACCAAAGTACGTTCATCTCTAGGAGACAGAACGCGTCTCCTTCCTGAGAGGTATGACTGCTGCGTGGTCCCATGGTGTTTATACTTGCATACTATTTTTTGTACAGATGAACTTGGTATCTTCAGGAGTTTGGAAATTGCTCCCAAGGATGAACCAAACTTGTTAGGAGGTCTACATGTTTATTTCTGAGGTCTTGGTTAATTGATTTTGATTTTCCCATGATGTCAAGCAAAGAGGCACTGAGTTTGAAGGTAGGCCTTGAAAATACATCCACAGGTAAAATTATGTCAATTAGCCTATCAGAAGCTGCTAAAGCCATGACCTAATTTTCTGGAATTTTCCAAGCTGTTTAAAGGCACAGTCAACTTAGTGTATGTAAACTTTTGACCCACTGGAATTATGATACAGTGAATTATAAGTGAAATAATCTGTCCGCAAACAATTGTTGGAAAAATTACTTGTGTCATGCTCAAAGTAGATGTCCTAACCAACTTGCCAAAACTATAGTTTGTTAACAAGAAATTTGTGGAGTGGTTGAAAAATGAGTTTTAATGACTCCAACCTAAGTGTATGTAAACTTCCGACTTCAACTGTATATCTAACCTCCATCACCTAGGACATGACAATGGTTAATCAAATCTCCCCTGTGTGTGTGTGTGTGTGTGTGTGTGTGTGTGTGTGTGTGTGTGTGTCCCAACTGTTGCAAGGAAGTTAAAGATGTTAGGAACAACATAGGATGAGTAAAAATAATTGTTTGCTAAAATAATAATTGCTTGCCATAATATCGTTTTGGTAATGGTGAGACTGGTGAGAGGTAAAATTCATTTGCATAAACTCCCTACATAACCACAAATATTAATGGCTAATTATAGAAAATAAGATAAACAAGATAAAAAAAATAAAAATATATATATATATACAAACCAAGGTGAGGGCGATGGAAATGCATTTGGCGGATGATCTGCTTCTGTGCTGTGGGTGGCACTGTGTGCTCTTTTCGAAGGATGGGTCCTGGTCCCTCCGGGGCCATGGGATCCGGGGGGTCGTGGGTGGTTTGCCAGGCATTGGGATTACAACCCAACTCGGGATGAGGATGGGTTTTAGCGGGTGGAATAGTGGGGACCAATTGGAAGTTTACTTAGTAGCAATGCAAATATCATGGTACAGCTATGTAGACACTCAATCAATCATCGTTACTTTTTAATGGTACGTTTACAAACATATATTATGAGAAATAGAATTGAAACTTGTCTCATTATGGTAAAGAATCTCAAATAAAGATAGAAATTGAAGAATCTGAAATATATAATCTATTTTGATTTGCTTAACACTTTTTTTGGTTACTACATGATTCCATATGTGTTATTTCGTAGTTATTTCGTAGTATTCTACAATGTAGAAAATTGTCAAAATAAAGAAAAACCCTTGAATGAGTAGGTGTTCTAAAACCTTTGACCAGTAGTGTATATTTGCTGTTCTAAAATGGATTAAAAACATTTTTGTCCTCAACAATCTACACACAATACCACATAATGATACAGCAAAAACAGGTTTTTATACATTTCTGCTAATTTATTACAAATTAAAAACAGAAATACCTTATTTACATAACTATTCAGACCTTTTACTATGAGACACGAAATTGAGCTCAGGTGCATCCTGTTTCAATTGATCATCCTTGAGACGTTGCTACATCTTAATTGGAGTCCACCTGAGGTAAATTGAATTGATTGGACATGATCTGGAAAGGTACACACCTGTCTATATAAGGTCCCACAGTTGACAGTGCATGTCAGAGCTGAAACCTTGGTCAGGGAGAAGGGCCTTGGTCAGGGAGGTGACCAAGAATCCAATGGTCACTCTGAGGGAGCTCCAGAGTTCCTCTGTGGAGATGGGAGAACCTTTCAGAAGGACAACCATCTCTGCAGCACTCCACCAATCAGGCCTTTATTGTGGAGTGGCCAGATGGAAGCATCTTCTCAGTAAAATACACCTGACAGCCCTCTTTGAGTTTGACAAAATTCACCTAATGTACTCAGACCATGAGAAACAAGATTCTCTGGTATGATGAAACCAAAGTTTACCTCTTTAGGCTGAATGCCAAGTGTCACATCTGTAGGAAACCTGCCACCATCCCTACGGTGAAGCATGGTGGTGGCAGCATCATGCTATGGGGATGTTTTTCAGTTAGGGACTGGGAGACTAGTCAGGATTGAGAGAAAGCAAAGTACAGAGAGATCCAAGCCATCGGGACCTCAGACTGAGGCGAAGGTTCACCTTCCAACAGGACAAAGACCTTAAGCACACAGCCAAGAAAATGCAGGAGTGGCTTCGGAAACAAGTCTCTGAATGTCCTTGAGTGGCCCAGCCAGAGCCCGGACTTGAACCCGATCTAACATCTTTGTAGAGACCTGAAAATAGTTGTGCAGCGACGCTCCCCATCCAACCTGACAGAGCTTGAGAGGATCTGCAGAGAAGAATGGAAGAAACACCTGAAATACAGGTGTGCCAAGCTTATAGCATCATACCCAAGAAAACTCAAGGCTTTAATCACTGCCAAAGGTGCTTCAACAAAGTACTGAGTAAAGGGTCAGAATACTAATGTAAAATTTCTGTTTTTTATCGTTAATAAAATATCAAACATTTCTAAAAACTCGTTTTTGCTTTGTTATTATGGGGTATTGTTTGTAGGTTGATGAGGGCGAAAAAATAATTAATTCCATTTTAGAAGAAAGCTGTAATGTTTATTTTTCAGGATTATGCCTGTATAGTTGTTTATTTTGTATTATTGCTAGGTATTACTGAACTATTGGAGCTAAAAATGCAAGCATTTCACTGCACCTGCGCTAACATCTGCAAATCTGTGTACACGACCGATAAACTTAGATTTTGACTTGACATCTCCTCCATTGTCTTTCCAATTATTTTGTATTTATTTTTTCCACAAAAAATTAGAAGCATGTTGAATTTGGCATTGTATAGAGAGCGTTGTTTGTACCCTCTGTAACATTCAACCTCCCTCATGATACATTTATAGCGGCATGTAGCTTCTCAGGATGACTTGAAGTTCCCCCTAAACGTTCCAAGGTTGATCGAATCCTTGCTTTCACTACAATAGCAGTGTCTTTTTAAATCCTGCCTAAAAAAATGCAGTTTCTTTATTGGCTGTAATTATTGAAAATTTCAGTCAATGAGAAAAGACGAGTAAACAGTCAATCTGTAATTACTGATGTTAGTTAGTAGTAGATGCCATGTAGAAACCGGGTTCACACACACTCTCAGGGGAATCCCATCCCATGGGGTTTGAAGTATCACTACTTGACCATTGTTATCAAGCTAAACTCTGGCAGTTGTTTTTGAGGCTTTATTACAACAGTATGGTTGAGACTGACTGCAACATGGCCACAACCCTGAATGTGCACTCATGGCAAAAGACACTGTCTCAAAGTAACACAAATACAGGAGATAGCAAACCACAGTTCTCATCGAGCCTGAATTCCTTCAACACAAGGCAACACACAGCAGATGATTCCCTTTCCGCTCCTCAGCTGATATCACAGCTTCAAACTGAGGTGAATAATTTGTTTTAGAGAAAAACACGTGTTTATCTCTGCACTCCTTCCCTGATGATAGCAACAGGACTGAACTGTGTGTCTGTGGCTCTTCAGTAATGTCCCACAGGGGCTTGGGCACCATGACCAATTATGCTCCTCTACTCTCCACAGCCCAATCGATGAGCAGCCACTGGCCAAAGACTGTGATAATTGCGTTGGAGCCCTGTTGCTTCTGCTGTATTTAGTGCAGATTGTCCAGATGAGAGGACTGAAATTGAAGATAGGTGCTTTGTGTAGTGGCTCTCTCTGAAGTACATCCTCTCTGCTGACGAGAGCTGAAACATTGGAATGGCCTTGAATCCGTATTGCTATTGACTTTGAAGGTGTAGACAGGCAGTGTCATTTCCTTTGGTTGACATGATCCCAAATCTATTGTTGTAGCCATTGTGGTACAATTAAGCCCAGTTAATTGTATATTGAAATATGTCTTGCAGAGTAAATACTACTTCAGAGGATTTAAATTGGTTTTAAAGGAGCAGAGTAGAGCAGAGAGCGGAAGGATCGTCGTTAAACTCCTCTCAGGTAGCTAACAGCAAGAAGCATACGGCTAAGACGTGTTTGGTTCTGATTAGGAAGATACTGGTTTCGTTAAACTTCAATTTCCCTCCAAGAGTGACTGAATATATTTTTGTAGATCCGAGTAACAACAAAAGGAAGATAAACTTTCCACTGATTATAAAAAGTGGTGTATCTCTTTTGTCTTACCTCCTGATACATACAATAGATGTCATTTACATGAAAGCACTGAGTTGGTATATCTTTCTACATATGGCCAGTGGTGATTTTAGCATGTAAATCTTGGTGGGGCAAACTCCCTACATTTTTTTGAGATGCAAAGCCACTACACAACACAATACAACACTAAACAATACATCAATTGCACTATAACAGTGACAAACGGTGCCCACAAACTGTTAGGGCCTACATAAAGCTGTCCCAACAGCAGAGCTTTCTTTTCAGCACCATGGAGTGAATCCTTATCACTGCTACACCTGGCTATAAGCGGAGCCTTCTCTGGCAACGAAACAGTTCATTCAGCCTGCCTTTAAAAAAACATAGCTGATATGGTTAACTTGCTTAAACAAATGTGGCTCCTACTGGCAATTGAGATGCACAAACTATGGCATAAGGGGACGACAAGCGGATAAGAGGCAATCCGTAAGTTTGATTAAGACATTAATGAGCAAGCTAGGACGGACGTAGTCAATATAACCATTTGTTCAGCACTTTTGAAATGTACAGCCACAGAACATGGGCCATTCTTACAGTATTCTTCCTGTATACCAAGTCAGAACGTAGGATAAATGAAGGGGGCAAATAAGCAGAGAATGAAAGCTCTTACAGTATTCAATGATTACATTTCTTTAAAACCGGCTGTAGGCTATATGTGCACCACCATGTCAGAACAGTAGGCTTATGAGGAGGGAAGGGACCAAATGATTAAGGTGAGGCACATGGGCTACTAACAGCTTACTACACAACATACACGTAGTATTACTTTCTTAGCTACAGTATACACTACCATTCAAAAGTTTGGAGTCACTTAGAAATGTCCTTGTTTTTGAAAGAAAAGCAAAACATTTTGTCCATTAAAATAACATCAAATTGATCCGAAATACAGTGTAGACATTGTTAATGTTGTAAATGACTATTGTTGCTGAAAACGACAGATTTTTTTATGGAATATCTACATAGGCGTACAGAGGCTCATTATCAGCAACCATCACTCCTGTGTTCCAATGGCATGTTGTGTTAGCTAATCCAAGTTGATCATTTTAAAAGGCTAATTGATCATTATTAAACCCTTTTGCAATAATGTTAGCACAGCTGAAAACTGTTGTACTGATTAAAGAAGCAATAAAACTGGACTTCTTTAGACTATTTTGTGGGTTCAATTAAAGGCTCAAAATGGCCAGAAACAAAGGACTTTCTTCTGAAACTCGTCAGTCTATTCTTGTTCTGACAAATGAAGGCTATTCCATGCGAGAAATTGCCAAGAAACTGAAGATGTCGTACAACGCTGTGTAGTACTCCCTTCACAGAACAATGCGAACCGGCTCTAAGCAGAATAGAAAGAGGAGTGAGAGGCCCCGGTGCACAACTGAGCAAGAGCACAAGTACATTAGAGTGTCTAGTTTGAGAAACAGACGCCTCGCAAGTCCTCAACCGGCAGCTTTATTAAATAGTACCTGCAAAACACCAGTCTCAACATCAACAGTAAAGAGGCGACTTCGGGATGCTGCCCTTCTAGGCAGAGTTCCTCTGTCCAGTGTCTGTGTTCTTTTGCCAATCTAAATTGTTTATTTTTATTGTACAGTGAGATATGGCTTTTTCTTTGCAACTGTCTAGAACCAAAAATCTCAAATTTGGACTAATCAGACCAAAGGACAGATTTCCGCTGGTCTAATGTCCATTGTTTCTTGGCCCTAGCAAGTCTCTTCTTATTATTGGTGTCCTTTAGTAGTGGTTTCTTTGCAGCAATTAGAACCATGAATGCCTGATTCACACAGTCTCCTCTGAACAGTTGATATTGAGATGTGTCTGTTCCTTGAACTCTGTGAAGCATTTATTATGGCTGCAATTTCTGAGGCTGGTAATTCTAATGAACTTGTCCTCTACAGCAGAAGTAACTCTGGGTCTTCCTTTCCTGTGGCGGTATTTATGAGAAACAAATTACCTTTTAAAAAGGCATACCTGTTAATTGAAATGCATTCTACAATGTAGAAAACAGTAAAAAAATAAAGAAAAACCCTGGAAAGAGTAATTGTGTCCAAACTTTTTACTGGTACTGTACGTAAATGTCATGTTTAAGTTTTTATTTTTTTAATAAATGTGCAAACATTTCTAAAAACCTGTTTTTGCCTTGTCATTCTGGGGTATTGTGTGTGGATTGATGAGAAAATACAAGCAATTGAATCCATTTTAGAATAAGGCTGTTACGTAACAAAATGTTAAATAAGTCAAGGGGTCTGAATACTGTACGCCCTGTATTTCCCTGGCATATTACATTATTTTTGCAGTAGCATACAATACATTTTTGGACTCACCTTGTTGTGCACTGCTCACTTGATCAGGAAGGTGGAGCGGTGGTCCTTTGTGGCAAATTTCGTCATCAAACTTTGGCATCAAAATCTATCATTCTCTGGATTTATGTTGCTTTCAAGACAACTGTTGCTTTCAAGACAATCGTGAAGTCAGTGATCTTCAGGTTGGAGCTCTAGAAAGAGGCCAGAGTTCCTGACTTGGAATTCCGAATTGGATGACCGCTCAAAACATATTTTCCCTGTCAGAGCTCATGTTATTCAGAGTTCCCAGTTGTCTTGAACTCACTGAAGTCTGAGATTTCCCAGCTCCGAGTTTTCAGTGGCAGAATTCATGCTGGATTTATAGCATGGCCTATGTATTCAACCTTTTATGGCCCATGGTGTTGAATGTTTATCCTTTAAAGCTTGGAAAAGAGACCCTTAAACCCAGACTTGGACCACACAGCCACTCCATGGAATAGCAGGCTAGTGATTGCTTTGCAGTGCTTGCAGTTTGCCACTGATTCCTTCCAAACCACTCATTGTTGAATTTGCGTTTTACAACTTGTTGTGTAATGTTTATGTTCAATGGCAGATTAGCACACGTTTCATCTATCATTTCTCTTTATACTTTCTGTTCATATGACAAGGATTGACAAGTATTTTCCAGTAGATTGTCGACTTGATTCATGATGATGACTGCTAGCTTGCTAGCTAAGATTTTCGAATGTATGATGTTGACATCAGTACAACCAAAGCTTCGGTGGTTATAACCTGATTTGACGTCCTTTATCTATGGTCGATGATCTTGAGTCTTCTTTGATAGGCACTTCTAATGTAACTCTATGGCAGCACCTAAGGGGCTTGAATTTTTGAGCTCTACCCGTAGATTTTGCACGTGTGTGTAGACTATTTATTACCTGTAAGTAAAGACTTAGTGTCCCAATGAGTGACAGAGCACTGAGCCAATCACGGTGCAACTAGAGAATTTTACCAACCCCTATGCTCCGTATTTTCCGCTGGCGTCCCCACCACTGAAAGCACTGAGCTAGGCTGAAACACCTGCATTTTGGAGCTGCCTTATTCAAGAAAGCCAAAAATAGACCATGTTTGTATGTGGCTTTATTAACTCAATTTTATATATATTTTTTTACATTGTTTGCAAACTGATATGTGACACGTATTCATGCCAAAATAACATGCAAAACAGGCATTGAAATAATAATAAAATCAAATACAATTTTCTTTTTTGCTAAACAGGTGGGGCTCAAAACAGGTACCCTGAATAATGGGTCACCACTGCATATGGCTTGTTGTTGCTAGTTTCTCTGTGCTTGTCTTGACCAAAGCAGTTGGCCAGTACTCTACAAATTGTTTTAACCTCCCTGCCACCTGAGGTTAATCCTAACATTTTGTTTATTTGGTTTATCTAAAGTGGACATATTAGTGGCAAGTTAGACAAACTTGGATTATAACTATACTTAGCAAAACAAACTAGTATTTGCTCACCTTGGTCAGTTGTGAAATTGCAGTGGGTGTGGCAGGTGGAATTGGGGGTTATTAGGCCATATGAACAGACCTTTATCACCTGGGTTCTAATGTAGGCTAATGGGTCAGTGGAGTACAGCACAACTCTTTACTCACAGGTAATAAATAGTCTACACACACGTGCAAGCATGGACACGCGCACACACACACACACACACACACACACACACACACACACACACACACACACACACACACAGTTCACATGGTTGCCATGGAAACAAATGTACTCTGGTCATAAACTAGGCTGCTTTCCTAAATTTACTCTGGGGTGTCGAAGTGCGCTCTGGATCGTTCGTAAATTCAGAACATGGTCAGATGGTCCCTTCGTAAATTCAGATTCAGTGCAGTCAAGCACTCAAGATCGAGGGAGATAAGAACTAGATAGCTACTTTCCAGACACAAATAAGAGAACAGCTCACTCTGACCATTTTACTTACTCTAGCAGAGCTGGTTGGACTGTTTTCATGTTATCAAGATGGTTAGTGAATGTAACTGTGTACTGGCTTCAATTTAATTACATGTTTTGGCTGATGCTTACTGACACCTGTCATAAAAACTGGCATGACATGTTCGTAAATTCATCAATTATTCTGCACTCTGGCCCTCTCAAACCAGAGTGCTCTGAACTTGCCCGAGTGAATCTACGAACGCACCCTTAATAAGCCCCATACAAACTGCATCAACTGATTTGTCTCAGTTGATCACTTGGTCTGCATCTGAAATGACTAGATGACGAACAGTCTATTTTGAGATTTGCCCATTGTTACAACAGTGGTGTAAACTACCTGCATACTATAAAATGAGTGCCAGAACCTAAAAGTTCATAACAAACATTGCTTTTATTGATACATTTCACCAAGGTTGTGTATACCAATGTGCAGAGTAGGCTACAGTTCCCAATACGGTTGGGGAAAACAGACTACCTGCAGTGCTACATCCACAGTTGCTGAAAATGATCTGCAACTCAAATTCTACTTTTCAAAGCCTTGTGTCAGACAGCAGAAAGGTTAGACTTGATATTATACTTTTTCTGTGACGAACAATGCTGGATAAGGCCTGGCCAAACATTACCCCCCAGAATTGCTCAAGCAGAAGCATTGGCACACAGGCTTATAAGGTGAAAGGCATTTAATCATACTATTCTAATATCTCCTTTCCTTTTCTCATCAGACCCCCAAGTCTGAGAGGTCGGAACACACGATGCAAAAGAATGCCCTGGCCGGAGACCGCCAGAGGGACAGTGTGAGTGCACGCACACGCACGCACGCGCACGCACACACCAGTGGAGGCTGCTGATGTGTTAAATACCATTTCATTCACTCCATTCCGGCCATTATTATGATCCGTCCTCCCCTCGGCAGCCTCGACTGACACGCACACGCATGCAGCACGCACACACACACACACACACGCACGCGTACAGTAATCCGGAAGTAGAAAGTCACAGAACAACTTCATTTCCTGTGTGGAACACTCGATGTTAGGTGTAGTGAAGTTTTTTTTTTGTTGCCCTTGTCAGATTTATTAATGATATGTTTTTCTATAAATAGTTGGTTGGAAGGTGAATAAGTGTTGAAGGGAGATATATTTTACTGTATAGTTCTAAACAGCAAAGGTATAATTGAAGCCACAGTGCCTCCATTTTGGAACTCCCTCACCATTGTAAAAAATATTTTGGACGTGCTGGAAATGCATTTGTTAACGTCGACATTAGTTTTTGTCACATTTATTCTATAACAGACACCTTAATGCATACTTTTAAATGACACTATGTGAGCTAAACACACAAATAAAACATAACAAAATATGATAATTTTTTTTCGTTAAAATATATATATTTTTTGATTAGTAATGTTACTGTCCCCACTACAACAAAATATAAATAAATACATGGAATTCTGTCCTTGAAACATTAATTTAATTACTGTAGAATTCCATTCATTCCTATGGGTTAAATCCTAGACTAAGCTTTAGCATTCTTATACAGTAGATGGAACGGAAAGACAATATATTTCATTAAACCCAATTCAGCCATTACCAGGGTGTGTTTGACAGGTCATTACAAAAATGTTCACAGTCGTAATGTTAACGGGAAAAAATGACAGGCACAAGCAAAAGTATGAAAGTCGCAGGAGTTAAATGAAAGAAATCAATTCAGAGAGATTTAAGTGACAAGTGGATTTTGCACTCCTCAAACACTGGAAATACCGTAGATGTCTGAAAAAGACAGGTCCACAGGAGGGTGGGACATGCGAGTTGCTACCTTCAATGGCATATCTGTCTTTTGATTTAAAACCTCTACAGGATCGGTGTCTTGACCTCGGGACGGTTGAGCTAACATAGGCTAATGCAATTAGCATGAGGTTGTAAGTAACAAGAACATTTCCCAGGACATAGACATACCTGATTTGGCAGAAATCTAACTGCACTGTCCAATTTTCAGTAGCTATTACAGTGAAATAATACCATGATATTGTTTGAGGAGAGTGCACAGTTATGAACTTGAAAATGTAAGTAATAAACCAATTAGGCAAATTTGGGCAGTCTTGATACAACGTTTTGAACAGAAATGCAATGGTTCATTGAATCATTCTAAAACTTTGCACATACACTGCTGCCATCTAGTGGCCAAAATCTAAATTGCGTCTGGGCTAGAATAATACATTATGGCCTTTCTCTTGCATTTCAAAGATGATGGTACAAAAAAAAAAAAAAAAAACATGTTTTTTTCTTTGTATTATCTTTTATGTAATTCTTCTAGATTAATTTCACATTTTCACAAATGTCAAAGTATTTCCTTTCAAATGGTATCAGGAATGTGCATATCCTTGCTTCAGGTTCTGAGCTACAGGCAGTTAGATTTGGGTATGTCATTTTAGGAAAAAATTGAAAAAAAGGGGCGGATCCTTAATTAAGCAGTTATTAATAGGCTGCATATACATGTAAAAACAAACATCGACAAAGAGATTCAAAGCTATACCTATATCTTATTAAAAGAGGAAACTGTGATGAAATTGAAAAAAATAAATATGGAATTGCTCTTCCTCTCACTGTACGAATAGGATATTGTTTTTTCCTCTGACTTTGGGTTCAAGTGTGTATGGTATCCACATCCAAGCCTCCAAGGAGGATTTATGCCGGTGCTTTCACAATGTCCATTTCCTCAGGTAGAGTGTAAATTAACACAAGAGGGGTGGTCACAGGGACAGGAAGGTGTAGTAAGCAAGCATCTGAATGGGTGTGAAAATGAAAATGTGGAATGCACATAATATTCATGTGAACCAGCTCTATAGAATTTTCATGCTCATTTGTGTCATTATGCAAACTGGTATGTGTTTGTGGCTTTGCAAGGGAAATGGACTCAATCCCCCCCCCACTGAAGTTGCATATTGCACCTCAGAGCAATGTTTCCTTGGAATATGTAACATTTTGGAATGCAAATGTTACTATATTAAGCGCAGCTACCGGCCTGGGCAAATTTCACCTCTGGGAAAGTCTTTATTATAATTTTAACCAGGAGGAAATCATGCAGAGTACACATCTGAGTAAGCATGCACTGTGATGGCGCTTATGACCTGGGTGTGTGACATTAAATAACTATATGAATAGCAAATGAAGAGTTTCATTCCAAAACGCTATATCCACCAATTTCTCAGATGCATGTTTTTTCATCAGAAGTGATTTCTTATGGGTTTCTCATGTGCGTGTACGATATGACTATTCTCACATTTTTAAATCATATATTTTAGATGTGTATTAAAATTGGTTTTGTTTTCAAAATGCTATATAACCATTGTTTAGCTGGAATGGAATGTTCATACCGTGTATATTTGACTGTGATATGTGGTTGTCTCACCTGGCAATCTTAAGATGAATGGACTCTGGATCGCTCTGGATAAGAGCATCTGCTAAATGACTAAAATGTCAAATGTAAGTCATTTACATACAGATCTCAAATTACTGTATTGATCCATTATTAAAATGTTTAAATATTGATGTCACAAATGGATCATGTGTATGGCTCTTCATTAAAAAATGTCGTTTTTGTCACACTTGACTGTGCAAAACCTAGCAGAACGTCTTATTTCTCTGTGAGGTGGACATATAGTGTTTTGCAACAAAACATGATTATTTGTCTCTGAAATGAAACCATGACGTGATAGATTTCAAACAAATACATTTCTTGTCATTAAACAACCCCATGCCATGATTATGTGGTGAAACACACCAATCTTTTTCACAGTTTTTAAACAATAAAATAAAAAAATCAACATTTCTGAAAATGTACTGTATACATAGCATTTTGGAATGAAACTCTTTAAATGTATAATATAGGCAGACATTTTTTTATTGAATCAGGTGCAAATATTATGATGCACTGTGACATTTTCAGCTGTTGAAAGTGAGCTAATGGAAGCTGTACTGTACGTTCTACATCTGTCAGGTCTGTGAAAACAATTGTGTTTCAGCTTTGTATCTTCTGCACCTGTGAGCTATCTTAGATGGAGGAAGACAGAGAAGATTGTCTGGGAATGGAGAGTGGGAGATTGAGGTGGATATATAGTGTTTTGCAGCACAGAGAAGATTGGCTGTGAATAGAGAGTGAGAGGGACTAGAATAGGAGAGCTAAGGGTTGCAATGTTCTGCCCCAGGAGGCATTGTAGAGGGAGATAAGTAGTGAGAGGGAGGAAGCAGTGGGGTAGAGTGGTGACATAGTTCAGACTAATGAATACTTAACATAAAAATTAACAGGCTGACCAATCAGGGCCTTGCATTGATTAATAGTCTTAAGTTACCTTATGTACATAGCCATGGCTATGCATATGCAACAGTGGCCAGGCTGAATGTAATGAAAGACCCGAGATGGTCCAGACAGCTCCAACTCCCCCTGGATGCACCTGATCTACATGTATTAGGGCCACAGCAGGGGACCAAGCACACTGTTTGTTTGAAACTCCGTGGGCTAGAAAGGGAGAGAAGAGGTACAGAGTGAAGAGTTGAACAGGGGCTGAGGGCTCTACTTCCTGGACAATTCTTTTTTATTCATACAGGGAATCCCAACTGAAATCAGGGTCTCTTTTTCAGTGAGCTTTCTCATGTCTTTTTCACATCTTTTTCAACGTGTTTTCTTTACGTATCCCTATAGACCTGAAAGAACTGGATGGAAATGAACAACGGAGAGCGTCTAGATTGCTGGAGGGCTAAGTGGAGGCTGTACACCTTAAAATGGTTCTGACCCTCAAAGATCTTAATCTTCTTCATCCACTTCTGTCTATCTACAACTCAATCTCAATGACAAACAACGGTGGGGCTCGGTCACGGCAGATGTGATGATTTCCGTTTGTGTCACTGACACACCAGCAGTGTGTTAATTGTTAATGTTTTTTTTAATATTCTGCTTACTCACCTCCTTATGTATTTATGAACAAGTGGTGCGATCTGCTGAATTTTTCACACAGGTAATTAATTAAATTAGCAGGTAGCTCTATAAAAGGCCCGGCACCCGGGGAACTTAATTTGTTTTTTAACCAGAGCTTGGTGCAGCATGACTGGGGATCGTTGCTGTTGTGTCTCCCTGATCTCCCTGATCGATTGTACACCTTGTGTAAAGAAACGTTATCTTCTGATCGCAGCTCTCATTTTACAGTGTTGACTATGATTAGAGTGCCATTAATCTGGCATAAGATGTTGGCAGAGTTAGTTAGTTCTACTAAAGACATGTAAAGGCCACCAGAGTCCATTGGGTTATGTGTTTTTTAAGCTGGGAATGCAGTGTGGATAGTGTTGCTATGTCCGATATGTCTTTCAGAAGATGGAGTGGTTGAGGCAAAAAACAATGTCTTTGCATGAGGTGAAAAATAAGATGTCAATCTCACTTACAGCACATTTCTGTAAACTTGATAGGAAAGACATCAACAGCGTCTTGTCAGTTTCCCAGTAAACTTTGAGGTGACTGCAGTGAAGCCCAGTGGCTTCTCTTTCACCCCCCCCCCCCCCCCCCCTCTCTCTCTGTCACACCCTGACCATAGTTTGCTTTGTATGTTTCTATGTTTTGATTGGTCAGGGTGTGATCTGAGAGGGCATTCTATGTTGGATGTCTCGTTTGTCTATTTCTATGTCTGCCTGATATGGTTCTCAATCAGAGGCAGGTGTTAGTCATTGTCTCTGATTGGGAACCATATTTAGGTAGCCTGGGTTTCACTGTGTGTTTGTGGGTGATTGTTCCTGTGTTCGTTTGCACCAGATAGGCTGTATAGGTTTTCACGTTACGTTGGCTGTTTTTGTATTGTTTGTTTTTCCATCATCATTAAATATGTATCAAGAATACCACGCTGCATTTTGGTCCGACTCTACTTCACCTACAGAAAACTGTTTCTCTCTCGCTCTGTCTGTCTGTCTGTCTGTCTGTGTGTGTGCTACTCTTGGATCAGTTGTTGTTTGGTAGAAGGAGCCTTTTCTCGTCTATGTTTTGTCTGTATCATTGAGAGATGCCGGAGGCTGACTGAAAGGTTTGGGGGTTTAAACAGCTGGTTAAACTAGGGCCACATACCCTGATCCTGTGAGGCTGCAGCTCTGATGCCGCTAGCTACAACAGCAGTGTATTCTGGACACATTAAGTTTCCTCTGTCCTCTCTATGCTCCTGTTGTGGGGCATCGTGACATTCGTTTTCCTGTTTCTATTGCTCACTGTTATACTCCCCACTGTCTGTCTCTAGCTTGACCAGCTGTCTTTCGAAACATAACACGATCAAATGAAACCCATATTAATATTCAAAAGCTATGAAGCATCAGGCTTTTTCAATGCCCTGGGAAAATTGTAGCTGGTATAGAATGATCATGCATGTATTCTATGTAAGGTAGGGCATATGGACATTAAGAAAAACTTTCGGACTCAGGTGTATTCAATTGTTTTAGGAGTATTGTAAATGTGACTGGATATCTATGACACATTTCATCTTACCTGGGAAAAAAATCCCCTTTGCTGAATGTCTATGAATATAAAATATCAATTTGCATATAACGGTTAACTGGCAAAACGGATAATACTGGATTATTGGAAGCAAAGCTGAGTATTTCCAGGCCAGCCCATAGTGTGGGGTCACTCAGAGGGTTCCAAGATGGGGTTTTGCAAATAAAAAACAATGACTATTCTTTCAGAATGAGTCTGAAGGCCTTTTTACAGGGTAATACCTCCATGTGGTTCACCATTCAGGGCCTTGATGGGCTCAACAACAGAGACAAGGGGTGATGTGTAACTTTGGGGGAAAACATTTCTTTGGGACCATCCTAACGACTGATACACAGGAATGTTCTTGCAACATTCCAATGAAATGTGTCTAGAACATTCAAATCTTATATTCTGAGAACATTTTGTGTATGTTTGGTGTGACATTTATGGAATACTCTCCTAACCATCAAACTGGACATAGGAATGCTCTTGCAACGTTCCGATGAAACACGTACTGGGGAAGTTTGACATTAAGGGAATGGTCTCTTGGAAACCGTCCTTGCACAACACTGGAACATTTCCATGAAAATGTTTAGTAATGACCTAATGACTCAAGGGAACGGTCTATAAAGGTGTGGGAATGTTTGTTGTTAGCTGGGATGGGCAACATCAAATTGATAAGCATTGGCTGAATTATGCATGGGATATAAGGCGTACTGTGGAGGGATTCAGAAAGGCATAAAAGGGGAAGGCATCCGCCATCCACCCCTTTGCAGATATTCTCGCTATTGCGTACAATGTGCACTTCGTGAGATATGCTCAAAGTGTATTTGATGTACTTAAAGGACAGTGTTTTAGGGTTTTGAGAGATGAGCGTGAATAACAAGCGAAAGGCAGGAGCGGGCAATAAAAACCACACTGCATCTGTAAATACCGATATCGCTCGCCAAAGTAGGGCATATAAATGTGTATTATGACACTATAGCCCATTTCAGTGCAACTGCCACTGTTGGGCAGTTCTAAGGTACAGCTAGAAGAGATTCTAGAGAAGCAGGATCCTTAGATATCAGTACCTCCTTTATTTTGATCTCATTAATAATGGTTAATTCTGTTGGTGTAAAGCCAGAAGTTGGAGGAGGCTGATACTGAGAAGCTGATGATAAAGTGTCCTATCCCTCTGGCCCAGATATATCATCAGGGGGCTGGAGATGCCAACTGACACTCTGACAGAACACATACAGTATATTGCCTTATAGATGGGAGGTCTAAAACTGTTGCTGAACCTATCAGGGAATCTCTCTCTCTCTCTCTCTCTCTCTCTCTCTCTCTCTTTCCGTCATTGTCTTTTGATGAACGAAAACATGTTCTATCATAGTAGCTCAAAATTGATCAGAAATTACTACTCTGCTTTGCTCTTTGCAATTTTGTTTTTTGTTCTTCCTCCTCTTTGTACCCCTATTTTTACAGTACTGTATCCTGCATCACACAAACTTGTCCTTTGTCTCTGTGATACTGTAATTCTTGTTCTTTGTTGATATGAACCTGCAACCAGTCAAAATCTATTGAGCAGTCAGTACTGTTAATAAATGGGAAGCACAATGTTCAGGGCCATACAATTTGTCCATTGTACAGTATACAGCCTACAATGCACTGTACTACAGTATCCATTCTCAGACTTTCTCCTTCCCACCTTCAACAACCTGTTTGCTCTCTGAACTGGCTTATATTGGTTGTGTCGCATCATTTGAAACTGGTTAAATCAATTTCGAAAGGTTGTGTTCAATCAATGACATATGTTCTCTATTTGTATTTGATTGTTGCCACTTGTGTTTACCAGTATGGATAACATGTGCATTAGAGTGCAGAATGTGTTTTGAGAATGAGAATGTGTTTAGAGTTTTGCTGAAAAGTCCAAGTGAGATCTGCAAATTGTGTTTTATCATGTGAAATGGTTTAAGGTATTGACAACAGACTGCATAATTAGCTAAATGAGTCCAGGCAACTGAGAACTTTGTTCAGCCAATGGGTTTTAGTGTTTTAGCAATTGAGAAAAACAGAACAGGGAAGCCTTGAGGCACCTGCCACTGGTCCTCTCTGCCCTGCCCTACAATATAGACCATTACCTACTGTATATTCCAGAAGCAAGATTAATCATATGACCCTCCTCTCATAATGTCATGGAAGACAGTTATTTCTATTACAGGAATACTTCATTTCCATTTCCAGGTTTAAGTAAAATATGTGGATCACTCATAAATGGATGCCATACTATTTGGTCTGACTCCCGCTCCCTAGCGATTGAATTAGCCTACATGTATTTTCTTTAATGTTATCAACTGTTACTAATGATCCTCAGCAACAACCGGCAATGGCTGTGACGTCCTTTACAGAGAAAGCAAATGAAGGTAAACAAAACAACGTTATTAAATGAAATTATAATGTAGGCTATACCACCTAATGGGAAACTACAGTTGAATATGTTCGGTTATTAGGCCTACTGATGGGCGATACTTGATAGTGGATAATATTTAACATGATAGAAATAGGAAAGAGGGAAAGTCATGTTAGCTTATAATTAAGGCATTTGGGAATGCCCATCTCTGCAAGTAAAAGGCTGTACAATTTAAATTCTCCATAATGACACAGAGTTTCATCAACTTTACTGTGGGAATGTTGATATGTTGATATGTTGATATGTTTATATGCTTCAGTTTACTGCCATATGACTGGTTTCACCTTTGTCTCCAGCGATTGTAAGGTGAAATACATTGCCTTCATAAAAGTATTTACACCCCTTTACATTTTCCATAAATTGTTGTGTTACAACGTGGGATTAAAATGGATTGAATGGTTGTTCTTCCATTTAGTTTGAAGTGCACATTAGAGGCAGCATTCTGATAAAGGCCACAAATGTTTGTATTATAAGTCAATAAATGTTTTTTAAAAAAGAAAAAAAAAGAAAAGTTGCATCTCCCTTTTCAATGAACGTTTCTTTCAGAATCTTCCCTGAAGGGAGCATAATAAACACAAGGCCATGTGTCCACGAAGAGAGGACTATGATCTGGCTAAAGGCCAAGGAGGAGAAAAAAACAACTTTATTAAATATTCTGTTTGTTAAAGGGGATCCTGTTTTCCTCTTCCTCTCTCTCTTGTCTATATTTCTGTCAGTTTTTCTCTCGCACTCTTGCCCCCTCCTTTTCCCTCCTTCTGCCCTTTCCTCCTGCTCTGAGAGGAGAGGGGTGCTTCAAGGGCTGTAATCCAGGCAGCAGGCAAAGAAATGACAATCCTGAGCAAAATAGAGACACTGTATGTTCTCCATACAGTGTCTCTGTCTTATAGGCTGTGAGATTTAAAAAAAATAAAATATCTCAAATATTGTACCTGAATATTATCAAATTGAAAATATTACTGCTTGGGGTCTGTAGTCCTGATTTGATTTCATGTATTTTGTTAAGGTATCGGAACTCTTTGGGTTGTCTGTCGTATTTGATCAAACTACCCAGCCGAACAACGAGTGGATCTGAACATAAAGTACAAAGTCACTTCAAAAATAGGAATGAGGAATGGTTGAGGATTGAGAGGTTGAGGAATGAACCTTCCAATGATACCTCGCATCACGAGTGTCCACTTAGGATGACAAGACGTCAGAGGCCTTACTGTGCTGTGCTTCCACAAGGCAACATGTAAGGCAACATAATCAATGTGGGGCTATGCGTTCTTTGGAAAATAATGCACAACGTGGAATGTGTGTGCCACGACGCATTGCGGAGTGGCACTGACCTTCCACGGAGTTGCATAATTTTTTTCTCCAGAAAAAGCATAGTCCGAGTTAATTATCCTGCTTATACTACGGCTACAATTTAACACATTTGCTGCTAGAAATGTGTTCATTTATCTGGCATACCTGCTGGCAAGATTGGTAGAATTTAGAAAGTCAAGCACTTACTAAATGTACTGAAAAAGTCTCACATTCCTTTCAATCTTTTACCAGAGATGCAAAAGAGCATATTTAGTTTATAAAATTAAAATAATCAACAGTCTGGAGGATACAGACAGCTCAAGAGGTATGCTTAGATATGGAGAAAAATAAACATATTTTTTATATAGAATTAAGCATTAAACATATGGCTCTAGATTGCAGGAAAAAAGCTGTTTCTTGTGGGGTTTGTTTTCTAGCCTAGCACCCCACCGGCCCACTCCACAGTAATCCTCATTTACTTGCCCCGTCAGATTTTTTTTACGTGCCCCGTCAGATTTTGGGGTGCATGACAGTAGTTTCCTTAATAATCAAACAAACAGACCTGCTATCTTAGCTAACCAAACCATCAGTCCGACGAGAAGGAAATACTGCTTTCCCCGGAACAGGCCCAAATCCCTGTCATTTGCGTGAAGAAAAGACGGAGGAAAAGGGGGCGAAGGTCGGGCTGCCTTCTGAGAATCCGTAGGCGAGCGAGTCAACTCCCACTGCCATCCGTTCTACTGGCAATCACTGGAAAATACAATTGATGACCTACGATTAAGATTATCCAACGGGACATTAAAAACTGTAATATCTTATGTTTCACCGAGTCGTGGCTGAAAGACGACATGGATAACATAGAGCTGGCGAGATTTTCCATGCACCGGCAGTACAGAGAAGAAGCTACGTCTGGTAAGACGAGCGATGGGGGTGTGTGTCTATTTGTAATAACAGCTGGTGCGTGATGTCTAATATTAAAGAAGTCTCGAGGTATTGCTCGCCTGAGGTAGTGTACCTTATGATAAGCTGTAGAACACACTATCTACTAAGAGATTTCTCATCTATATTATTCGTAGCCGTCTATTTACCACCACAAACCGATGCTGGCACTAAGACCGCACTCAACCAACTCTATAAGGTCATAAGCAAACAAGAAAATGCTCATCCAGAAGCGGCTTCTAGTGGCCGGGGACTTTAATGCAGGCAAACTTAAATCAGTTTTACCAAATTTTTACCAGCATGTCACGTGAAACCAGAGGGAAAAAAACTCTAGACCACCTTTACTCCACACACAGAGATGCATACAAAGCTCTCCCTCGCTCTCCATTTGGCAAATCTGACCATAATTCTATCTTCGCGATTCCTGCGCACAAGCAAAAACTAAAGCAGGAAGTACCAGTGACTCACTTAATACAGAAGCGGTCAGATGACGCTATGCTACTCCACAGGACTGTTTTGCTAGCACAGACTGGAATATGTTCTGGGATTCATCCAATGGTATTGAGGAGTATACCACCTCAGTCATCGGCTTCATCAATAAGTGCATCGACGACGTCGTCCCCACAGTGACCGTACATACAGTACATATACTAACCAGAAGCCATAGGTAACAGGCAACATCCGCTTTAAGCAGTACCGGTACCCCCCACCCCCCTGTATATAGCCTCATTATAGTTATTTTATTGTGTTACTTTTTATAATTTTTTACATTCGCTTATTTGGTAAATATTTTCTTAACTCTTCTTGAACTGCACTGTCGGTTAAGGGCTTGTAAGTAAGCATCTCACGGTAAGGTCTACACTTGTTGTATTCGGTGCATGTGACAAATAAAGTTTGATTTGATGTGATTTGACCTACCTTGGATCGCTAACATAATGATTAGGATCACAATTCCTGAATGTAAATATTATGGGGACACCTATGGACTGGCAGCCAAGCAGGAGTTATCAGTGTAGCCTATTATCGTCTAGACATGATTTTGAAATACCTTAACAACCTGGAATAAAAACCTACCCTACAGGCTTTCATCATAAATCAATTGATTTTAAAAAACAATTACAGGGGGAAGTTTGGAATCGTCCAGTGGAATAATGCACATGCTTGGATAATTACATAACCAACGCCTCTAGTAATACGACTCCCATCCGAATAGGGCTATGTTACCTCGGCAAATAATAGGTTTACCGGCATAAAGAGTGTGCTGCATCATCCCATGGGATCTGCCCCAAGGCAGAAATATCACTGAAATATTATAGATCCTACACATCACCTTCTATACTCAAACAAAATAGGCCTTTTATAAATCAATAACAAAATGGTCATTTTTCAAACACCTGAAACAGCTTTTTCCTGCAATCTAGAGACATAATCATTATCCTTAATTCTATGTAAAAAAATATGTTTATTTAACTGCATATCTGTATACATCTTGAGCTGTCTGTATCCTCCTGACTGGTGGTTATTTCTTTAAAGAAACTAAATATGCAACTTTGAATCTCTGCTAAAATCTGGGTAAAAGATTGAAAGGAATTTGAGTCTTTTAGTGCATTCGGCAAGTATTCAGACTATTCCACATTTTGTTACGTTACAACCTTTTTCTGAAATGGATGAAATAAAACATTGTCCACATCCATCTACACACAATACCCAATAACGACAAAGCAAAAACAGGTTTTTAGACATTTTTAGTATTGTGTGTATTCAAACCCTTTGCTATGAGACTCGAAATTGAGCTCTGGTGCATCTTGTTTCCATTGATCTTCCTTGAGATGTGTCTACAACTTGATTGGAGTCCACCTGTGGTAAATTCAATTGATTGGACATGATTTGGAAAGGCACACACCTGTCTATATGTGGTCCCACTGTTGATAGTGCATGCCAGAGCAAAAACCAAGTCATGAGGTCGAATGAATATTACGTACAGCGCCGAGACAGGATTGTGTCGGGGCACAGATCTGTGGAAGGGTATCAAAACATTTCTGCAGCATTGAAGGTCCCCAAGAGCACAGTGGCCTCCATCATTCTTAAATGGAAGAAGTTTGGAACCACCAAGACTCATCCTAGAGCTGGCCGCCTGGCCAAACTGAGCAATAGAGAGAGAAGGGCCTTGGTCAGGGAGGTAACCAAGAACCCGATGGTCACCTTGACAGAGCTCCAGAGTTCCTCTGTGGAGATGGGAGAACCTTCCAGAAGGACAACCATCTCTGTAGAACTCCACCAAACCAAACAATCAGGCCCTTGTGGTAGTGTGGCCATCTCCACAGAGGAACTCTGGAGCTCTGTCAGACTGGAGCATCATGTTCTAGGAAGAGTTTTGGTGGTTCCAAACTCCTTCCATTTAAGAATGGTGGAGGCCACTGTGTTCTTGGGAACCTTCGATGCTGCAGAATTTTTTGGGAACCATTTGCCAGATCCGTGCCTCGACACAATCCTGTCTCAAAGCTCTACTGACATTTTTCCTTCGACCTCATGGATTGGTTTTTGCTGTGAAATGTCACGCCTGCTCCCGTTCTCCCTGCCTGTCTTTCATTATGTACACCATCATTACGCGCAGCAACACTCATTGGACTCACCTGGACTTTGTTGATTGCCACGTCTAGAACTGTCTGCTCCCCCATTTGTTCCCTGTGTCAGCATTGATGTTGTTATTTTCTCCCCTGTCCAGACGCTGTCCTTTCCTGTTTCATGTCTGTTGCTCAGGGTAGCCTAGTGGTAGTAACCGGAAGGTTGCAAGTTCAAGCCCCCGAGCTGACAAGGTACAAATCTGTCGTTCTGCCCCTGAACAGGCAGTTAACCCACTGTTCCTAGGCCGTCATTAAAAATAAGAATTTGTTCTTAACTGACTTGCCTAGATAAATAAAGGTAAAAAAATAAAATAAACAAAATAAATGTTCTCCCTGTACCTGATTCTCGTTTACCAGCGTCAATCCTTACAGAATGATGATAACACTAAAATAAACATCACGGGTTTAGGTTTTGGTTTTGGTTGGTGATGTCAGGTCCGGGTGCCATCGCAGAGGGAATCTGGGGTGCCTCAGCTAGCTCGTTGGTCTTACAAGCCTTAGTTGGCTCGAGAGGTCTTCTTGCCTCGATGGGCTCGGCAGGTTCCCACCCCACGTCATGCTTCAGCCGGCCCATCAGGCTCTCATGCCTTAGCTGAATCGTCAGGCTTTCACCCCTCAGCTGAATCGTCAGGGTTTCACCCCTCAGCTGGATAATCAGGCTCCCACGCTTGAGCAGGTTTTCCAGGCTCCCATGCCTATGCCGGTTCATCGGGCTTCTATGCCACAGCCGGCTTGTCCAGTGCCCATGCCTCGGCCGGCCCGTCAGGCTCGCCCGGGTGGGACACCGGGTGACGCCTCTCGTATTCTGCCAATTCTATTCTTTGGTATGGACAGGGTTGTGTGATTGTCTATAAGTTGAAGACACTCCTGACCGGTAAAGCTTTACATGACGGCACTACAGTGCAACTGTAAATAGTTTGAATTGAGGGCCATAATTAATTTGAATGCATCGATAAGAACTAATGGATTCACAAGTACATACACAGTGGGCACAGATGTCAGATCCACATCTGGTTTTGATTTGTGAAATCAACATGAAATCAACAAAACATTTCACCATGTCAATGGATTTGGGTTCAAAGTTGGGTGAAAAAAATACAACATTCCCTTACGTTGATGACTTTTTGCAAATCCAATCAGTTTGCCACGTTGATTCAACGTCATCACATTGAATTTTTGTTGGAAACAACATTGATTCAACCAGTTTTTGACCAGTGGGTAGGTTCTTTCTCTCTGCTCTCTGTATATCTCTCCCTAAACACCTGTCTCTCCTCTCCTCTGTCCCAGGTGTCAGATGATTTGTCAGACTCTCCAGAGCTGGGGCCCGTCTCCTATATGGAAACCTTTCTGGTCCGGAGACTGTCCTGTCGCACCATCCAGCTGCCCCCTCTGGCCTTCAGGCAGGCTGAGCAGTACTACTGCAACTACAAACCTGAACCAGACACGGTCATGTTCCCACCACGACCGACCACACTGGCTCTACGCACCCCGCCACTCATTGCCATCACCTCCGCTGACACCAGCAGGTGAGAAGTGTGTGTATGTTTGTTTGTTCCCTTGTTAGTTTTGATCAAATGCAATGAATGTTTAAACTGTCGGGCTGAATGGGAAGAGTGCTTCGTCGTTTTGGATGAGCAACAGTTATACAAATATAGCCCTTCGTTTTCTGTGTGTTTTTGGTAGATATTGAAGTGAACCCTGACTCACTTGTTTACTGAAGTCTGAATCATCAGTGTATTTCTAATAAAGATCTCTTTTCCAGTAATTGACTGGTTTCATTACCAAGGACACAATATACGGATCTGGAAAATATTTTGATCACATCAAGTTTGGCAGGTGCTTTGTGGCCTTAGCAGGTGCTTTGTGGCCAGGCAATGTCTTTGTAATATGGGACTGAGAGAAGAATGTAGGACCATGTAATTAGAATTCATAGAATGGACAGAGTCCCTGGGCTATATGACACCTTGCTCCACTCATCATGAAATCTGTCGTCTTCATCAACAACCAGTTACAAACATTACAACGTCCAATGGCTTGACACAATGGCTCTCATCCAACTGCTGAGGACGATGATGTCGTTTGTACCAATGTTCCAGCATGTCAAAATGCTTTCATCCAGATAGATGAAGACAGCATGAGGGCAAATCCATGGTAGCAGAACTAAGCTGAGTTTAAACAAACCGTACAACTCTATGCACAATGACTAATTGTATTAGAATTCATGTGATGGAGATTGAGAGCACTGTGTACATTTCTGTTGCATTGGATAGTATTGGATTACGCTATTGACTGCAAGTACCAGAATGCTTCGAGACAGGAAGTGGAAGTGAGAACGCTCCACTTATGAACAAGTGACAAGTGATTAGCCTGGCTTTCGCTAGCAGCTTTCTTTATAGTTTTGTAGAATCTAGAGTGGTAAAATGTAACGTGAACATGTTTTATTACTAAAAGAAGCGTTAATTTTATAACCAATGTCCTGAGTCATTACCTTATAAATTGTAAAGTTTTAATTTCACGTGCACAAGTACAGTGAAATGCCTTTCTTGCAAGCTCCATACCCAACAATGCAGTAATCAATATCAACGTAGCACTAAAAATAACACAAGGTAGAACAAAAACACACAAGAAATAAGAACACGAGAAAGTAAGAAGCTATAAACAGAGTTAGTTCCAATACTATATTTAAAATGTCCAGGGATACTGTTGTGATAGAGGTAGATAGGTGTAGGGTGACTAGACATCAGGTTATATGATAAACAGAGTAGCAGCAGCATAAATAATGATTGTATGTGTTTGTGTGTGCGTGAGTGTAGAGTCAGTATCAGTGTGTGCATGTTATGTGTGTGTTGGAGTGTCAGTGAGTGTGCATAGAGACTGTGCAAAAATATAAATACAACTCAAATAGTCTGTGTAGCCATTCTGTTAGCTATCTAGCAGTGTTATGGCTTGGGGATTGAAGATGTTCAGGAGCCTGTTGGTGTGAGACTTGACACCAAATGCCGTGCGGAAGCAGAAAGAACAGTCTATGGCTTGGGTGGCTGGAGTCTTTAACAATTTTCCGGGCCTTCTGGTGATGTTCCTTGGCTGCCCGAACCAGCCTCTGTAGCTCCGTGCGATCGAGGGCGATGCTGTTGCCATACCAAGCGGTGACGCAGCCAGTCCAGATGCTCTCAATGGGGCAGCTATAAATCGCTATTTGAGGGCCCATGCCAAACCTTTTCAACATCCTGAGGGAGAATAGGTGCTGCCACGCACCAAAACCCGGTAGGATGAGCCACAACGAAGATCAAAGGGATGAAGCAGCTGAAATGCCTGAGGAAGAACGTCCACATGAGGCAGAATGACGGAGACAAAAGCAGAGTAGAGAGAATGATTTTTTTTCTGCTTTAATCACATTCCCAGTGGGTCAGAAGTTTACATACTCTCAATTAGATTTAGTAGCATTGCCATTAGATTGTTTAACTTGTGTCAAACGTTTCGGGTAGCCTTACACAAGCTTCCCACAATAAGTTGGGTGAATTTTGGCCCATTCCTCCTGACAGAACTGGTGTAACCGAGTCAGGTTGTAGGCCACCTTGCTCGATACACACTTTTTCAGTTCTGCACACAAATTTTCCATAGGATCGAGGTCAGGAGCTTTGTGATGGCCACTCCAATAACTTGACTTTGTTGTCCTTAAGCCATTTTGCCACAACTTTGAAAGTATGCTTGGGGTCACTGTCCATTTGGAAGACCCATTTGCAACCAAGCTTTAACATCCTGACTGATGTCTTGAGATGTTGCTTCAATATATCCACGTAATTTTCCGTCCTCAGGAAGCCATCTTTTTTGTGAAGTGCACCAGTCCTGCCGCAAAGCACCCCCACAACATGATGCTGCCACCCCCATGCTTCACGGTAGGGATAGTGTTCTTCGGCTTGCAAACAGTTCTATTGTTGTTTCATGAGACCAGATTACATTTTTCCAAAAAGTACGATCTTTGTCCACATGCGCGGTTGCAAACCGTAGTCTGGCTTTTTTATGGCGGTTTTGGAGCAGTAGCTTCTTCCTTGCTGAGCAGCCTTTCAGGTTATGTTGATATAGGACTCGTTTTACTATGGATATATAGATACTTTTGTACCTGTCTCCTCCAGCAACTTCACAAGGTCCTTTGCTGTTGTTCTTGGATTGATTTGCACTTTTCGCACCAAAGTACGTTCATCTCTAGGAGATAGAACGCGTCTCCTTCCTGAGTGGTATGAAGGCTGCATGGTCCCATGGGGTTTATACTTGCGTACTGGAAGTTTGTACAGAAGAATGTGGTACCTTCAGGCATTTGGAAATTGCTCCCAAGGATGAACCAGACTTGTGGGGGTCTACAATTTTTTCTGAGGTCTTGGTTGATTTCTTTTGATTTTCCCATGATGTTGAAGGTAGGCCTTGAAATACATTCACAGGTACACCTCCAATTGACTCAAATTATGTTAATTAGCCTATCAGAAGCTTCTAAAGCCATAACATCATTTTCTGGAATTTCCCAAGCTGTTTAAAGGCACAGTCAACTTAGTGTATGTAACCTTTTGACCCACTGGAATTGTGATACAGTGAATTATAAGTGAAATAATCTGTCTTGTGTCATGCACAAAGTAGATGTCCTAACCGACTTGCCAAAACTATAGTTTGTTAACAATAAATGTGTGGAGTGGTTAAAAAACAAGTTTTAATGACTCCAACCTAATGTATGTAAACTTACGACTTCAACTGTGTATACAGTACCAGTCAAAAGTTTGGAAACACCTACTCATTTCAGGGTTTTTCTTTATTTTCACTATTTTATACATTGTAGAATAATAGTGAATACATCAAAACTATGAAAGTACACATATGGAATTATGTAGTAACCAGAAAGGTTTTAAACAAATCAACCTTTATTTTATATTTGAGATTCTTCAAAGAAGCCACCCTTTGCCTTGATGACAGCTTTGCACACTCTTGGCATTCTCTCAACCAGCTCCACCTGGAATGCTTTTCCAATAGTCTTGAAGGAGTTCACACATATGCTGAGCACTTGTTGGCTGCTTTTCCTTCACTCTGCGGTCCAACTCATCCCAAACCATCTCAATTGGGTTGAGGTGGGGTGATTGTGGAGGCCAGGTCATCTGATGCAGCACTCCATCACTCTCCTTCTTGGTCAAATAGCCCTTACACATTCTGGAGATGTATTGGGTCATTGTCCTGTTGAAAAACAAATCATAGTCCTACTAAGTGCAAACCAGATGGGATGGCGTATCGCTGCAGAATGCTGTGTTAGCAATGCTGGTTAATTGTGCCTTGAATTCTAAATAAATCCCTGACAGTGTCACAAGCAAAGCACCCCCACACCATCACACCTTCTCCTCCATGCTTCACTGTGGGAACCACACATGCAAAGAATATTAAGTCTCACAAAGACACCGCGTTGGAACCAAAAATATCAAATTTGGACTGATCAGACCAAAGGACAGATTTCCACCGGTCTAATGTCCATTGCTCATGTTTCTTGGCCCATGCAAGTCTCTTCTTATTATTTGTGTCCTTTAGTAGTGGTTTCTTTGCAGCAATTCGACCATGAAGGCCCGATTCACTCAGTTTTGTCTGAACAGTTGATGTTGAGATGTGTCTGTTACTTGAACTCTATGAAGCATTCATTTGGGCTGCAATCTGAGGTGCAGTTAACTCTTACTCTAAACTCTTACTCTCTGCAGCAGAGGTAACTCTGGGTCTTCCTTTCCTGTGGCGGTCCTCATGAGAGCCAGTTTCATCATAGAGCTTGATGGTTTTTACGACTGCACTTTCAAAGTTCTTGAAATGTTCCGTATTGACTGACCTTCATGTCTTAAAGTAATGATGGACTGTCATTTCTCTTTGCTTATTTGAGCTTTTCTTGCCATAATATTGCCTTTTACTAAATATGGCCATCTTCTGTATACCACCCCTACCTTGTCACAACACAACTGACTGGCTCAAACGCATTCATTTAAAAACATTTTTTTTTACATTGAACCTTTATTTAACAAGGCAAGTCAGTTAAGAACAAATTATTATTTACAATGACGGCCTACCCCGGCCAAACCCGGACGTCGCTGGGCCAATTGTGCGCAGCCCTATGTGACTCCCAATCACGGCCGGATGTGATACAGCCATGGAAAGAAATTCCACAAATCCCCCCCCCCCCCACTCAGCACCCTCTACTCAAAACATCTTCCTGTTTTCAGCTCAAAATGCAGGTGTATAACGCAGTTTATTTCTGTATCTTGCATTTTGAAAACGTATCACCGTTTGTGGCTGTAATGACTGACAAGCCACATTGTGCGTGCGTGTTCGCCCTCTAAGCTCGTGGGGCATCGCAGGCTTTGAACCACTACTTTTTTGGGGTGGCAGGTCAAAATGTTTGAGAACCACGGAGCTAACAGATTGCTGATTTGCTATACGGTTGGTTATATGATCGGGTCCAGCACAAACGCCAAATTGTAGGGAGAGAGGAATGCCATAAATAAATATTCAGCTCCAAAAATTGTTTGGTGATCAAGAATATGAACGGTTCACTTTGCAAGCTCACCAGCAATGAATGGGGCACCAAGAAACAATTACTAGCATAGGCCACTGGTCTTTTGGTATGACAAAATTGCTTGAAATTGATAATCTACTTATGAAACTTGCTTTTGAAATTTGTTCAATTAATTACATAATCAAAATGTTAGACAAAATAATGAAAAGGGCTTTCTGGCAGCCTAATTAAATAGACAAAGACTTGTAGTTGAACAAGTCATTGCATGTATAGATTATTTGTTTACTTGAGACTTGACGTTAAAAAACTTGTGACTTGACTTGGCCTTAGAATGCACAACATCGACTTGACTCGAGACTCTACCTGTTCTACTTGAGATCGACTTGAGACTCTGATCTTGTGACTTGAGACTTGCTTATGACTCAAATAATAGTGACATGGTCCCACCTCTGTAACCGGCACCCCGAGCCATTACTTTGAAGATAGTTATTCTATAAGGACTAATGCCAGACTGAGCATTCTACTGCTGATGAAGATTTCATAAAAAGTGCATTACAGTGGCTTGTTAATTCAATTCAATTTCTAAAGGAGGCAAATAATCTTGGAGCAAAACCTTTTGTAATAATTAAGATATCTCCAGATTGACTTTAGATGCAGCATAACGATAGCTAGCTAGCTAAGATTGAGAGGAGACAACTGCTTTTTTTGCTAGCTAACATCAGCATTGCTAGCTACAATTACTATTTTGAACTATTGACACAGTAAAAAAAAACATTTACTGGAAAAACTGTGCAGATGCAAAGTTTGGTAACAGAAGTACGGTAAATTCTTCCTCAGTTTTAAACTTTGTATCTGCACAGTTCTTCCTATAAAAATGTTCAGTAGAAATTATTAAAAGTAGTCCTTGTGCATAGAGATCTATGATTTGTTCAACTTTAAGAATCAATAGTTAATTGGGGGGGTATACATTTTAAAGTAAAAAATAAGAGTCTCAGCGTAATTCCACTACCATGGAATTGCCCATGGGCAGATATCATATACAGTGCCTTGCGAAAGTATTCGGCCCCCTTGAACTTTGCGACCTTTTGCCACATTTCAGGCTTCAAACATAAAGATATAAAACTGTATTTTTTTGTGAAGAATCAACAACAAGTGGGACACAATCATGAAGTGGAACGACATTTATTGGATATTTCAAACTTTTTTAACAAATCAAAAACTGAAAAATTGGGCGTGCAAAATTATTCAGCCCCTTTACTTTCAGTGCAGCAAACTCTCTCCAGAAGTTCAGTGAGGATCTCTGAATGATCCAATGTTGACCTAAATGACTAATGATGATAAATACAATCCACCTGTGTGTAATCAAGTCTCCGTATAAATGCACCTGCACTGTGATAGTCTCAGAGGTCCGTTAAAAGCGCAGAGAGCATCATGAAGAACAAGGAACACACCAGGCAGGTTCGAGATACTGTTGTGAAGAAGTTTAAAGCCGGATTTGGATACAAAAAGATTTCCCAAGCTTTAAACATCCCAAGGAGCACTGTGCAAGCGATAATATTGAAATGAAAGGAGTATCAGACCACTGCAAATCTACCAAGACCTGGCCGTCCCTCTAAACTTTCAGCTCATACAAGGAGAAGACTGATCAGAGATGCAGTCAAGAGGCCCATGATCACTCTGGATGAACTGCAGAGATCTACAGCTGAGGTGGGAGACTCTATCCATAGGACAACAATCAGTCGTATATTGCACAAATCTGGCCTTTATGTGTGAGTGGCAAGAAGAAAGCCATTTCTCAAAGATATCCATAAAAAGTGTTGTTTAAAGTTTGCCACAAGCCACCTGGGAGACACACCAAACATGTGGAAGAAGGTGCTCTGGTCAGATGAAACCAAAATTGAACTTTTTGGCAACAATGCAAAACGTTATGTTTGGCGTAAAAGCAACACAGCGCATCACCCTGAACACACCATCCCCACTGTCAGACATGGTGGTGGCAGCATCATGGTTTGGACCTGCTTTTCTTTGGCAGGGACAGGGAAGATGGTTAAAATTGATGGGAAGATGGATGGAGCCAAATACAGGACCATTCTGGAAGAAAACCTGATGGAGTCTGCAAAAGACCTGAGACTGGGACGGAGATTTGTCTTCCAACAAGACAATGATCCAAAACATAAAGCAAAATCTACAATGGAATGGTTCAAAAATAAACATATCCAGGTGTTAGAATGGCCAAGTCAAAGTCCAGACCTGAATCCAATCGAGAATCTGTGGAAAGAACTGAAAACTGCTGTTCACAAATGCTCTCCATCCAACCTCACTGAGCTCGAGCTGTTTTGCAAGGAGGAATGGGAAAAAATGTCAGTCTCTCGATGTGCAAAACTGATAGAGACATACCCCAAGCGACTTACAGCTGTAATCGCAGCAAAAGGTGGCGCTACAAAGTATTAACTTAAGGGGGCTGAATAATTTTGCACGCCCAATTTTTCAGTTTTTGATTTGTTAAAAAAGTTTTAAATATCGTTCCACTTCATGATTGTGTCCCACTTGTTGTTGATTCTTCACAAAAAAATACAGTTTTATATCTTTATGTTTGAAGCCTGAAATGTGGCAAAAGGTCGCAAAGTTCAAGGGGGCCGAATACTTTCGCAAGCACTGTAGGCCTAGGCAAGGTGGTAATAGTTTCTGTTTTAAAGTCTTTCCATGTACACGAATCACTGTTCCATCAAATAGTCATGACATAGTTGTCAAAGTTTAGGCATCAGGCATCCGGCATTGGGTGGCAGCCATCTCTTAGGTTAGCTGTCAAAAAAGCACTTTATATTCAACTATAATTTTCCTCCAAAGAGTGGCTGAATTTCTCTTGCATATCCATTTTGCATATGCACCTTGATTCGACTGCAAGGTAGTAGCAGTATTTTCCTTTCTCAAAGCAACTATTCTGTAACTTTTAAGAAAGTAGGCTATTTTAAGTTCGCTGGTTCTGAAGCATTCTTTGGTAACCAAGTGGTATGAAATGGAGACCAAGTCACCACCTCTATGAACACAACGACAGGACAGAGTGTCTTCCTATTCATGAGTTGCACATTTCGTCACAATATTGTTTAAAACATTTGTTTTAGGACTAATGCCCGGCTGTACACAATGCGTTATCAATGAGTGCTAATGAATATTTAATCAAAAGTCCATTACAGTGGCTTGGAAATAGAATTACATTTCAAAAGTAGGCAAATACTACAATTGGAAGCGAAACCATATGCATAATTTTGATGTCGCCAGATTGACTTTAGATGCTGTATAATGTTAGTTAGCTAGCTAAGACTGAGGGGAGACAACCAAATTTCAGGTAGCTAGCATTCGCTTTCTTAGCTAGTTCTGAAAAACTTTGCTAGCTAATGACAACATTGCCATCTGTCTAAAGGAAATTTGATGACATAATGATGGCAAGTTGTTTCCTACTAAATATTTGCCTACTTTAGCAACGTCATTGTATTTACAGGCCAATATAGTGTAATTTAGATGACAAAAGTAATTAGCCTCCGTTTAGAATGGCTGGGCTTATCACACATTTTGGGAACCACTATGGCCAAGAGCAGCTTGAGAATGTTCATAACAATGGCATGACGTGACAGAGTGATGGAGGTGCAACCTATGAATACTCTAGTGATACAATAAGATATTTTCAGAGTGAATATAATTGCCCTTAAATAGTTTATTTTTGTATTATTTTATTTAGATTTTTTGTATGTTTGAGTATTGTTAATACTTGTGTTTGGTTTGTTAGACATGTTTGATGTAGCAATGTAAGTAGAATTTTGTGTTATGAATAAAAAATAAATAAAAATAAATAACAAAAATGAATACTCTAGTGACCATTTTCAGTGTTTTTTTAATGTATTTTTTTTTTTGTTACACAGCAGTTGTTTTTTAAAAAATGTTATTATTATTTTTATTATTTTTATTTTATTTTTTATTATTCATAATACAAAAATCAACTTACATTGCTACATCAAACATGTGTAGCAAACCAAACACAGGTATTAACAATACTCAAACATACAAAAAATCTAAATAAAATAATACAAAAATAAACTATTTAAGGGCAATTATATTCACTCTGAAAATATCTTATTATAATGATTCATGAAGATGTTACTCTTTTTGTTATTGTTATAATAAGATCATTCAATTCAATCAGAAAAATGTGTAATTTTGGTATAGAATTTTGGAATTTTTGTTTGTGTATGAAGTATTTGGCAACAATAATAAAAAAATGAACAATCATTTCAGTGGTTTTGTTATCATTGCAATAGTAACATATTATATATTTTATGTTAAAATTATAGGCAGTGTTCATAATGGTAAATAAGTACTTTGCAAGGTTTTCCCAAAATTCAGACACAAATTTACTTTCAAAGAACAATTGAGACAGATTCTCACCTTCTTTTTCACAGAAAACGCAGATATCATCAATAGCCACAAATATGGACATCATAGAATTACATGGATATATCTTATGCAAAATGTTGAAGTGCACTTCCTTAACTTTGTTTGGTATACAGTATTTGTAAGGTCTTAACCATGCATTTTTCCAGACAATGTCAGAAATAAGCATGTTCCAGAAAAACTTTCCTCTCGGTGTAAATTGGTTTTGTGAATGAAGAATTTGTCATATTACAACAAGATTTCTCAAGTAAGCCCACGCCTTCCAATCTGAGTTCTGGATAAACTTTGTGATCATTCCCAAAATTAAGATGAGTTTTCATAAGTGTAGTTAGACCACTGGGAACGGCTTTGATCACAGAAATAAACTCTCTGAAAGGTATTGGAAACTCTTTCAATGTTATAAATTGTTCATATGTGAGAATATTACCTTTGTTGTCAAAAATATCAAGGACAAAGTCAATATTCCTCTCATGCCAGCTGGGGTAGAACAATGACTTATTCCTTACAGTTATATCTGAATTATTCCACAAAAGAGCTTTATGATGGGAAACATTGTGCAGGAAACATATTTTCAAGGCCAGTAAAGCTTGTTGGTGAAACCTAGCCAATTTAGCAGGTAATCTTTCAGGAATATAATTACATTTCAGTAAAAACCAGTTTATCTTGAAAGTGTTATTTATGTCAACAAAGTCCAACACTTCTAGACCGCCTTCAGCTCTTTGGTTAGAAAGGACATATTTTTTTAGTTTGTGAGACTTATTTTTCCACATGAAGTCAAGAAAGGTCTTATTGATCTCTTTACAAGTAGCTGGATTTACACATAACGATAAGGAGGGGTACACAAAACGAGACAGTCCCTCTGCCTTGGACAGAAGTACTCTCCCAAGTATAGAAAGATCTCTTTGTAGCCAATTATTAAATATATTTTTAGTTCTCTTAATTTTAGGAGAGAAATTCAAATGTTGTCTGACTAAGTGGTTTTTTGACAGATGTATTCCTAAATATTTAACACAGTCCTTTACAGGAATATTTTCAATTTCTTTATCATCAGAGTCAAATAAACATAAGATTTCACATTTAGAAACATTCAGTTGTAATCCTGATGCAATAGAAAATGCAGTTATAGCATTAAGGGCATGTGAGACCTGGTCTTTGTCTCTTAAGAAGAGTAGTATCATCAGCCAGTTGGGAAATTTTGATTTCTTTGTTAAAAATGGTTAAGCCATACAAATTATGCTTCATTCAGAATATCTAGAGATAGAAGTTCCACAACCAAAATGAATAAAAATGGCGAAATTGGGCATCCCTGTCGTACACTTCTGTTGATACTAAATCTTTTGGAAGTATTAAGGTTTAGTGGCACAGAACTATTTATATCTTTGTAAAACATGCAAATTACTTTAATAAAATGTTCACCAAATCCAAAAAGTTTAAGAGACCTAAAGAGAAATTCATGTTCAATTGTGTCAAAGGCTTTACAGAAGTCCAGAAATAGGACAACCGCATCTGAGTCAATTGCATCTGAATAATCTATAAGGTCCAAGACTAAACGAATGTTAGAGCTTATGTGACGGCCCTTCATAAATCCTGTTTGAGTCTCATTTATAATGGTATCTATTCCTTTCTTTAATCTTTTGGCATAAAGCAGAGCAATCAATTTGTAATCAGTATTTAATAAAGTAATTGGTCTCCAATTGTCAATGAGAGAAGGGTCTTTATCAGGCTTCGGAATCAGTGAAATAAGGCCCTGTTTCATAGTGGATATGGCCGGTGTCAGTAAACGTCGCAAAAAAAGCGTAATTAAAATGTTGCCTGCAGCAGTTAGTCACCAATGCTCTGGATAACATAAAAACCCCTAACTAGCTCTGCTAGGGCGAGTAAAATGATCAGGGTGAGGTGTTCTCTCTTTGTTTTTGGAAGTAGCTAGCCAACGTTGTGAGTCCAGAACGCTTGGATCAAGTGTCACAATAAGGTGTCGAGCATGCGTGTCAAACTCATTCCACGGAGGGCTGAGTGTCTGAAGGTTTTTGTTTTTTCCTATTAATTAAGACCTAGACAACCAGGTGAGGGAGTTCCTTACTAATTAGTGACCTTAATTCATAAATCAAGTACAAGGGTGGAACGAAAACCCACAGACACTTGGCCCTCCTTGGAATGAGTTTGACACGTGGTGTAAAGTGTAGAACTGTGTGCTGTTTTCAAGGGATTGTTAAATAAATGTTAACTATTTGGTTGTAATATCATCACTGCTTGAAAAGCATAGTCAGACATACAAATGTCAGATTATTACATACAAAACAAATGCACACATTTATCTCTATCATCAGAGTTATACAGCAAGTAACTGCATGCTTTTCATGATCAGTAAATGTCAATCATATAATTTCAGATACATAGGGTAGCCTCAAGATATCTCTCAATATTGGCCACCATGAATTGGATATTTGAGTGATATAAAATCAAATTAAACTATACCTGACAAGTGTGAGTGGTTGAAGTTAATTTCCCATATTTTGTGGGCTCTGCCTTTCAAGCAGCAGAAGGGCACATTTGCCTATGTAGCCTACAGTTAGTTGATAATGTTTACTTTGCAAGGAACCGGTAGAAACTTTGTATAGCTGGCTAAACATATAAGTAGAACTAATGTACTTTTTTCTCCAACCAATGTAGGCCTACCTAGCGAAGTTAGCCAACATGATCCACTTTTCAACATTGTTTCTAAGAGTGTTTAATTATGATTGCTTCTGACAGAAATATGATATAGGCAAATGTGGAGGGGAAGCTTTGTTAAAATGGTGTGATATGACATCAATGCGTTTTCAGGATTGATTTATTCAGTATAGTAACAAGCCTTTTATCATATCCTTATTCATTTCTATGCCTTGTATTATCTTCCCTATGGACAACAGGGAAGAACATTTTTGAGAATTCTAACAAAGACCAGATTGTGGGACGTCTTAGCTCATTTTCAAGCTTGGTTCATTTATAATAATATTGGAATATTGGAAGACTTTACCGCTTCCAAGTTCAAGTTAAGGTGTTATTTGAACAACGCAATAGTGAAGTGTCTGAACTGGGATAGGTTTACAGCTAAACCATACCAGGACGGAGAAAGAAAGACCAGGCACTTCTTAAATGGGAGAGTCTGTCATACCCCTGTCCTCGCCAACAGCATGTGCATAGCAACCACTGCTCTGTCACAAGCCTATTTCTGAAGAGATAGTGTTCGTGCTATTGCCGTTGAAAAAATGTCAGCCCCTGGCCAGTTAGTTTGCAGTGTAATGGGCTCGAATCAAGCAGGGGGAGAGGAGGAAAGAACACACTGCGATTTGACTGAAAGTCCTCTCACGGGTTTGAAGGAAAAAAATAACAAAGAAATGGAAAATGTGCCAAAAGCAATGTCATGGTGGCGGTGGTAGAAGGAGCTCTCTCCTCTCTGGAGTCTGAGTCACAACCTAGGTCCCATCCATCCCCTATTAGTCTGTGTGGAGAAATGACACTGGACACAACACAAATATGAACTACAATGAAACAAATGTAGTTTGTCTGCCCATGGTCGCTAGGTAGCCTAGCGGTTAAGAGCGCTGGGCCAGTAACCAAAAGGCCACTGTTTCGAATCCCAGAGCCGACTTCAAAATATCTGTCAGTGCCCATGAGCAAGGAGCTTAACCCTAATTGCTTCTGTAAGTTGCTCTGGATACGAGTGTCTGTTAAATGTCAAAAGATACAGTCATATACAGTAAGTATTTTTATGATCCAAAAAGCAAACAAAAACTGTGCAATGCATACAATAGCAATATATTATTTTAAACAATAAAACAATAAAAACAATAAAAAAAAGGGGACATATTTTAACATCCCTCTCCTGTTTTCCACCTTCAAAGGTGATGGTTTTGATTCCATGAACAATGATCAAAGAGATTGAACACTTGATTCACATTCTAATCATATTCTATGACATTTTGATTCCCCCTATATTGATTCCATTAACAAGGATCAGAGAAAAGCAACATTTGGATTGATTACCAATTCAGTTACGACATTAACTTACCCATCCCTTTGTACTGTATTTGTGTTGTGGTCAAAAGGAGGTGGCCAAGGTCTCATGTTTTATGTATGCTCTAATAGCTTTCCTATTCCATTGTTACAGTACTTGCCCAAGGACTGCAGATGGGGGATTACCAGTGGATGTGTTTCCTTAGGCCTACTGGCAACTGTAATAGTTGTTTAGGGTCTGGTCTAGTTCCACAGCCTGGTCTCATAGACTAGACGTAACATAGTAAATGTAAATCCGGGGCACTCAAATTAGCATATACAGTACCAGTCAAAAGTTTGGACACCTACTCTTTCAAGGGTTTTTCTGTATTCCTACTATTTTCTACATTGTAGAATAATAGTAAAGACATCAACATTATGAGAGAATGCCAAGAGTGTGCAAAGCTGTCATCAAGGTAAAGGGTGGCTACTTTAGATAATCTCAAATATATTTGGATTTGTTTAACACCTTTTGGTTATGACATGATTCCATATGTGTTATTTCATAGTTTTGATGTCTTCACTATTATTCAACAATGTAGAAAATAGTAAACAATGAAAAACACTGCAATGCGTGAGTTTGTCCAAACTTTTGACTGATACTGTATATTACCCAAAGGTTGCGAGTTCAAATCTCATCACGAACAAATTTAGCATTTTAGCCAATTAGCAACTTTTCAACTACTTACTACTTTTTAGCTAACCCTAACCTTATAGATTTTAGCTAAACCTGCCCCTAACTCCTAAATGTAACCCTGTCACGGCCGTTGTAAGAAGTGGACCAAAGTGCAGCGTCGTGAGCGTACATTTTCTTTTATTTAGTAAAATGTCGCCAACAAAACAAGAAATAACAAAAACGACGTGAAGCTTACAAAGGCTATAGTGCCCCTAACAAAGACAACTTCCCACAAAGACAAAAGGGAAAAAGGCTGCCTAAGCATGATTCCCTATCAGAGACAACGATAGACAGCTGTCCCTGATTGAGAACCATACCCGGCCAAAACATAGAAATACAAAAACATAGAAAACAGAACATAGAATGCGCACCCAAATCACACCCTGACCAAACCAAATAGAGACATAAAAGGCTCTAAGGTCAGGGCGTGACACTAACCCCTAACCCTTAGCCTAGCTAACGTTAGCCACCTAGCTAGAATTCATAACCTACACGTTTTCGCAAATTCATAACATATTGTACATTTTGCAAATTTGTAACATATGATACGAATTGTATTTCATAACATATCATACAAATTGGGTGATGGATATCTGTAAACAACTTCATATAACCACCCAGAAGAAAGGCACATGGACACCCACACTTCAGGTTGACTTGGTTTTTTATCTGCAGTAAAAGATATCAAACATTGATGACAGGCATTGACAGGATGATCACAGCCACACTTTAACTGGTTAGATAGGACACAAGATATCTCTTAGATAGGAGCAAGAGTAATGATACATGCCCTCAATGTGAAGTGACATCAATCCATAAATACAGAGCACAAGTACAACCCTTTTTAAATAAACCTTTTAAAGGGAGTAAGAAAATAAACATTCACTTAATATTTCATTAAAGAAGCCTTGAATTACCACTAAATCACCTGCTAGCAATAGCTAGTGTGACATTACAGTGCACTGACTGAAGGTGCTAGTTAGCTCCTCATTAACATGGCTAGCTAAACCAGCAAACATTTGATTAACTTGCCGAAATAGGGATTAAATACATTAACAGCAACATAAATATGTACATAGTCACATTCTCTAATGACTTTGGGGATATAGGAACCAGTTTTCAAAAGTCACTATTGTGTTATACAGTTTTAAACAGTTTTTATGCACAGAGGAAGTGGACACGAACCTGCTCTCAGAACATCTCTGTCAGACTGAAGAGCAGGCAGACCAACTTTTCAAATAGGGGAGAAGCACTCAAAATCCACTATTTGTTATTTCAAGGAAAATAATATAAAAAAGGTAAGTCTGAAGACCTCTCGTGTTGTCAACCTTACTACAATGGCAGTAAATATTTTTATGAATTCGACAACACATAATGTTAGAAAACCTTAATAATAGCTACCCTTTTCTGAAGTGAATGGTTTCACCCACTGCTCTACCTGCGAATGGTGGTGTTCTTTGATATTATATTGCGCAGCGCAAGTGAGGTTGATGGAAACTCTACATTTTCAGACATCCACAAATTAATACGTACGAAACATAACAAATCATACTAAATGGAGTGTCTCCAATTTACATACAGAATAATACGAAATGCTCTGAGGTCAGGTTGTGTCCCATCTAGATTACTGTCTGGTAAGTGCAGCAAAGAAAGACCTAGCAAAGCTGCAGCTGGCTCAAAACAGAGCAGCACGCCTTGCCCATATCGAACTAACATCAACAACATGCATGCCAGTCTTTCCTGGATGAGGGTTGAGGAGAGGTGAATTGCATCAATTCTTGTTTTTGTGAGAAAATAAATAGTTGAAATGTTCAAATTGTCTGTATAATCAACTTACATACAGTGGTGTAAAGTACTTAATTAAAAATACTTAAAAGTACCACTTAAGTTATTTTTGGGGATATCTGTACTTTACTTTACTATTTATATTTTTGGCAACTTTTACTTTTACTTCACTACAGTCGTGGCCAAAAGTTTTGAGAATGGTGAAACAAATATTAATTTTCACAAAGTCTGCTACCTCAGTTTGTAAGATGGCAATTTGCATATACTCCAGAATGTTATGAAGAGTGATAAGATGAATTGCAATTAATTGCAAAGCCATGCAAATGAACTGAATCCCCCAAAAACATTTCCACTGCATTTCAGCCCTGCCACAAAAGGACCAGCTGACATCATGTCAATGATTCTCTTGTTAACACAGATGTGAGTGTTGACGAGGACAAGGCTGGAGATCACTCTGTCATGCTGACTGAGTTAGAGTAACAGACTGGAAGCTTCAAAGGGAGGGTGGTGCTTGGAATCATTGTTATTCCTCTGCCAACCATGGTTACCTGCAAGGAAACACGTGCCATCATCATTGCTTTGCACAAAAAGGGCTTCACAGGCAAGACTATTGCTGCCAGTAAGATTGAGCCTAAATCGACTATTAATTGGATCATCAAGAACTTCAAGGAGAGTGTTTCAATTGTTGTGAAGAAGGCTTCAGGGCGCCCAAGAAAGTCCAGCAAGCTCCAGGACCGTCTCCTAAAGTTAATTCAGCTGCGGGATTGGGGCAGCACCAGTACAGAGCTTGCTCGGGAATGGCAGCAGGCAGGTGTGAGTGCATCTGCACACACAGGCGGAGACTTTTGGAGGATGGCCTGGTGTCAAGAAGTGCAGCAAAGAAGCCACTTCTCTCCAGGAAAAACATCAGGGACATACTGATATTCTACAAAAGGTACAGGGATTGGACTGCTGAGGACTGGGGTAAAGTCATTTTCTCTGATGAATCCGCTTTTCGATTGTTTGGGGCATCCGGAAAAAAGCTTGTCCAGAGAAGACAAGGTGAGTGCTACCATCAGTCCTGTGTCATGCCAACAGTAAAGCATCCTGAGACCATTCATGTGTGGGGTTGCTCCTCAGCCAAATGAGTGGACTCACTCACAATTTTGCCTAAGAACACAGCCATGAATAAAGAATGGTACCAGCACATCCTCCGAGAGCAACTTCTCCCAACCATCCAGGAACAGTTTGGTGACCAACAATGCCTTTTCCAGCATGATGGAGCATCTTGCCATCAGGTAAAAGTGATAACTACGTGGCTCGGGGAACAAAACATCGATATTTTGGGTCCATGACCAGGAAACTCCCCAGACCTTAATCCCATTGAGAACTTGTGGTCAATCCTCAAGAGGCGGATTGACCACAAAAAAACAAAAACCCACAAATTCTGACAAACTCCAAACATTGATTATGCAAGAATGGGCTGCCATCAGTCAGGATGTGGCCCAGAAGTTAATTGACAGCATGCCAGGGGGGATTGCAGAGGTCTTGAAAAAGAAGGGTCAACACTGCAAATATTGACTCTTTGCATCAACTTCACGTAATTGTCAATAAAAGCCTTTGACACTTATGAAATGCTTGTAATTATACTTCAGTATTCCATAGTAACATCTGCCAAAAATATCTAAAGACACTGAAGCAGAAAACTTTGTGGAAATTCATATTTGTGTTATTATCAAAACTTTTGGCCATGACTGTACATCCCTAAAGAAAATAAAGTACTTTTTACACCATACATTATCCCAGACGCCCAAAAGTACTCGTCACATTTTGACAGGAAAATGGTCCAATTCACACACTTATCAAGAAAACATCCCTGGTCATCCCTACTGCCTCTGATCTGGCAGACTCACTAAACACACATGCTTACTTTGTACAGTAGATGATGTCTGACTGTTGGAGTGTGCCCCTGGCTGTCCGTCAATAAAAAAATAAAATTGTGCCGTATGGTTTGCTTAAGATAGGGAATTTTAAATAATTTATACTTTTACATTTGATACTTAAGTACATTTTAGCAATTCAATTTACCATTATTAACTATTAACTTAACTATATTTAAAACCAAATACTTTGACTTTTACTCAAGTATTATTTTACTGGGTGACTTTCAATTTTATTTGAGTCATTTTATATCAAGGTATCTTTACTTTTACTCAAGTATGACAATTGAGTACTTTTTCCACCACTGCTTACATCTCTGACAGACATACTTACCCCACCAGACATGCCACCAGGGGTCTCTTCAAGTTCACAGACTCAAATCCAGAATGAATTCACGGCTACACACATATATTGCCATGATCTCATGGAACTGCCTTCCATGTCAAATTACTCAAGCAAACAGCAAAATATTGTAATGAAACAGCAGGGAGCAGGTCTCGATCCCTTGGCCTTCTAGCGGCGCTATCGACTGTTCCGCAAAAGCATGCTCGTGCGGCAGGGTGGATTTCCGTGCTTATAATTTTTTTAAATGTGTAATTTTTTTATTTGACCTTTATTTAACTAGGCAAGTCAGTTAAGAACAAATTCTTATTTTCAACGACGGCCTAGGAACAGTGGGTTAACTGCCTGTTCATAAACACAGGGTCGTTACAATAAGCTTTAAAAAACAACACCTCACAACACAACGTTTCTCCACCATCTGACGTACTTGTAATTTAACGTTATATGTTCATGTTTTTTAAATGTATGGAAATTCTAAAGTATTTTTGTCTGTAATGTATTTTTCGTGTCTGACCCCAGGAAGACTAGCTGTCGGCATTGGCACCGGCTATTGGGGATCCCAATAACATCTACAAATCTAATCAAAAAAATAATACTTTTAAACATCTTATTTCTGAAACATATAATGGCAGTAATGGATTTTACTTTGGGCTCAAGTTAGTCTATCCACATACCACGTACAGTACTGCGGGGAACACAGATAAGGAATCGTCACACCAGCACTTTGCTGAAATGGGCGAGCATGCAGAGAGGGTGGTGCATTTGGAATTCAACTTCAGACAGGTTCTTATCGAAGCGACAGGGAGAGAGTGACATTGGACGGGACGTTGCTGATATTGCATTAACGACATGAAATGTTAATACAAAAATATTCATTTTTTCTTAGCACAGTATAGATGGCAATAGTGTTTTTAGCAATTTGGGAACTCGTTTCTGTGTGGTGGCACATATTAATAATGACATTCTTTGCGCAAATTAGTCACCACAATGGATGTATTGTTGGATAGATTCATTGGATGTCACTGTCAGGAGTGCTGTATAAGTATTGTTAGAAATACGAGGCAATGAACATTATTGAACTGCTTGCCTCTCTGTCCTCTTATAAGTAATCCAGAGAAGTGCCTGGATCTTCAAGTAACGTTTCAAACTAATAAAAAAGCTTTGTTCAAACAAACTTGAATTAATGTAGGTCTCCAGCAGAACTAAGTTTTAGAAGACACCTTGGCAACAACAGCCCTGAGACACGGCGCCGAAAAAGTCCAGAGGCTTCACTCTGCATGTTTTTATCCGGACTGCAAGTCTATTAAAAACCTTGGCAAGCTGCGATGGATACTGGCGGCGGTAAAGTGACATCCCTCGTCGCAGGTAGCTTCGACAGCAGCAGCAGTGGATGCACTGGTGAAAACGCGAAAGCGCCTAAACATTTGTGGAGGCAACAGAACCAAGCAGTGCTCTCTCCGCTCCACCACGCGCTCGAGGTACGGAAGAACAACCGGGTGAGACAAAGAGGATTTTCGGACACCGAGAAATACCTCAGCCCTAAGACCATGGACCGGACTTATGCAGTGGACACCGGGCACCGACCCTGTTTGAAGAAATCGCGGATGTCATGGCCATCCTCGTTCCAAGGACTTCGACGGTAAGGACACATATTTTCCTCTCAGTCCAAATGAGAATTTGAAGGGCGTGTGTGAATGACGGGAAGCGAAAAAGTAAGTAAGCTTCCAAAGGTGAAAAAGAGTATTCGCATACTCCTCTATATAAAATATATGTCGGAACTTTGGACACGCTTTAGTTTCGATCCCGTAAATCTTTTTAGGTAGCAGTGAAACATATCCTATATTGGTTGTCTAACCGTTATTAATCTGACCGGCGAGAGGTGACAAAGACGGATTTGTAAATGATGTATGTGTGGGTAATGAATAAAAAAGAATGCGAGGAGATGGTTTGTTCATTCCTTTATAGACTATACGTTTGGTCCCAATACCCGTGTCTGTTGTTGATGATATTGATGTCTTGATTGATGACTGTAGTTTGAAAAAAAGACAGCCCTGTGCTGAGACTGGGAGTAAAGTAAGCCGACACATTAATAACCTTCGGGAAACGTGGACCAAAGTATGCACAGGGAGGACACAGAAGTCAAATACCCCACAGGAAAATAAAGGGTCACAATTATGATAGTCGGAGAATAACAGAGATTGTACCCTACTTATGCTGGCTCATGTTTAAATACAATAACTGTGAGTGCTTTCTATAGAATATGGTAAATCATATTTAGGCTATGTATATAATAATATTCCTTATCGCACCTTCTCACTGTCAGACAGCATGTCATACTTTACACATCCAAAGTATTAAAATAAACCAATACACAGCAGAGGACAACCCAAGTGCTTCTGTGGCTGGACATGCATGTCTCACATTAGCTTCAATTTGTGAGCACACGAGCAAGCATAAGTGGCACTCAGACTTCCTCGTTTACTCAACACACCCCCTACTAGTAAAACGCTATTTATATCAGCTGTAATAAGACAAATGGAAGCATCTTACCATATACTGTAAGGGAACAGACTCAGTGCAGAGCAGTACCCCAGTCCCAATACAAATGTATCATATTCACACTATCATGCCCAGGGCTGGCTCTAGCCTTTTGGGGGCCCTAAGCGGGATTTGGTTGGGGGGCCCCACACTTTGCAGCAATACATTTTAGAAGCTTCCTCTTGACCGTGCAGAGAAAATATTTTGTTTTTAAGTTCACTTCCTGCAATTCTACACATTCTGCCTATGGGCGGGAGAAAATGTTCTAATTTTATAAAACATTAAATGCAGTTCTACGCATTTTGCCATGGGGCTGAGATATTGTTGTTGTAGTTTTACAGCTAATTCCCTGTAATTCCATCCATTTTGCCATGGTGTGGAGAGACACTTTTAGCATTTTTAAAGCTAATTTCCAGCAAATGTTTTAATGCCTTGTGCCCTGTTAATACACTACATGGCCAAAAGTATGTGGATACCGTCGAACATCTCATTCCAAAATCACGGGCATTAATATGGTGTTGGTACAAACTCTACTGCTATAACAGCCTCCAGTCTTCTGGGAAGGCTTTCCACTAGATGTTGGAACATTGCTGCGGGGACATGCTTTCATTCAGCCGCAAGAGCATTAGTGAGGTCGGGCATTGATGTTGGGAGATTAATCCTGGTTCGCAGTCAGAGTTCCAATTCACCCCAAAGGCGTTCTATGGGGTTGAGGTCAGGGCTCTGTGCAGGCCAGTCAAGTTCCTCCACGACAATCTCACCAAACCATTTCTGTATGGGCCTCTCTTTGTGCACAGGGGCATTGTCATGCTGAAACAGGAAAGGGCCTTCCTCAAACTGTTGCCACAAAGTTGGAAGCACAGAATTGCCTAGAATGTCATTGTATGCTGTAGCATTAAGATTTCCCTTCACTGGAATTAAGGGGCCTAGCCAGAATCATAAAAAACAGCCCCAAACCATTATTCCTCCTCCACCCAACATTATAGTTGGCACTATGCATTGGGGCAGGTAGCGTTTTCCTGGCCTCTGCCAAACCCAGATTCGTCCATCAGACTGCTAGATGGTGAAGCGTGATTCATCACTCCAGAGAACGCATTTCCACTGCTCCAGAGTCCAATGGCGGCGAGCTTAAAAGCACTCCAGCTGACAGTTGGCATCGTCAATGGTGATCTTAGGCTTGTGTGCAGCTGCTCAGCCATAGAAACCCATTTCATGAAGCTCCCGACAAACAGTTATTGTGCTGATGTTGCTTCCAGAGGCAGTTTGGAACTCGGTAGGGAGTGTTGCATCTGAGGACAGACAATTTTTACTCGCTACGCGCTTCAGCACTCGGCAATCCCGTTCTGGGAGCTTATGTGGCCTACCACTTTGTAGCTGAGCTGTTGTTGTTCCTAGACGTTTTCACTTCACAATAACAGCACTTACAGTTGACCGTGGCAGCCTCAGCAGGGCAGAAATTTAACGAACTGACTTGTTGGAAAGGTGGCATCCTATGACGGTGCCACGTTGAAAGTCATTGAGCTCTTCAGTACGGGCCATTCTATTGTCAAAAAGATTGCATGGCTGTGTGCTTGATTTAAACACCTGTCAGCAAAGGGTGTGGCTGAAATAGCTAAATCCACTAATTTGAAGGGGTGTCCACATACCTTTGCAAATATAGTGTATGGTATCTGAGTGAGAATGACTAACAAAATCAATGGGGGCCTACTGGAGGTCAGGGCCCCTGGGCACGTGCCATGAATGCCCGGTCGGTATTCGGCCATGATTACTACAAGTTTAGATAGCTGGCAAAACTAACTACCAATCTAAAAATTGTTAGCTGACATGGCTAATTGAGTGACTGTCAGTGACTGACGTAACATGAGAAAAACTGCTGATGGACAACTACATTTCAAAATTGCACCCGGTGTATTCTACTATTCTTACTCTCAACAGTAGACCTCGACCGATTTATCGGTTGACTGGTATTATCGGATGATATTTACCTTTTATGGATGTATTTGTATCAGCGTTTAATCCACCGGAAAGGACTGATTAGAAGATGTAGAGAAAAAGCTCAGAATAAAAGCCATTGTTCATAGATACAGGCGAAGTCTGAAGTTTACATTCACCTTAGCCAAATACAGTTGAAGTCGGAAGTTTACATACACTTAGGTTGGAGTCATTAAAACTAATTGTTCAACCACGCCACAAATTTCTTGTTAACAAACTATAGTTTTGGTAAGTCGGTTAGGATATCTACTTTGTGCATGACACAAGTAATTTTTCCAACAATTGTTTACAGACAGATTATTTCACTTATAATTCACTGTATCACAATTCCAGTGGGTCAGAAGTTTACATACACTAAGTTGACTGTGCCTTTAAACAGCTTGGAAAATTCCAGAAAATGATGGCATGGCTTTAGAAGCTTCTGATAGGCTAATTGACATCTTTTGAGTCAAATGGAGGTGTACCTGGGGATGTATTTCAAGACCCACCTTCAAACTCAGTGCCTCTTTGCTTGACATCATGGGAAAATCAAAAGAAATCAGCCAAGACCTCAAACGCTTGACGGTACCACGTATATCTGTACAAACAATAGTACACAAGTATTAACACCATGGGGCCACGCAACAGTCATACCGCTCAGGAATGAGGATGCCTGGTCTTTCTTTAAAAGTAACTTCCTCACCATTTTAGATAAGCATGCTCCGTTCAAAAAATGCAGAACTAAGAACAGATATAGCCCCTGGTTCACTCCAGACCTGACTGCCCTCGACCAGCACAAAAACATCCTGTGGCGGACTGCACTAACATCGAACAGTCCCCGCGATATGCAACTGTTCAGGGAAGTCAGGAACCAATACACACAGTCAGTCAGGAAAGCTAAAGCCAACTTCTTCAGGCAGAAGTTTGCATCCTGTAGCTCCAACTCCAAAAAGTTCTGGGACACTGTGAAGTCCATGGAGAACAAGAGCACCTCCTCCCAGCTGCCCACTGCACTGAGGCTAGGTAACACGGTCACCACCGATAAATCCATGATTATCGAAAACTTCAACAAGCATTTCTCAACGGCTGGCCATGCCTTCCGCCTGGCTACTCCAACCTCGTCCAACAGCTCCCCCCCCCCCGCAGCTACTCGCCCAAGCCTCTCCAGGTTCTCCTTTACCCACATCCAGATAGCAGATGTTCTGAATGAGCTGCAAAACCTGGACCCGTACAAATCAGCTGGGCTTGACAATCTGGACCCTCTATTCCTGAAACTATCCGCCGCCATTGTCGCAACCCCTATTACCAGCCTGTTCAACCTCTCTTTCATATCGTCTGAGATCCCCAAGGATTGGAAAGCTGCCGCAGTCATCCCCCTCTTCAAAGGGGGCGACACCCTGGACCCAAACTGTTACAGACCAATATCCATCCTGCCCTGCCTATCTAAGGTCTTCGAAAGCCAAGTCAACAAACAGATCACTGACCATCTTGAATCCCACCGTACCTTCTCCGCTGTGCAATCTGGTTTCCGAGCTGGTCACGGGTGTACCTCAGCCACGCTCAAGGTGCTAAACGATATCATAACCGCCATCGATAAAAGACAGTACTGTGCAGCCGTCTTCATAGACCTTGCCAAGGCTTTCGACTCTGTCAATCACCGTATTCTTATTGGCAGACTCAGTAGCCTCGGTTTTTCGGATGACTGCCTTGCCTGGTTCACCAATTACTTTGCAGACAGAGTTCAGTGTGTCAAATCGGAGGGCATGCTGTCTGGTCCTCTGGCAGTCTCTATGGGGGTGCCACAGGGTTCAATTCTCGGGCCGACTCTTTTCTCTGTATATATCAATGATGTTTCTCATGCTGCGGGCGATTCCCTGATCCACCTCTACGCAGACGACACCATTCTATATACTTCCGGCCCGTCCTTGGACACTGTGCTATCTAACCTCCAAACGAGCTTCAATGCCATACAGCACTCCTTCCGTGGCCTCCAACTGCTCTTAAACGCTAGTAAAACCAAATGCATGCTTTTCAACCGTTCGCTGCCTGCACCCGCACGCCTGACCAGCATCACCACCCTGGATGGTTCCGACCTTGAATATGTGGACATCTATAAGTACCTAGGTGTCTGGCTAGACTCTAAACTCTCCTTCCAGACCCATATCAAACATCTCCAATCGAAAATCAAATCAAGAGTCGGCTTTCTATTCCGCAACAAAGCCTCCTTCACTCACGCCGCCAAACTTACCCTAGTAAAACTGACTATCCTACCGATCCTCGACTTCGGCGATGTCATCTACAAAATTGCTTCCAACACTCTACTCAGCAAACTGGATGCAGTTTATCACAGTGCCATCCGTTTTGTCACTAAAGCACCTTATACCACCCACCACTGCGACTTGTATGCTCTAATCGGCTGGCCCTCGCTACATATTCGTCGCCAGACCCACTGGCTCCAGCTCATCTACAAGTCCATGCTAGGTAAAGCTCCGCCTTATCTCAGTTCACTGGTTACGATGGCAACACCCATCCGTAGCACGCGCTCCAGCAGGTGTATCTCACTGATCATCCCTAAAGCCAACACCTCATTTGGCCGCCTTTCGTTCCAGTTCTCTGCTGCCTGTGATTGGAACGAATTGCAAAAATCACTGAAGTTGAAGACTTTTATCTCCCTCACCAACTTCAAACATCTGCTATCTGAGCAGCTAACCGATCGCTGCAGCTGTACATAGTCTATTGGTAAATAGCCCACCCATTTTCACCTACCTCATCCCCATACTGTTTTTATTTATTTATTTTTCTGCTCTTTTGCACACCAATATCTCTACCTTTACATCTGCATAATTGTAATTATTTGCCTACCTTCTCATGCCTTTCGCACACAATGTATATATAGACTCCCCTTTTTTCTACTGTGTTATTGACTTGTTAATTGTTTACTCCATGTGTAACTCTGTGTTGTCTGTTCACACTGCTATGCCTTATCTTGGCCAGGTCGCAGTTGCAAATGAGAACTTGTTCTCAACTAGCCTACCTGGTTAAATAAAGGTGAAATAAAAATAAAAAAATAAAAGGAAGGAGATGCATTCTGTCTCCTAGAGATGAACGTACTTTGGCGCAAATCAATCCCAGGACAACAGCAACAACCTTGTGAAGATGCTGGAGGAGACAGGTACAAAGGTATCTATATCCACAGTAAAACAAGACCTTTATCGACATAACCTGAAAGGCTGCTCAGCAAGGAAGAAGCCACTGCTCCAAAACCGCCATAAAAAAGCCAGACCACAGTTTGAAACTGCACATGGGGACAAAGGTAGTGCTTTTTGGAGAAATGTCCTCTGGTCTGATGAAACAAAAATATAACTGTTTGGCCATAATGACCATTGTTATGTTTGGAGGAAAAAGGGGGATGCTTGCAAGCCGAAGAACACCATACCAACCGGGAATCACGGGGGTGGCAGCATCATGTTGTGGGGGTGCTTTGCTGCAGGAGGGACTGGTGCACTTCACAAAATAGATGGCATCATGAGGATGGAAAATTATGTGGATATATTGAAGTAACATCTCATGACATCAGTCAGGAAGTTAAAGCTTGGTCGCAAATGTGTCTTCCAAATGGACAATGACCCCAAGCATATTTTCAAAGTTGTGGCAAAATGGCTTAAGCACAACAAAGTCAAGGTATTGGAGTGGCCATCACAAAGCCCTGACCTCAATCCTATAGAAAATGTTTGGGCAGAACTGAAAAAATGTGTGCGAGCAAGGAGGCCTACAACCTGACTCAGCTACACGAGCTCTGTCCGTATTGTGGGATGCTTGTGGAAAGCTACCTGAAACCTTTGACCCAAGTTAAACAATTTAAAGGCAATGCTACCAAATACTAATTCACTGTATGTAAACTTCTGACCCACGGGGAATGTGATGAAAGAAGTAAAAGCTGAAATAAATCATTCTCTCTACTATTATTCTGACATTTCACATTCTTAAAATAAAGTGGTGATCCTAACTGACCTAAGACAGGGAATTTTTACTACGATTAAATGTCAGGAATTGTGAAAAGCTGAGTTTAAATGTATTTGGCTAAGGTGTATGTAAACTTCCGACTTCAACTGTACATTTAAACTGAGTTTCACAATTCCTGACATTTAATCCTAGTAAAAATTCCCTGTCTTAGGTCAGTTAGGATCACTATGACCTCAATATTTTTTTCCCTGGATGGTTTGTCCTCTGGGTTTCGCCTGCCAATTCAGTTCTGTTATGCTCACAGACATTATTTGAACAGTTTTAGAAACTTTAGAGTGTTTTTATATGCATATCCTAGCTTCTGGGCCTGAGTAACAGGCAGTTTACTTTGGGCACGCTTTTCATTCGGACGTGAAAATACTGCCCCCTATCCCTAAGAAGCTAGCTAGCCAGCTAACTAGCTGCGTGTGGGTACTTTACACTCTTCACTGAGGGTTAGTGCTATTTAGAATTATTGGGACGTCCCTACGCTAAACTCTAACCTCTTGCCTAACCATAACCCTTAACTTACCCAAACCTTAATCCTTACCGTAACCATTTTACATTTCAACTTCAAGGATCCCTGATAGCAAGGACCGTTCACTGAGGCAACGCTTGGGGTGTGTGGCAACGTTGTGCCAAAAGAACATGTTGTGATGTTTTTCCTTTCAAGTCACCACTACTACAATTCAGTGGCTACAGCGGTTGCAGGTAACCTAGTGGTTAGAGCATTGGGCCAGTAACCACAGTATTACTGGATCTAATCCCTTTGCTGACAAGGTAAAAACCTGTAGTTCTGCCCCTAAGCAAGGCAGTTAACCCACTGTTCTCTGGGCACCAAAGATCTGGATGTTGATTAAGGCAGCTCCCTGCACCTCTCTGATTCAGAGGTGTTTGGTTAAATGCAGAAGACACATTTCAGTTGTACAATCCCCTACAATTAATGAAAACATAGCTACATACCAATACAATGAACATGTTTTGTTGTTTTCCAACTGGCTAGCATGAGACATCTTAGTCTTCAGAGCCTAGGCATATTTTTTTTTGCTGGAATCAGTGCCGTTTGTCCTGCCTTTCACTAGAGCAACACAGTTTTTCCATAAATCTAGTCTTTGTGGTGTTCCTACTAGAGGTCTACCGATTATGATTTTTCAAAGCCGATACCGATTATTGGAGGACCAAAAAAGCAGATACCGATTAATCGGACGATTACAACAATACTGAATGAACACTTATTTTAACTTAATATAATACATCAATAAAATCAATTTAGCCTCAAATAAATAATGAAACATGTTCAATTTGGTTTAAATAATGCAAAAATAAAGTTTTGGAGAAGAAAGTAAAAGTGCAATATTTGCCATGTGAGAAAGCTAACGTTTAAGTTCCTTGCTCAGAACATGAGAACATATGAAAGCTGGTGGTTCCTTTTAACATGAGTCTTCAATATTCCCAGGTAAGAAGTTTTAGGTTGTAGTTATTATAGGAATTATAGGACTATTTCTTGCTATACCATTTGTATTTCATTAACTTTTGACTATTGGATGTTCTTATAGGCACTTTAGTATTACCAGTGTAACAGTATAGCTTCCGTCCCTCTCCTCGCTCCTCCCTGGACTCGAACCAGGAACACAACGACAACAGCCACCATCGAAGCAGCGTTACCCATGCAGAGCAAGGGAAACAGCCACTCCAAGGCTCAGAACTAGCGAGTGACGTTTGAAACGCTATTAGCACGCGCTAACTAGCCAGCCATTTCACTTCGGTTACACCAGCCTCATCTCGGGAGTTGATATGCTTGAAATCATAAACAGCGCAAAGCTTGACGCACAACGAAGAGCTGCTGGCAAAACACACAAAAGTGCTGTTTGAATGAATGTTTACGCGCCTGCTTCTGCCTACCACCACTCAGTCAGATACTTAGATACTTGTATGCTTGTATGCTCAGTCAGATTATACATGACACACTAGATAATATCTAGTAATACCATCAACCATGTGTAGTTAACTAGTGATTATGATTGATTGATTGTTTTTTATAAGATAAGTTTAATGCTAGCTAGCAACTTACCTTGGCTTACTGCATTTGCGTAACAGGCAGTCAGTCTCCTTTTGGAGTGCAACGAGAGAGAGGCAGGTCATTATTGCGTTGGACTAGTTAACTGTAAGGTTGTAAGATTGGTTCCCCGAGCTGACAAGGTGAAAATCTTTCCTTCTGCCCCTGAACGAGGCAGTTAACCCACCGTTCCTAGGCCATAATTGAAAATAAGAATGTGTTCTTAACTGACTTGCCTAGTTAAATAAAGATTAAATAAAGGTGTAAATAAAATAAAAACTCTGCAAAATCGGTGTCCAGAAACATCGGCCATTCCGATAAATCGGTCGACCTCTAGTTCCTACATTTAATATTAACGTTCTTTCCTCAAATAAAAAAATCAGCTTTTTGAGTGTCTTTGTAGGGCTGTTTGAAGAACAATTCATACAGATTTGTTTATTTAATTCCAGCTATAATAATAAAAATCAGATTCCCAAAAATCCCATATCAGTCAGACTCTACTCAATTGTAAATTGTGTAGAGGCCCGTAGCGGCCGGGAGCCCTAAGCAACCGCTTATGCCTGGATCCGGCCCTGATCACGGCGTCCCAAAACAAACTGTGCTGGCTCTGATTATTTTCTTTTCACATTGTCCTTTCCAGCACAATGCTACCGCTCAGAATGACACGTTTCTGCAGTGTGAGAAGGTTAACAGGCCTACCCTACATTATTTTCACTAGTCCCTGATACCTGCATGCGCTTCATACATTCACAACAGTCTTAAGCCATTCTTTAAACCAGGAGCTGACTGTAGATGTTTTTAGGCAGTAGTGAAGAGCAAAGGGCTGCTCCACATTCAGACCGAGTCCTGGGGATTCTTCTGCTCTAATTATCCATTTTAGCTGCAAAGTAAAGTAGAGAAAGACATTTCGTATTAAAGGTCACCTCAGTTTCTTGTCTGATCTGCTGTAGCTAATGTATTATCCGTCTCTGGACTAATATTCTCTTCAGTTATGAGTGACACCGCACCTCAGGGCCATGGAGAATATTGACCTAGCTGTGCTGGGAAGGGACTGTAAACATGCCTCCAGATCCGATATTCAGAGTCTAGACAGAAAGCAAAGCATGAGATCTGTTTATGAGATTGTAAAAAATCTTTAGAAATCGTATTTGGGAGAGAGGAAGACTTGCACTGTGTACAAAATATTAGGAACACCTGCTCTTTACATGACAGAATGACCAGGTGAATCAAGGTGAAAGCTATGATCCCTTATTGATGTCACCTGTTAAGTAGATGAAGGGGAGGAGACAGGTTAAGAAGGATTTTTAAGCCTTGAGACAATTGTCATGGATTGTGTATGTGTGCCATTCAGATGGTGAATTGGCAAGAGAAAATAATTAAGTGCCTTTGAACAGGGTATGGTAGTAGGTGCCAGGCGCACCGGTTTGAGTGTGTCAAGAACTGCAACGCTGCTGGGTTTTTCACGCTCAACAGTTTCCCTTGTGTATCAAGAGTGGTCCACCACCCAAAGGACATCCAGCCAACTGTGGGAAGCATTGGAGTCAACATGGGCCAGCATCTCTGTGGAATGCTTTTCACACCTTGCAGTTGAAACCCCAACGAATTGAGATTGTTCTGATTGCAAAAGGGGGTGCAACTCAATATCATGAAGATGTTCCTAATGTTTTGTACATTTAGTGCACGTGATCTTTATAGTCATATTTTGAATATTTCAGAGGGAGAGGGAGAAAAGGTGGTAAAAAGATGTGAAGTGTTTCTCATCACATTGCATTGTTTTAGTTGAGAGAAGTCCAGGGCCCTGTTCCTAGGAAGATGATTAGCCAGGGGACAGTGTGTATAATGGTCTCCCCTGGTCGATACCAGTTCACCCGGGACATTATGGCAGATAATGTATGGGACATGACCTGTCCAGCTCACTTCTCTCTCTCTCAATGTTAAAGGTCATTAGAGAAAATAATTTGAAGACTTTCAAGAGATACTAAGGCCCCTTATTCAACCTAAACCACTATCCAGAAATGTGTGGGGTGAGCAAAACCACCTCCAAAGCTGTGAATAGCATGTTTGAACTGATGACACACACACACTGTTTACATAGCTGGGGTAAGTCGTGTGGGGAGATTTATATCGGTCCGCTAATACAGGACTGAAAATGTTTTAACTAAATGTATTTGTGTTTATCCGATAGTTATCTGTACAAAAACGTTAATCTGGGAAAACTTGTATATAAAATATGTGCTTGATATATGTTTTCCAGTTTCTTGAAATACTTCGCAAATGCAACTTATTTCTACATGAAAACTGAAATGGTCTATTCATTCATTTTCCATTTTAGTAGACACTCTTATCCAGAGCAACTTACAGTAGTGAGTGGGATACATTTTCGTACTGGTCCCGTGGGAATCAAACGCACAACCATAGCATTGCAAGCACGGTGCTCTACCAACTGAGCCACATCATCACAAACCACTTGAAGTCTCATTGTACTCAATTACTGTATTGGGATTTGTTTTTCTTCATGGTGCTAGAAAGTCTACTGGTACAAATCTAAATGACCAGCCTATGTACAATACATTAATGTACATTTACATTAAGTCGTTTGTAAGGATGGTAAATTAATACTGCACAAAAAAGTGGTTGTTTTCCATGTTATTTGATGAAGAAAAATAATAATAATTTGAATTTGATGTGGATGTTTTGTGTTTTTTTCCCCATAACTTTGCATCTTTTGATGTAAATGTTTGAGGACAGGGTTTTGTTCTTTCTGGAGGCCGTTAGAATGACAATCGCAGAGAGAGACAATTTCAACTATTGAATCCTGCAAGAGACTGTTCTTAATTATACAACTACATTTGTTGCCCAACCAAAATGCTGAAAAATTTGTTTTGCTGGCGCTACAAATGTCTATATCGGTCCGCTAATACTAGTAAAGGCACTACTTCTTTTAAATTCAGATTTTTCAGGGGGTGTTGCAGCCCCCTCAACACCCCTACATCCCACTGCTATGACTGTTTATATGATAACAATGAATCAAAATGCTTAATTCTCCCATCACAATTACAATTGGTTACAATTTATTTGAGCCCTTCATAAGGCTACATCGTGAGGCTATCATAAGTATGTTATAACGCATGTCATAGAAAGTGACACCGGTTGATGTCAGCTTTTTTCTTACTTTGAGACCTTCTATTTTTTGGGGTATCTCTACATTAGTTTACTATTTATGTTTTTGGCAACTTTTACTTTTACTTCACTACATTCCGAAAGAAAATAACACCCAAAGTACTCGTTACATTTTGTCAGGAAAATTGTCCAATTCACACACTTATCAAGAGAACATCCCTGGTCATCCCTACTGCATTTGATCTGGCAGACTCACTAATGCTTTGTTTGTAAATGATGTCTGAGTGTTGGAGTGTGCCCCTGGCTATCCGTCAATAAACATCAAATAAAATTGTGCTGTCTGGTTTAATATAAGGAATTTGAAGTGATTTATACTTTAACTCAAGTATGACAATTTTAGTACTTTTTCCACCATGATGTGGCTGGGGGTTATAGCATTTCTTTCACATGACCCATCAATTTAGACAAGTGTGTCTGGGTAAGCGTCATCTAATATTTATTAAATATTTTTATCTGGACACTTTCTATTTACTTGGAATTTTTCCTTATTGTACTCTACTACCACTTTTAGTATTAATCTTTACTACGCTACTCACTGTTTAGCACATGACCTCACATGTGAATCCTTAAAGAGATGGGTGGGGTTGGCTTAAGACGGTGTGAACAATGCTGAATGGGTGTAGACAAACGAGAGCTCTCCAGTAGGTACCAAAACAGGCCCTTTTCTTTAAAGTGGGTTTACAAGTTTATCAACTTTCAAACCAGAATTACTTTCCCATTGTTCCTCAAATGTAGTGAATGATATACCATTTTGTAGCTCTGAGTATCTACTTTTTACAAATGTAAAAAAAAAAAAAACATTTCAAATTTTGCTACATAAGACTGAATCCAGGTGGTGAGTCACATATATGAGAGAAGCTTTGTCACACACAGCTCTAGAAATCCATGAAAAGGACCGTATTCTCAAGTACCAACACTCTTGTTTTGAAAGATTCAAGTTTCAAGTTTTATTAGTTGTATGTATGAGATACCCATGGTATACACTGTCCAACAAAATCCTTTCTTGCAGATTCCTTCTCGACAATGTAACAACAATAAGAAATAATTATAATTTCTAATAACAATTACAAATTATTCCTCTTCTCTGAGGGGCTCTTTGGGTTAGCCTGGTGTCTCAACCTGGTCTCAGAGCATTTTGTATTATTCTGCACGTAAATACGAGACACTCCATTTAGTGTGGTATGTTACATTTCGTATGGTATTTATTAATTTGTTGATGTCCATCCCCATTTCGTATAATATGTTACGAATTACACTTCATGTTATATGTTACCAATTTGCAAAACGTATGATATGTCACGAATTCTAGCTAGGTGGCTAATGTTAGCTAGCTGGCTAACATTAGCTTGTCTAGGGGTCCGGGTTAAGTTTAGGTGTTAGGTGAAAGGGTTAGGGGAAGGGTTAGCTAAAAGGGTTAGGAGTAGGTAACTTGCTAAGTAGTTGCAAAGTAGCTAAAAGGTAGTAAGTAGTTGAAAAATGTCTAATTAGCAAAAAAGCTCAAATTGTCCATAATGAGGTTTGAACTCACAACCTTTGGGTTGCTAGACGTTCGTGTTAAACGCCTACCCATCCACCCCGACCAATCATCCTACTTTTATTTTTGCTTTACGTAACCATCTGTCTTATGTAACCATACCAAATTTAACATATCATAGTAATTGAAGTCTCTTGGATTTACTTTTAGAGTACTATGTTACATCTATTCTATGAGACCAGGCTGGGTGGCTGCCTGTCTCAATGTGTTACTCAGTGACTGGCTCGGTGGGATGACATACAACCTCGAGGTAAAACACCACCACAATGTGTCACCACGCCACCAAGCCCTGAAACTAATCAGCACTTCTGGGTGATGGGAAGGAAGAATACGTCAAATTCTGTCACAATTGCATTTCTACCATTCCAGTCTTGGAGTCAACCGGTCACCAAGACGCCACATTTGTTTGTATCCGATGGGATGCAGAAAAGGCCGAAATACATTGTCTTCTTTCTTTACAAAACCTTTGATTTTTAATTCAATATAAAACGTGACTTGTCTGCTTTCACACAGTGGTCTTCATTAAGGCCCCTAATGGCACAGCCTGTGGTATAGCCCTCATCGCCAGCTTTAAGGCATGGGTTTAACCTGTATCATTAAATCTATGGAGTGTTGGTGAACAGGCTGATCATCACCACTGGGCATGAGGCTATATACAGTATATCCACACAATCACAGTCACAGCATTAATGCTCACATTATTACATGGGCACAGCACTGTGGGATTACTCCACATGAGAAGAAATAGATACAGGGAAGACCTAAGCAACATGTATTGTTGCAATATATCTAAATCAAATCAAATGTTGGCAATTCATTCAATGTTATGCCTGTGTCTTACAATGTCTGCATATTTGATGAGTGCATAGGGCAATGGACTTGGAGGGCATATCAATAAATGGATGAATGCATTGTTTTGTCTTAGTTCAGGATCACTGCAAATCTCTTTGCATAACCTCAGAGCTTCCTCCTATTGCAATTGCTTTATTCTGCAATCATAAGGGTTTTGACATCTCGTGTCTTTGAGCCAATTATGATAACTGGATGGCTGACTGGCCTAATATAATGCAATTTTCCATTTGGAAGAGTAACTGCTGGCAATTTGTGTCATCTTGATAAATTGCATGAAAGTTACTCAAAGTAAATGGCAATTCACCATCAGATTTAAATAACTTTTAGGGCTTTTAAAGTGATATACCTCTCCTTGTACTGTTAACACTGATGTCTTTAAAAACGGTGATAATGGTTAGGACTGATGAGAGAGAAGATGCCTGGTTGTGTTGACGGGACAATTATTGAGAAAAAAAAAAGACGGTTATTTTATTTTCATGACGGTCTTCATCCATAACCATTGGTAACACGGTAATTGTCGCCAGCCCTACTACTCAATTCTATAGTAACTTCTCACTGAAGACTGATACATTACACTACAGAATAAGAAGAACTCAATAGATGCTCTAGTGCTCCTGATATGTAAAGGAAGTGTATTTCACCACTGCAAGTCATTTGACTATTGAAGTGGAAGGAATAGAACCACAAATCCGTCAGGAGGCGAGAAATCCATATATACTTGACAGTCAGTCCTAATCCATTACCAGGTCGATACAATGCTAAAGCCAGTATCAATTTCTATTGGTGACATCCGCATTTCCTTTCCTTGATGGATCTGTACTGAACAAAAAATATATACACAACATGTAAAGTGTTGGTCCCATGTTTCATGGATGAAATAAAAGATTCTAGAAATGTTCCAAATGCAAAAAAAGCTTTTTTTCCTCTAAAATGTCTGCACTGTATGGGGTTAGTATTCAGGACCTGGCTCTGGAAAGCTGGCCCCCCTCTTGTCAGACCGGTGCAATTAAAACAGCTAATCGTTTCCTCTGCTATTATTGAGGTCAATGTCATCACATACTGTATTTGAGTGATTATTCACTGGGTTGTGCCACCAATTCGGTGTCTTTTGAGAAGTGTGACTTGGTCATTTTAACCTCTAGCGACGAGCAATCCCGTATCCGGGAGCGTAATCATAGCCTCAAGCTCATTACCATAACGCAACATTAACTATTCATGAAAATCGCAAATGAAATGAAATAAATATATTGGCTCACAAGCTTAGCCTTTTGTTAACAACACTGTCATCTCAGATTTTCAAAATATGCTTTTCAACCATAGCTACAAAAGCATTGGTGTAAGAGTATTGATAGCTAGCATAGCATTAAGCCTAGCATTCAGCAGGCAACATTTTCACAAAAACAAGAAAAGCATTCAAAAAAATCATTTACCTTTGAAGAACTTCGGATGTTTTCAATGAGGAGACTCTCAGTTAGATAGCAAATGTTCAGTTTTTCCAAAAATATTATTTGTGTATGAGAAATCGCTCCGTTTTGTTCATCACGTTTGGCTAAGAAAAAACCCAGAAAATTCAGTCATTACAACGCCAAACTTTTTTCCAAATTAACTCCATAATATCGACAGAAACATGGCGAACGTTGTTTAGAATCAATCCTCAAGGTGTTTTTCACATATCTATTCGATGATAAGTCATTCGTGGCAGTTGGGTTTCTCCTCTGAATCAAATGGAAAAATACACGCAGGTGGAGATTACGCAATAATTGCAACGGAGGACACCAAGCGAGCACCTGGTAAATGTAGTCTCTTATGGTCAATCTTCCAATGATATGCCTACGAATACGTCACAATGCTGCAGACACCTTGGGGAAACGACAGAAAGTGTAAGCTCATTCCTTGCGCATTCACAGCCATATAAGGAGACATTGGAACACAGCGCCTTCAAAATCTGGGGCATTTCCTGTTTGAAATTTCATCTTTGTTTCGCCTGTAGCATCAGTTCTGTGGCACTCACAGATAATATCTTTGCAGATTTGGAAAGGTCAGAGTATTTTCTTTCCAAAGCTGTCAATTATATGCATAGTCGAGCATCTTTTCGTGACAAAATATCTTGTTTAAAACGGGAACGTTTTTTTATCCAAAAATTAAAAGAGCGCCCCTTATATCGTACATACTGTCATAAAGAGCACATGTTCAACTTCATAGCAAACATCTCAACGTGTAAAAACAATTGCTATTGTAAGTGCCTATTAACTGCCAAACGAAGTAACAGGTTTGATTGTAACATGGTCTTAACTCAGCAATAAATCCCCTTGTGACAAGGGGATTGGGAAGCTTGTTGTGTGCAACAAGGAGTGGCATTAAAATACAAGCTTGTCTAGCCTGTCCATGAGTAACAGGGTTGATATGTTACGCTCGACCTGCTCTGTTTCCCACCACAAAACACCAGGAAATGGCCAAGAAGAGTAGAACCAGCTCACCTGATTTTTACACCATGATTTGATTAGTAGATGTTCAATGTCTCTTTAGAAATAAATAATATTAAAGGAATAGTTTCACCGTATTAAATCGAGAGTTCAGTATACGCAGCAGGGTTGACTTTAACATGAGGGACAGACGTAAATGAATCACATTAAATAAATGCTAAACTTTGGACATTACTTTGTCAAAGCAGGAAGTGGGTTCAATTCTTTCTAGAAGTCAGAGGGTGCACTGAAGGTCATGTCAAAATGCTGAATCGTCACTTTAGCAAGTCTTTATTCATATGAAAAATCGGATTTATTGAATTCTCCATGTGATCTCCATGTGATCTATATTAAATTAAATTCATTTAACAGGCTTTTAAAATGCAATATTTGTGCACGATTTCTACTCAAAATATCAGAGGGATGCAAAAAGTATTACTTTCGTGGGGAACGACCCCACCATACACTTCAGCGTTTCCCAACTCCAGTCCTTGACATTTTTGTTGTAGACCCAGACAAACTCACCTGATTCAACTCATTGAGGGCTTGATGATCAGTTGACAAGTTGAATCAGGTGTGCTTGTCTGGGGCTACAACAAAAATGTGTGCTGATGGAGATACTTGAGGAGCTTTCTGAATAGCTCATTGGAGCTACGTATACTTGAGGAACTTATTCTCATTCAAAACGCTGTGGTTTTCGCTAGGGTGCTTTGGGCCCTTTCCTCTATGGTAGATACAGTGAGCTCCAAAAGTATGGGGACAGTGACACATTTGTTTTGGCTCTGTACTCCAGCATTTTTTTTAAATTTGAAATGATACAATGACTGAGGTTAAAGAGCAGACTGTCAGCGTTAATTTGAGGGAATTTTCATCCATAGCAGGTGAACCGTTTAGAAATTACCACACTTTTTGAACGCAATCCCCCGATTTTAGGGGAGCAAAATTAGTAGGACAAATTCACTTGTGTATTATAGTAGTCAAAGTTTAGTGTTTGGTCCCATATTCCTATCATGCAATGATTACTTGTGATGCTACAAACTTGTTGGATGCATTTGCTGTTTGTTTAGGTTGTGTTTCAGATTTTATGCCCAATAAAAATGAATGCCTAATAATGTTATTGTAAAGAATATAATGTTTTTTTTAAACACTTCTCCATAAATGTGGAAGCTGTTGTTCAATTTCTTCAACAAATGATCAGGTCTATATAATTGTAAAACATATATTAGTAATGGAAAGGAAACACAGACAAAAATACTCCTTTAGTAATACAATTTGTAGGCAGAAGTTGGTACAGAGTACAGTATAACAGTATATAATAGTTTCTCCCCAAGTTCTGCAAAATGTCTAAGACATCCTGTAACTCATATAGCCCAATCCCCCTTATGTAACCTTCCCTGGCAACAACATTTGAATAAATCTAACCTCCCCCTGACACCAGGAACCATCTTGTTAGCAAGTAAAAACTCAGAAGTGGGTTTGACCGAAACTTGACCTTTCATCACACGTATAGGGTCATAACAAGGTGAATGAGTGTACGCATCTTCTGACAGGTGGCTGGTTTCATCAGGTCTGTGGCATCAGCCTTGTGTTCTCAGAAAACCAGATGGGATCCTGACAGGAGGAGTCTGAATGTAGACACCTTCTGATAGTGTCTGAAGGGCACAACACTCAACAACAGGTTTTAACACACACACAGAGGTCTCCTGAAGAGGAGACCTTACAGTTTATCATAACATAATTTATTAATCCTTTAAAAGGCATAAGGCCTTGGTTTAACCCTCTTTAAAGCTACCATGATTACAGATAGTCCTTAATGAATCATGAATAACGAGTGAAAGTTAGACACACATATCATACTCCCAAGAGATGCTAACCTCTCAACATTACAATGGGGGGTGGGGGGTTTATTTATGCATCTGAAAATACCCTCAAATTAAAACTGACATTCTGCACTTTAACCTCATTGTATCATTTAAAATCCAAAGTGCTGGAGTACAGAGCCAGAGCAACAAAATAAGTGTCACTGTCACAATACTTTTGGAGCTCACAGTATATCACATTCCCAGTGTAAAAGCTAATCAGAGTTGTGGTGGTAAAATGACTATCTTGCTGTAGCTGTTGGAGTTAGGGGTATCGTGGTATCGTGGTGATTGTATGGTTTCATTGCAAAGGCAAAGATGTACATTAAAACACTGCGATGGTGGTTTTGCAGTTCAAAGGGATGTTCCCTGGCTTATTATTTCAGTTGAATTGAAGATAATGATGACAGATAACAAGGTTGAGGGTGTAAGAGTGAGATGGTCATCAAGGATGGTTAACTACACAAAGGAAAGGTTTACAAGCAAAAAGGTGACTTGTAACAAACACATGCTAACTGAAATGCTAAGATCTGCCACACTGATTAGTGACAGGTGTGGGTATTTAAAGGTGGTGAAGGAGCTGGAGTCTCGCCTCTGCTGGAAGGGGATTGGACAGGGGATGGTGGTTGGTGATAGGGTGAGGTGACTGTCGGTCAGGGTTGGGACAATTTGACCATACCCAGGCTACCACTCACTCTCTGCTTTGCCTGTCAGTTTGCAATACGTTTCACTCCACTCTGTCTGAAAGACCCAACCTTCAAATGAGTCATTTGTACAGTGTTCAACCATGTGATTGTATGTTTTCATTGCAAAGTAGGCCTAATGGGATGTGCCACTAGCACTACCAATAAATACAATATCCCTCTAATGCGTCTAGAGATATGAATCACTGAAACTAGGTCGCTATGGACAGCTTCATAACAGGCTAGGTACCAGAGAACATCTTCTCATCCAAGCCTCTCATCTCCACCAAGCAATTGTCTTTAATTTCCCTCCATCCCCCTCTTCTTTCATCCCTCCCTCCCTTTTCACGCTGTTCTTTAACAGCCTAATGAGATGCTTGAAAGACGTTTTGAACGATAGCCACCATTTGAGGAGCTGACAGCCAAAGCCCTGGTGGCAGCTGTGCTGGTTAATGTGTGTGTGGGGGGGCTCTCTAGCTGGGCCTCCCATTACTGGTCCTGGGTCTGTTCTTTCAGCTATAGAGTAGGGAAACCTTGGAGACAGAGACCATAAATAATACATGGTTCCGGCTGTTAAATGGGCATCTGTATGAAGGCATTGGGGAAGGTAATTAAACAGAAAGTCTAACTGGATCCTGTTGTGTTTAGTGACAGGCAGCGTAGAGCTATAGAGTCATTAGCCACTTCCTGCTGTAGACTACCATAAAAAACCTGACAGCATGCAGCGCCATGCTCTGGGGAGCCAGCCGGAGAAGGAGAGCCAGGGGTGAAGATGAGTGTGGCTATAGGGGTATCTGTCAATCATAATATGTTTTGAAACACTCACATGAAGGATTCTATAGTATCTCTGGCTTGTTTTCTTCCCTGTCTGACTAATAGTTGTTAAGGCCTCTCTTCTCCACTTTACTTTCCCGCTGGAAAATAAACTAAGTCTTATTTCCTACTTGTTTTTTTCTCAAGCCTCAGGCTGCTTGTACTGGGTCCTGAGTGATATGCCTCTCAGGCCCTCAGATGCCTCCTGTCTCCTCTGTCAGCTGTGATCTAATGACCTGTCACACACTGCCAACAGCACACGGTGCTTATGACAGGATGTTTTTTCAGGGCAACTCCACCACTTGAACTGCACTTCCAACTCTCCACATCTCTGCCCATGTGGCGTATAGAGGCTTCCTAGAGGAAGAAAACTGGACTTGGATGGCATGGAGTTGCTGTATTATACAGCATGCCAATTGCAAAAAGCTTGGTTTAATGGTAATATATGTATTATTTGTTTTTCTTGTGTGGATACTGTATCTGCCTGACCCACAGACATGTTTTTCTCTACATTGGTCCTAGAGACATATAAAGCCTGAGCTTTAATATAGCTCAAGCTGTATTATATACAGTCGAAGTCATACACCTTAGCCAAATACATTTAAACTCAGTTTTTCACAATTCCTGACATTTAATCCTAGTATAAATGTCCCTGTTTTAGGTCATTTAGGATCACCACTTTATTTTAAGAATGTGAAATGTCAGAATAATAGAGAGAATGATTTATTTCAGCATTTCTTTCTTTCATCACATTCCCAGTGGGTCAGATGTTTACATACACAATTAGTATTTGGTACCATGATCATTATGGCCAAACAGTTCTATTTTTGTTTCATCAGACCAGAGCACATTTCTCCAAAAAGTACGATCTTTGTCCCCATGTGCAGTTGCAAACCGTAGTCTGGCTTTTTTATTGCGGTTTTGGAGCAGTTGCTTCTTCCTAGCTGAGCAGCCTTTCAGGTTATGTCGATATAGGACTCATTTCTTCTGTGGATATATATACTTTTGTACCCGTTTCCTCCAGCATCTTCACAAGGTCCTTTGCTTTTGTTCTGGGATTGATTTGCACTTTTTGCACCAAAGTACGTTCATCTCTAGGAGACAGAATGCGTCTCCTTCCTGAGCGGTATGACGGCTGCGTGGTCCCATGGTGTTTATACTTGCGTACTATTGTTTGTACAGATGAACGTGGTACCTTCAGGCGTTTGGAAATTACTCCCAAGGATGAACCAGACTTGTGGAGGTCTACAATTTGTTTTCTGAGGTCTTGGCTGATTTCTTTTGATTTTCCCATGATGTCAACCAAAGAGGCACTGAGTTTGAAGGTGGGCCTTGAAATACATCCACAGGTACACCTCCAATTGACTCAAATTATGTCAATTATCAGAAACTTCTAAAGCCATGCCATCTTTTTCTGGAATTTTCCAAGCTGTTTAAAGGCACAGTCAACCTAGTGTATGTAAACTTCTGACCCACTGGAATTTTGATACAGTGAATTGTAAGTGAAATAATGTGTCTGTAAACAATTGTTGGAAAAATTACTTGTGTCATGCACAAAGTAGATATCCTAATCGACTTGCCAAAACTAAAGTTTGTTAACAAGAAATTTGTGGAGTGGTTGAAAAACAAGTTTTAATGACTTCAACCTAAGTGTATGTAAACCTCCGACTTCAACTGTATGGTGTGGTGTGGTTATGGTGTTGGAGAGAGCACAGCCAAGGCAGACAGTATGAGACACTCTTCTGATGTTTGACTTCCACACAAAACACTTGTTGTGAACTTGTATTATAAGTTAGTACATCAGTTTGTTAGACGTTATAGATAATGCTATAGTTCAAGAAGTATCGCCTCTTAGATCAGGCGCCGTATCCACAAAGCGACGCAGAGTAGAACATTTGTTGTAAGTGCTGCGAATAGACATTTTACTCCTCTTATCGGTAAAAATAAAAGCTATGCATGTAGCCTCTTTAGACAGAATACTTTTTGTTGTTGTCATATACACACGATAGATGCAGTGAAATGTGTTGTTCTACAGGGTCAGCCATAGTAGTACAGCACCCCTGAGGCAAATTAGGGTTAAGGACACACTGACCATGTTTACATGCGCACCAATGTCCTGTTATTATTCGGGATACTGAAGAATTCTGTTTGGAGTTGACTCATATAAACATCATGTGCCGTTTACAATAACCCAAAAACGATTGGACCCCGGTCATGAGAAACCCTGATAAGATGCCTGGGATATTCTGATTTTAGACGGGATACTGTGGCATGTAAACATATTATCCAGTTTACTGTTGTTGTTTGCGGCCTGCGCAGGCTCAGTTACATATCATGGGCGTTGTGTGATGAGGTTTTCATCTGATTGTCAAACAATCACTTCAAAAAGTAGGTTACCTGCACAGTTTGATCCACCATAATTCCATAATAATTTAATTAGCTGATACTCCATACTCGACCGTATAGCCTATTGGCTACTTTCACACCTAATTTAGACAGGTTTCTGCTTATAAATGCCAACATTTGGCCATTTGTTTGTCAACTATACAGTGCATTCCGAAAGTATTCAGACCCCTTCACATTTTGTTACGTTACAGCCTTACTCTAAAATTGATTCAATATTTTTTTTCTCCTAATGAATCTACACACAATACCCCAGAATGACAAAGTGAAAACAGGTTTTTAGAAACTTTTGCAAATGTATTAAAAATAAAAAACAAATAATTTATTTTACATAAGCATTCAGACCCTTTGCTATGAGACTCGAAATTGAGCTCAGGTGCGTAATGTTTCCATTGATCATCCTTGAGATGTTTCTACAATTTGATTGGAGTCCACCTGTGGTACATTCAATTTATTAGACATGATTTGGAAAGGCACACACCTGTCTATATAAGGTCCCACAGTTGACAATGTATGTCAGAGCAAAAACCAAGCCATGAGGTGGAAGGAAATGTCCGTAGAACACCAAGACAGGATTGTGTCGGCACAGATCTGGGGAAGGGTACCAAAAAATGTCTGCAGCATTGAAGGTTCCCAAGAACACAGTGGCCTCCATCATTCTTAAATGGAAAAGGTTTGGAACCACCAAGACTTTTCCTAGAGCTGGCCACCTGGTCAAACTGAGCAATCAGGGGAGAAGGGCCTTGGTCAGGGAGGTGACCAAGAACCCAATGGTCACTGTGACAATAACTATTCCATTTAGCCCATATGAACTTAAATTAGGAATATTCTGTTTATTCATGGATACTTGTGAGCAGGATGTCTACTATCTGGAATAATGTGTGCATGAAAATGTGGTCACTGACAGATTTTTCACCTTGATGGCTCGTGTATTCAAATCCAGCAACCTTACGATTTCTTGCCCAATGCTCTAACCGCTAGACTAACTGACTTCCACCAAGGTGACAGATATTTAGGCGACCTCATGACCTCATGACCAGTTAAGAGTGTAACTTTACAACATTTGATGTACAGTCTTATTCACCATGTTTTTCTGTTCACAGCTGGCGATGCCTCAGCGCGATTGGTAATTAATTTGCAACTTGGTCAATGAGCGACATCACTATCTTTGCAGGTACCTCCAACTGTCATGATTACCAGCTGATATAAACGTTTGTGAGTTGATTATACTCCTGACTTAGAGTTTGTCTACAGTGTCTTAACATCATCCTAAAACCTACTCTGAGCTGGAAGTCTTTTCGTCTTTAAACAGGTTTTAACAGGATCCCTAAGAGCTTTTCTGAGACGTTTTGTGGACACGGGCCCAGATCTACATTAGCTACTATGCTTACTAAAGAAAAGCAATTGTTTCTCTCGTAGCAAGTACCCTTGTGTTGCAGGGTAGTCAGCCACTATAGTAACTTTATAGCAGCTCAGTTACGTTAGTGGTTCTACTATACTGAACAAAAATATAAACACAACATGTAAAGTATTCGTTCCATGTTTCATGAGCTGAAATAAAAGATAGAAATGTTCCATACGCACAAAAAGCTTATTTCTCTAAAATGTACTAAGGGTACTAAGGAGTATTTCTGTCTGTAATAAAGCTGTTTTGTGGGGAAAACTAATTCTGATTGTCTGGGCCTGGTTCCCCAGTGGGTGCGCCCTTGCCCAGTCATGTGAAATCCATAAATTAGGGCCTAATATTCATTTAAATTGACTGATTTCCTTATATGAACTGTAACTCTGTAAAATCTTAGAAATTGTTGCATGTTGCATTTATATATTTTTCTAGTATAGATTGTTCTTTACATCATCATTTTGTTCTTGCATAGCACATAGTGCAATTAATGAATGGTTGTATCATCACAAGTCTGGCTGTACGTTAATACTGATTGATATTGATACTGTTTGTGTGTGTATAATACATCAACTCTGTGGGCATGAATCATAAGTTAATTTGGTGTCATCAGGACTGTGATTGCCTAATAAATCCAGCCCATTAGCTCATTAGGAGACGATGGGTTTCATATGAGAGGCTGGGGAGAGACAGGTCTTGATGGCTCACGTTTCGGACGCATTAAGAAAACACTCCAGATAGTGTGGCGCTCATCTAAGTGACATCAACAGTTAGGGACCCCGTTGTACATTAGTCCTATCTGGTGTGTTCAGTTAGGTTTACCTCGGGGACATGGTGGAAATTGAGATGACAGCCTCAGTAGTTTTATTGGTCTCTTTAGTGGCCAAATGCAATGCTATTTCTCTGTAAACAAATTAACAACAGACATGTTTATTTTACGAGGCAAGTCAGTTAAGAACAAATTCTTATTTACAATGACAGTGGGTTAACTGCCTTGTTCAGGGGCAGAACGACAGATTTGTACTTTAACAGCTCGGGGATTTGATCAAGCAACCATTCAGTTACTGGCCCAATGCTGTAACCACTAGGCTACCTGCCGCCTCTTATAGAGAAGGGCACTCAACATGTACTGCACTGATACAAATGAATGATGATTGGTTGAAAGAAATTGATAAGAAGATTGTGGGACCTGTACTGTTCAATTTCATTACAGCCTTTAATATTATTGACCATTAACTATTGTTGAGAAAACGTAGGTGCTATGGCTTTTCAACCTCTGCCATACCGTGGACACAGAGCTATCTATCTAATAGAACTCAGAGGGTTTTCTTTAATGGAAGCTTCTATAATGTCAAACATGTAAAGTGTGGTGTGTCGCAGGGCAGCTCTCTAGGCCCTCTACTTGTTTCTATTTTTACCAATGACCTGCCACTGGCATTAAACAAAGCATGTGTGTCCATGTATGCTGATGATTCAACAATATACGCATCAGCAACCACAGCTAATGAAGTCACTGAAACCCTTAACAAACAGTTTCAGTCAATTTTGGAATGGGTGGCCAGTAATTAACTGGTCCTGAAAACCTCTAAAACTAAGAGCGTTGTATTTGGGAAAAATCTTTCCCTAGGTTTTAGACCTCAGCAGAATCTGGTAATGAATGATGTGACTGTTGGTCAAGTTCAGGAGACTAAATTACTTGGTGTTACCTTAGATTGTAAAATGTCATGGTCTAAACATATACAGTGCATTCGGAAAGTATTCAGACCCCTTGACTTTTTCCACATTTTGTTACGTTCCATTCTTATTCTAAAAATAATTTCCTCATCAATCTACAATTTTTGATATCACTTACTTTAATCACCTATGCCTGCTACCATTCATTCCAATTAGACTGTTTTGGACTTCTCTGGCCAAAATGGCTGCCATTATTATACCATTCTGGAACTTTGAAGGTTTATGAGCAATTCCACTGTAACGTAATTGCGCTTAGAATTAGATTCTTCACTTTAAAATGTATGCCAAACTTAAACCATTGATCACAAAGTTTAACAAACCATACAACTATATGCACAATAACTAATTTAAACAACATTTTACAAAAACACATATACTGGAACAACTGTGCAGATGTAAAATTTGGTAACAGAATATCAGCAAAATCTCCCTCCGTTTTAATGTGACCACGTTTTCTTATAACTCGGTTAAATATTTGCTTCGATTTAAGATTCAAAGATGTCTGCAGAAAGAATGGCTTGTCAGCTATGACATGACACCATGACTTTGAAAAAACCTCTTTAGTTTATTGAACTTCAGTAAGTGAAGTGGATTTTCAATTGTTAACAGAATTCTGTTAACATAATTTCATCATGGGTCCCTGATCTGTACTATATAGAAATGTATCATCTGTTCATGGTGATGTATCCTAAATAGGTACACAAAGGTAGAAATATGCAATATCCTCTTATATTTGGGTATTATTCTTCACACTGGGTATTATTTTTATGAGCAAGACCAAAACAAGACCAAATCGGAACCAATCATAGAACCAATTAAAGGTCTTGCACACAGTGTCTATGGCGAGCATGATCACACAGTCATCCGGAACAGCTGGTGCTCTCATGCACATGCTTCAGTGTTGCATGCCTTGAAGCAAGCATAAAAGGCATTAAGCTCATCTGGTAGGTTCGCATTACTGGGCAGCTCTCGACTGGGTTTCCCTTTGGAGTCCGTAATTTTTTTCAAGCCCTTTTCAAGCCCTGAATGCTTAAATGAATCCCTGTATCTAACTTATATTTAAGTTAACGGACATGAGGGCAATTCCTTGGTAACGGAATTACACTGAGACTCAGATTTTTCACTTTAAAACGTATGCCAAACAAGAACCATCGATTTAAAAGTTTAACAAACCATACAACTCTAAGCACTATGACTACTTTGAACTTTTACCATGGAAATGCCCATGACTTAATCATACATGAATATACTGTATCTCCACCTTTGTCACCTTTGTGAATGTACTGTATGTATATATTTTTTTAACCTGACACATAAAGTCTTCAGTGTGATTTAAATAATAAGCGATAATGTGCCGACTGCCATGATTCTATCTCCCTAAACACATGCCTCTAAGGTCAGCTCTCTCATTTTCTAAATATTCTCCATGACTACATTAGATGGAGGGCTCCGTTGATTGAATTAGAAATGTGATCTCTCTCATCAACTGAATTCAGATTTCCTACTACCTCCCTCCCTTAGCAGAGGCTTTACTAATTGTACCAAAGCCTGACTTAGGACACTGTATACATATCCATCAATCTGACCTGCTCTGAAGCCTTCCAGAATCTAGCCAGTATTATATTATACTATAATACCTACCAAGTAGGTGTAAATCTTAGCTTGCTCTATGGAGTCAGAAACAGAACACCCTACGACTTCTCACGACGTTCCTTGTGACAGTGAACAGGCACTAGCTGGACTGCAGTTTAAGAGAGAGTGAGAATGGAATGAACCGAGTGTCAGAAACCAGAGACAATCAGAACAGACTGAGAGCTAATTGATGTTGATCACTGTTCAGTTAGATGGTCTATCTTGACCATCTAGCCTTCTGTATTGGCTATCAGTGTGTTGTTGTTATCTGATTAAGTTCAGTTACGTACACTGATTACGTACACATTAGAAGAAGACAAGAAAAAGATCCGAATGCATTTGGTGTGTCATAGTGGTTTCTGACTTGTGGTCAGACTTGTTCGAGTGGCACAAACTTAAACTTGCACTTTTTGTCAATGCTGAATTGAATGTTATTGAGAAAACAGAAAGGTGTCACAATGTATTTTGCAAACATCCTTTCTGAATTTAAAAGTAATCCCCCAAAATAATCATCTAGTTTTTCAAAAGTATCTGTAATCCAATTACAATATTTTTTGCTGGTTCCAGTAAAAAAAAAATATATATATAATCAGATTACAATGTAATTAGTTACTCCCCAACCCTGGTTACGGGGCAGACCCTTGAATATCATTGTGTTGTGTCATGAGTGAGTTGCCTTGGTTGGTAGAATAAGTCTGCGGATCAGGGGCAGTGAATCATTATGTAAACGTGACTTCCCTCTGGCCTGAATCCAGCTCTCTTTTGTACAGTATATAGCTGAACTGGGTCATTTTTAAGGGAATGAAGGCTCCATGTCATTCCCTTCACTGAGACCATATCTAGAATAAATAAAATATATAGGGTTGGACCTGAAGGTATCACGTTTCAGGTAAGACCCAAATGTAGACTGTGTTGAGGTAACAATGTTTATTACAGCAACAGGGCAGGCAAACGACAGGTCAGGGCAGGCAAACGACAGGTCAAGGCAGGCAGAGATCGGTAATCCAGAGTTGGGGCAAAAGAAAGTATGCTGGCAGGCTCAGGGTCAGGGGCGGCAGAATGGTCAGGCAGGCAGGCTCAGAGTCAGGACAGGCACGGGTCAAAACCAAGAGGGCGAGAAAAAGATTGACTGGGGAAAAGCAGGAGCTGAGCCAAACCGCTGGTTGACTTGACAAACAAGACGAACTGGCAACAGACAAACAGAGAACACAGGTATAATACCCAGGGGATATTGGGGAAGATGGGTGACACCTGGAGGGTGGTGGAGACTAGCACAAAGACAGGTGAAACAGACCAGGGTGTGAAATGAAGGCTTGATATAGGAACCTTTATCTCTTCAGTCTCTCCATTCCTCTTGACACCAGCACTCTCTCTCTGCTTCTCCCTTTCTTATCATCTCATCTCTCTTTTCAACACGTAGACATGCACACAAGAAAATACACTCAAACATATGTATAAATGTGTGTGTATGTGTGTGGCTTTTGCTCTATGGCTCTGAGATCCTGAAATCCTATGGAGATTAGATAAGGGGTATTTCTCAATATGCATACTACCGTGTTCCACGCTTCGAGTGCGTTCTTCAAGGGCATTCTCGAGTACATTCTTATTAGGATCAGAATTTGTGGAGAACGCATACATTTTATATTTGATAAGCACTGCCTACTCCTGTGGTACTTCATTACCTTTGACCTTTTAAAGTAAAGCACATCAACAGTATTTCGCCTCCTCATCTATCCTAGATCTCGACTACCCTCTGTAACATATTATATACACTACCAGTCAAAAGTTTTAGAACACCTACTCATTCAAGGATTTTTCTTTATTTGTACTATTTTCTACATTGTAGAATAATGACGAAGACATAAACTATGGAATAACACATATGGAATCATGTAGTAACAAAAAAGTGAAACAAATCAAAATATATTTTATATTTGAGATTCTTTAAATTGCCACCTTTTGCTTTGATGACAGCTTTGCACCCTCTTGGCATTCGTTTATGACTTGAGACTTGACTTAAGACTTGACTCGGACTTGCCTGCCTTGACTTGGGACTTGACTTGGGACTTGAGTGCTAAGACTTGAGAATTACTTGAGACTTGTAAAACAAGGACTTTGTCCCACCTCTGGTGTGTGATGAGGCACAAGTAGACAAACTAGCTAGCTAGCTGGCTAAAAAAAATGGCCAGAGTAAGCTCTGGTCTCTAAAGTTCTACAAGGAACAAGGTGCGGCTACGAGAACATTCAATGAATCGTCCACTATGTCAACAACTTTCGATGTCCACACAATGCCACTCACAGGACAGATCCCTGGATTTAAGAGGGCAGACATTCAGGTGCTACCGACATTTGAGACCAAGTCTTCTGTGTCGCGCAGGTACAAAAATGTTGATGCGTGATCATGTTTAGTCTTCTCCTAAATCTTGATACAGTTGAAGTTAGAGGTTTACATACACCTTAGCTAAATACATTTTAAACTCAGTTTTTCACAATTCCTGACATTTAATCCTAGTAAAAAATTCCCTGTCTTAGGTCAGTTAGGATCACCACTTTATTTTAAGAATGTGAAATGTCAGAATAATAGTAGAGAATTATTTATTTCAGCTTTTATTTCTTTCATCACATTCCCAGTCAGTCAGAAGTTTACGCAAAGAGCCATTTCTCAAGCAAGAATTTTGCTAGGACTGTGTGGGAGTGGTCTGACTGGGGAGGGGGAAAACTGAAAACTAGCTGTTTTTGGCAGTAAGGTTTGGAACTCTTTATTTTTGGTCTAGTAACTAATTTACCACCTGGTGATGTCACCAGGCAGGCCAATTTCAGGTGGTCATTTTAATCAGCTCTAACATTAATAGGGCAATAATTTCCAAGTATTATTCCATCCTCGTGTGAAAATATATATAAAACAAAGGAAAATGCACATTTTTGACTCTCCTCAAACACCATGGATGTGTGTGCCACTGCCCCAACCAGCGGCAGCCCGACAATTAGGGCTTTAGGTGCGGCACCTCACATGTTTGGTAAAAAAAAAACACACAAAAAATGTCATATTTGTATTTACTAAAATATATATATATTATAATTAATGAATCATGTTTTAAATGCTCATAAAAGTGTGGTAAATGTGTACATTTTCCCGTTAAAAAAATATATTGTTCAAAACAAGCTGTTCAATTACTTACAACTCTGCCTCTCAGTGACCTCCATCAGCCATAGCTCTGCCTCCACGGGCGCATTTAGGCAGTGCGAACCTTGCTTGGATTGTTTTGCCAGCTATTTGCTATGAGGTGGAACTGCTAGCATACATCATAATAGCACAAAGTTAATGTACCATCCCGGGGTGCTCAAATGCGCCTTCAGTCAGAACTTCTGGCTATGCTCTAGTCTCCCTCCCAATATGTCTCTCGCGCCAGACTGCTTACTTCCGCACGTGAGAAAAGATGGCAGCATGTGCAGCAGTGGTCATTCGGTTTTTGACATGCAAAAGTGAAATAGGTGTATTTCTGCTGTTGTAAAGACTGATTTTATATATCTTCTCAAAGAAACTACCGGTAGTTTGAGAACTTGGCATCATATTTCTGTCATGCTGCTTTGTTGACAACTCCAACCACCTTGCACCCCGGGTATTCAGCCAATCAGCGGCCGCCATTGGCCCTAACCTCACCACCACAGACCATGCTATACAGATGTAGGATCTTAATTTAAACCACTTTGCTACAGCTGGAAATTAATAAAATAATATTATAATAATAATAAAATAAATGTGAATTATTATTTGGATTATAATTAATAACATTTTTTGTAGGGTTTGATACAGGGGTTTTTTGTAAGGAAAAATCAAGTCTGAAATTTCAAGTGGAAAATGACAAACTTCAGAAGCCTTTTTAGTCCCCAAATACACTAAACGTTTACATTTCTTGCTTTGCAGGAACGTTACCCTGCAACAGGGTGATTATATTAAGATCTATATATGTAGCTAAACCTAGGAGTCTTCTCCAAATGCCGAAACAGAGGAACACAAGAGGATCAAACAGTCCAATTAACATCTGTGAACAAAACAACAACATCGCTAACCTTTTTTCCCAAACCGAAAACAGCAATTTCACATCAGATCAATAATGCGCAATTTGTGTTTTACTGTCTAATTATTCTCTCCAGTGAACAGACATTAAACATAATCCATATTTGTTATTTATAGATTGAATTGATCCAATAGATACTGTACACTATCAGCTGTGGTGCTTAGAATCTTACTCTGTCACAGCAAGCTACCACTTCATGCCATGTGGGAAGGCACTGCCTCTCTACATTGTGGCATTTAACACAATCCAGCTTTCTCCATTGTAATTGGACCCTGGGCACCAACCATCAATGCGCTGTAAACGTACCGATGCTCTGTGTTGAGAAGAAACCGGCAGAGCAGAGACGGCCACAGAAATCCACCGGTGAAGATGCCCGGATACAAGTCTATGTTTGTCTTGTTTGTCTTTTTCAAACTCTGTTCATGAAACATGGATTTGGAATTGAATTCAAACGGCTCAAGAGATGATACTGTCCGACATCTCCGGGTGTTACTGAAAGATGTTTCTCACATGGGCCTGCCCGTCTGTGTATGGCCAGATAGCAAACCTCACGATTTTCATTAACTCAAATTCCTGGCCAAATGTAACATCGGTGACATTTTAAAGTGGAAACCTATCTCAAAATAAGTGTCTGAGTTCCTGTGCAATTGTGAAGAGGGTGTTTGGGTCGTTCTTGTCTTAACTAGTCACAGTGAGGGTCATCTTCTCTGAGCCATCTGATTTAAGTGGCTGACTTGGGGCAGGATCCTCTTCTCTACAGACGGATGTCTGCCACTTGAATTCCAGTGCTCTAAGTCGTGGGGAAGCCAGTTCACCTTACTCTCTGAGTCTTACCCCGGCTGTTTGACCTAAGCTAGGAGGGCCATCTCCGTCCCAGCTCTCCCCTGCCATATTGAATCATACAACATTCAATGAAACACTGGTACTCTGGGACATGCACGTTACCTTGGTCCCAGATAGCCAATCTATTGTGGATTATGTCTTGTACTGTAGGTAGGTAAGAGTCTTTAAAGCACAGACTCTTGGGATTTGATTCTAGAACATGCTGGTGTATGGAATCCACTTGGTTTACACCATCTTTGGTTTTTAAGTGTAAGAGTATCTCTTTCGTTAAACTCACATTCAGTATTTATACAGTTTGCTCTGCTCTCGTCAGCTATATCTGTATACTATCAACCTGGCAACACTGTTTACATTTTACACTGTGAACACTGAAGCAAGGTGACAACCTGATTCTGTATGTTAAGTCCTATTGATTCTCAAAGATGTCTACAGCATGCTCTGTGGTATATCTGTACTGTTTCTCCTGGCAACCATTCTCTGTCACTTGTTGTTGTATGAGATTGGGCCTGGGAGTGGAAACTCTTATGTGGATTTTAACCCACCGCCAACCCCTCAGGATGATTGCTAAATCTTGTCAGCAGAAGCAGCTGTGGTGTCGCTGATTGTGGGAGACCCGAGGATTTGTGCCGCATTCAAAACAAACCCGAACGAGCTCCGACTGGGGAAAATAGTTTTAAACGGTCATCCATCTCCAAGGTGGAAAATCAGGCATCATCCTAGAGCTACACCTTTCCGAACTGAAATCACTGACATCATGATTTGACCTCGTTTAAAAAAAAAAAGTTTTTGTCTTGAAGGGACCAATACTCTTTCTTTATCCCAAGCACGCACGCACACACACACAGGGTCAAAGGGCCACACCTCCATGGGAGGGAGATAGAAGGATAAAGAGCCAGCTCTCTCTTTCCTTCCAGCCTTCTTCCCCATTCTTCTCTCATTTTCTTTCTCCTGATGTCTCTGGGGAACATTGTCTTGTTCATGAGAAGTTCAGGTCAGGAAATATGTGCCTCTATGTCATAGACAACCTATGGATTTATTCGGTTTCTTTTTTTACCATTTTGATTGTTGCTTTCGTAGCCTCGAAGAGGTCAATAAAACAAGTGTTGTGTTATAGCTAGCTGATTGATCGTGCTTTGATGGCTGGACACATATATAGGAGACAACAATAAAAATCACATTGTGAGGAAAGTTATGAGGACCTGCAGCTAATAAGACATTTCCTCAATCTATGTGAACATGCTAACTGTGTGAGGTGTAAACCTTCTCAGTTAACTCGGCTCTTTGAGAGTAATTTATTATCGACCCCTGGAGGACTGAGCTCAGCAACAGCATGCTGCAAACCAAGTAGGGAGAAGGTTGTGTGTGTTTATGTGTGTGTGTGTGCGTGCCTGCCTGTTGGTGTGTGTGTGTTCTCCCAGGATAGATGTGTGTGCGTTTCCCCCTAACGTTGATTGTGGCATCGTAGCAACAAAAGGTGAGATCTATAGCTACCGTCTGCTGTGAAGACCCCTCATTGTTCTCCCAGCAAGACTGTCAGTCCTGCTTCAAGTACACACTATCACTGTTGTGTTCAGTCTGGTGAAGGGTTAGACACAAAGGCCCAAGGACTGACTGACTGAGTCATTATGAACACAGAGCCTCATAAATGTTTGGTATCAATTGTAGACCTAATTGATTGTTTTAGGCTATTTATCCCATCCATTAAGAGAACAGTGAGTAATGAGGCTTTTACAGTATTTGATTCATAAAGCATTGATTAGCATTGGTGCATAGCAATATGCCCCCAATCCCTATCATAATACCAGAGTATCCTAACTAAGTACTCTTGTTCGAGTTTCTGTTTGTTGTAGTTGAGAATAGAAAATTAGAAAGATGAATGACAGGAGAGACAGTAGGAAGAGGAACGAGAGGAGAGACAGTAGGAAGAGGAACGAGAGGAGAGACAGTAGGAAGAGGAACGAGAGGAGAGACAGTAGGAAGAGGAACGAGAGGAGAGGCAGTAGGAAGAGGAACGAGAGGAGAGACAGTAGAAAGGAATGAGAGGAGAAACAGTAGAAAGGAATGAGAGGAGAGACAGTAGGAAGAGGAACGAGAGGAGAGACAGTAGGAAGAGGAACGAGAGGAGAGACAGTAGGAAGACGAGGGAAACCAAACATTCCAGTGTTTGTGTAGGAGGCACCACCATAACTGCTGCAGTAAAATAACAATGACAACATGAAGGAAATGTTTAGTCATTTGAATTAGTGATGAGGTAAAACAGTAAAGTACACAATGATAATGTATGCAGAGGGGAGGGCAGAGGAAAACGTAGCTCTTATTTGAAGTAAGAAAATGTCTAAATGCATGATACCTGTTCACCCAAACAGATGAAAGCAGAGCTCAGAGAGGCCAAAGGGACTCTTAAATAACACACTGGCAGAAAGAGAGAAATAAAAAAAAATGTGAAATTGGACCAGGTAGGCAGGGCCTGAGTACGGAAGGGCTTCCCAAGAACCAACCGTCTGTCACGTGTGCTGCCTCTAGGTCACCAGGCTGCTCATTATGGCGCACACCTGTCACCATCGTTACGCGCACCTGCGCATCATCAGACTCACCTGGACTCCATCACTTCCCTGATTAGCTTCCCTATAAATGTCACTTCCTTTGGTTCCTTCCCCAGGTATTATTGTTTCTGTCTCAGTGTCTGTGTGCTGTTCGTGGTTCTTGTTTTGGATTATGGTCCGTCTTATTTTATTAAAACATTCACTCCCGGAACTTGCTTCCTGACTCTCAGCGCACATTGTTACACATTGTCAAAGGAATTGGACATAGACTTAAGATGTTTAAGTGTAATCTTTAGTTTGATAGTTATTCACTGCACTTCTGGGTTTTCTCTGGTGTTGTTGTGCCTCAGAATTACCTTTAATCTGGTAAAGACACTCAGTCTTCTCTGGCAGGGGTAGAAGCAAAGGTTTTCACACCGCCTTGTTCAGCGCTACCCCTTAGAGAACCAGGGAGACAATGATGTGTGTGTATAAGAGTCCTTGAGAATGCCCTTGTTTGTGCACGTTTGTGTGTGTGTGCCAGCTTGCATGTATATAGGAGTCCTTGAGAAGTCTGGACAGGAGAGATCCCTCAGCAGGAGGGGGATGGTGGATGACAGGGTCAGCCTGACCATGTCCACTGTTAGATGTACTACAATTATGATGATGAGCTTTTTGTTTCGGAGCTGTTTGAACAAAATAAATCCTGGAATTTCATCCTGTTAAGTTGAGATGGGACTTTTGGCCCAAATCATGAGGTCATAATTTGATCTGATTATAATAGACCAATGACTGTTCATCTGGGTAAGGGGGTGTGCTCTAGACCAACCAGAGCTGTGTATATATGTAAATATCTTCACATTTGTTTCCTAGAGCCCACACGATAAGACGGAGCATTTGAAGGGCCAAATGAGGCTCAGGGAAAGAAATGGTTAAAAATGGTTTATCATTAAATAAATTCACACTGTGATTTATTAGACATACAGTGATGCTTTCAAACAAAGACTGCATGGGGGGCTTTAATATGACTTTTTTGTAAGGCTTATGGTCTCAGTGAAAGGGTAGAGTGCAGTGTTTTCCATAAGTACATAGAGTAGCCTGACAAATAGAAAAAGTACCCAGCCATGCGCCCCCGGGCCGGGGTCCGGGGTGTTTGCCCCCCCTGTGTTCAAATTTGTCATAGGAGCGTTATTTTGGTGATCTCTGGTACACTATAATGCATTGATTCCATCTGAAATACACAATGAAATTATTTGAATACTTTATAGAGTTTACTTCCCAGATTGGAAAAATGAGTTGTGGTATTGTGTAGGAAGACATGACTTTACAATAGAAATGACTGAAAAACTATGAAGTTAGTGTATTGTTAGTTGTTTTGGATATTGTCTAGGCCTAGATGATCAGGACTATTTTCTAAGTAAGATAACATTCAACCTTTTTAGCATTTAAACTGTCTTGAGATATTAAGGTCTTATCTTCAGTTATTTTTTAATTTGACCTTTATTTAACTAGTTAAGAACAAATTCTTATTTTCAATGACGGCCTAGGAACAGTGGGGCAGGGGCAGAACAACAGATTTGTACCTTGTCAGCTTGGGGGTTTGAACTTGCAACCTTCGGATTACTCGTCCAACGTTCTAACCACTAGGCTACCCTGCCGCCCCGTTATGCTGCAATATATGAATTTCCACAATGTTAAAATTATGTATTTTATAAAAAAATTAAGTAAATAGCCCACATTATCTAAACAAATGAGGTTTTTTTTCAGGCTTTCAAAATCACACTTTTTAAAAGCTTCAATATTTAACATGTTGTCGACCCAACCACATTCACATAGAAATTAGAGTTATAGATGTGTCAGTCTCATTGAAAGCAAGTCTAAGAAGCAGTAGTAGATATGTTCTATGTGTGCTATTTCTATTCTTAAGTTTAGCTTTTATGTCTTTTACTTTTGGTTTTGTACATCAGCTTCAAACAGCTGAAAATATAACTTTGAAAAATACAGTTTAGATGGTACAATAAATCTCAACACAATGCCTACTTGTTTTGTCACATTAACTGAAATTAGACAAACTGTGGGGTGGCAGGTAGCCACATTGACTCCAATGCTTCCCACTGTTGTGTCAAGTTGGGTGGTGGACCATTCTTGATACACACATTAAACTGTCGAGTGTGAAAAACCCAGCAGCATTGCAGTTCTTGACACATACCAGTGCGCCTAGCACCTACTACCGTACCCCATTCAAAGCCACTTCAATATTTTATCTTGCCCATTCACCCTCTGAATGGCACACATACACACTCCATGTCTCAATTGTCTCAAGATTTAAAAATGGTTCTTTAACCTGTCTCCTCTACTTCATCTACACTGATTGAAGTGGATAGAACAGGTGACATCAATAAGGGATCATAGCTTTCACCTAGATTCACCTGGTCAGCATATGTCCTGGAAAGAGTGCTTATGGGTAATGTGAACGAGGCTTTACTCCCGCCCCGTTTGCAGGTACAAAAATAACATTGGATTTCCACTACTCGTTACCACTTACATTACATGGGATGTGTAATGGGATGTGCAAATTCACAAGCATCATTCTCTCCCTCCCTCCTCCATGTAAAGAGATTCAACTGCAAACAGAGATCTGAATATAATGGTGAGATGCTCATGTCGCCGCACTAACAAAATCTACATTTTGCAATGGCCATCTCGGTCTCCAGACTTCAAACCTATTGAAATCCTGTGGTTTGAATTGAAGAGGGCAGTCAATAAGCGCAGATGAAGGATATCTGAAATATCTGAAAGATCTGAAAGGATTCTGTTGGAGGAATGGTCTCAGATCCATCCCAATGTGTTCTCCAACTCATAAAACATTTTAGAAAAAGGCTCAGTGCAGTTATCCTCGCAGAGTGAAGTATTGAAAGGTATTGAAAACAGAGGTGTCAATAATTTTGAGCCCTAACTTTTTTGAGAAAAAACAAATATTATTAAACAAAATATCTTTCTCTAAGTACAAAATGACATAATTCTTAAATATACAGCAAATTTTTTATCAAGGGTGTCAATCATTTCAGACCCCACTGTATGTGGATTGCGGGATAACCTGTATGGGTTTTGAAGGTATGTTTCTCTGTGAAAGGGTTGAACCCATGTCATAATAGTATAGCAATGAGCTCATAGAGAGAGACAGTGAGAGGGTAGCACTTTTAATAACACCTACATTATTCAGTGTGGCTGAAGGTGTGAAAATAAACTCCATTCCAATAGTTCTTTCCCTTTTCTCTTTTTTTCTGATGAAGCATCCAATGAATGTGCCCACAGTTCTGTCAGTATGGCTTGGATGCTTTTGGCAAAGCAAAGGCAAGCTGAAAACTGCGCTTGCACCGTGCCACCATTTTAATTGTGAAAGTAATAACTGGACATGAGATCCAATATTTTCTTTCACTGCCGAAGGGGGACTTGATGGCGGCTGTGAAATGTGTGGTATTGAGTTATTTAGTTATTCATCAGGTCCACATTAGCTCTTTGAACAATGTGTTCTCATCTAGACTGCTTCCTTGCCATTGATGGTTCTTTGTACCCTCTTGATTGATTGTGTAACACCACCACAGAAACACACTGGGAACATTACACTGCCTCTGGCTGCCTCTGGCTACTGAGACTGACTCTTCCTCAATCAGAAAACTTAATTTGTCAATTTTCAAATACAGTTATCATTATTTAACAGGGACAATCTTTTTATGAGGACTTAGTTTCAAATGTTGACCTGTAGAGAGAGGAAACTGAGTGTTAGTTCATGTACAACTCTGACAATGTCGCCAACATTTATAAGTGTTTGTGTGTTCTCTGTACTATCTGAATGACTAGTTGTTGGCCTGGTGCATGTGGGTAGTATTTGAATCATTGGGAGAACTGGTGAAAGGGTCCAGATGGGCTGTGAAGGAAGAAAGGTGAATTGTGTTATTCCCACTGTGGCAGTTTTATTGTGCCAGGCTAACTGGGCCAAGTCTCTGTGGGCCACACTTGTTTGTGCCAACACCCTCCTGGAGATGGGAAACCCCCCCACCTTCCACCTGTTCAGACCAAGCTAAGAGACACAGAGAGCTGAGGATACCGAGGAATTAGGAGCCAGAGAATGAGGAAGGCAGAGAAGAGGAAAGTGATACATTTTCATAAAATGCTTATGAACCATTCTCAGCGTTAAAAAGGATAAGGCTGCAGGTTACTCCAAAGCACAGTCGCATCACCAAGTAGAGGGGGGAGTGGAGGATTGAGAAAGAAAGAAGATGGCGTTCAGAAAGGGGGAAAGAGAGATGACACAGAGAGATGACACAAACACATACAGTGGGGCAAAAAAGTATTTAGTCAGCCACCAATTGTGCAAGTTCTCCCACTTAAAAAGATGAGAGAGGCCAGTAATTTTCATCATAGGTACACTTCAACTATGACAGACAAAATTAGAAAAAAAATCCAGAAAATCACATTGTAGGATTTTAATGAATTTATTTCCGAAGGCACTATATGTAAAATCTGATTTCATGGCGTCCAAATCTTTAAATATTTCTGTTCACAAGAAATTTGAGCTCCTGGTTGTAGATCTGTCCATAAACCAGAATACACATTTATTTGATGTTGAGATTTACCACTCCCCTGCAGTCATGGCAGATGCTATTGGTGCTATATCCGAGTGTTTAACACCTTTTTGTCCTCAGAGTTGGTCATTTTAGGGGATCTGACTCAATTGATCTCAAAACCTACACGGCTAAATGTAAAGAACTCTGTTCACTCCTTATTGATTGATTTAATTCTCACTAAAAACCCCCATAAGTATTTGTCTAGTATTTGCATATGATCTCAGTGATCATTGTCCAATTGTATGTATTAGAGATACGAAACAGCAAAATACTAATCCTTGTTTAATTATGTAGAGACATTTAAAAATCTCCTGTATTCCTGACCCTGAGTTGGCTCACGAACATTTGTCCACCATATTTATACCTCTGGCAGATAAACACACCCCTTTTAAACAATTCAGAGTCAAATATAGATCAGAAACCAAGGGTTAGATCTATCTCATTCAGATGAAAAATCAGATCTGGGCAAAGAAAGGAAAACTGGCCCTGTAGTGGATTGGAAATCTTTCAGACAATTGAGAAACATATGTGCTATCTCGATTAAGAAAGCTAAATTAAGTCATTTTTAAGCTCTATCTCTGACTCTGCTGGTGATCCTTCTAAATTTAGGAAAACAGTAAATACACTGAAATGTCCAAATTCCTCTTCTTCCCTGCCTAAGCAAGTTATGTCTGACTCTGGCATCATAACTGAGAAGAATAGAATAAGGGATGCTTTTGGTCATCATTTCATCTCAGCATGCTTTTTATTTGAGAGTGGTTTAATTGACCCTGGTCAGTCAATCAATTGACTGCTCTTCCCTCTTCCAGTCTCTAGCTGACTCGGCGGTTAACCCGTGAACTTCTAGTGAATCTTTTTCATTTAAACAATTTACTATCTGTGATGTGTTAGATGCCTTGCTTAAGGTTGATGTAAGACAAATTTGCTGGGGCTGATATGCTTGATCCATTTTTTAACCCATATTTTTAACCTGACGATTATATCTGCTACTATCCCCAAGGTTTGGAAGGCGGCCCATGTACTCTCCCTTCACATAGATGGTGACCCTTGTGACCAAAAGTTTATTTCTAAACTTTCCTTTCTAGCTAAAATATTACAATTCTTGATTAATTCTCAGCTACGATCTTTCTTATCTTTGAAATGTGTTCTAAATGTACATCAGTTGGGTTTTAGACCAGGTCCTAGCACCATCTCTGCTGCATCCCTAGTTATAAATGATGTGGTTAACTGTATGGATAAAAGGCAACATTGTGACGCCCGCTTTATTGACCAAAGGCTTTCGATACTGTTGATCACTCACTGCTAACTCAGAGGCTTTACTCAGTTGGCCTAGACCAGGCTGCATGTAACTGGTTTAAAAATGACTTGACAGATGTAACTCAATGTGTATCTACTGATGGTGTTAGATCAGGTTTCCTGGATATTCCGAAAGGTTTCTCGTAAGGGTCGATTCTGGGTCCTAGACTTTTTACCATTTACATTAACAATATTGACTTGCCTGTAAAAAACTGAAACCTGCACTTGTATGCCGATGATACTCTTGTGTATGCTATTGCCCCCACTGTTTACCAGGCTCTATCTGAACTATAGTCTGCCTTCATTGCATTAGAGAAAAACTTTATTGACCTGAAAGTAGTATTGAATGTAGGTTAAACTAAGTATATTTTGTTCTCTAGAGTGCATAAAAATATCTCTGATGTAAGCATAATGTACTTTGAATGTTGACTGTATTAGGGCTCCTGAGTGGCGCAGCGGTCTAGCACTAAAGGCGTCACTACAGACCCTGGTTTAATTGGGAGTCTCATAGGGTGGTGCCCAGCATAGTCCGGGATAGGGTTTGGACGGGGTAGGCCGTCGTTGTAAATAAGAATGTGTTCTTAACTCACTTGCCTAGTTAAATAAAGGATACATTTTATTTTTGAATAATAATAATAATATTGATCGTGTCCCTGCTTTCAAATATCTGGGAGTCTGGGTAGATGAAAAGCTGTCTTTTAAATAGCGTATTGATGAGTTAATAAATACGCTGAGAATAAAAATGGGCTTCTATAGAAATAGGTCCTGCCTCTGGCTAAATAGTTGAAAGCAGATTATTCAGTCAACATTCCTATCGGTCCTAGACTATGGCGACATCATCTATATGAACGCAGCTGCCACTTCATTAAAGTCGTTGGATGCAGTTTATCATAGCACTTTATAACGGGCAACAGTTTTAGTACTCACCACTGCATTCTCGACCAGAAAGTTGGTTGGCCCTTTTTTGATGTCACATAGGTTGGTACATTGCTATGTTTTCATTTATAAAGACCTTTTTTACAAAAATGCCAACTGTACCTAACATCATTAATAACCTTTAGGCATACGAGTTACCACACCCGGTCTCAGGGATGATTAACTCTGGAAACTCCTTTGGTCTCTACTGAGTTAGGTAAATCAGCTTTCAGTTTTCCTGCTCCTTATTTGTGGAACAATCTTCAAAATGTTCTTTAATTGGATGTTCTGGTGCCTCTAGGGCTATTCATACAGCTGATTGAGGACCTTATTAATGAGAATGTGTTTGTTTTGTATTACCATATTTTTCTTTCTACTTGCATTTTTGCATTTATATTGATGTGTGTATTTTCTGTAATTTATGTAATTCAGGGCTCATCTGTAAAATACATCTTGGTCTCAGTATGACTCCCTGATAAAATAAAGTTGAAATAAATACTACAAGCCTATTCAATCCTGCTTGCCGGTGGTTTGAGTTTTTCAGGGAAAAACAATCTTAATGGACATTGAAATTATCAAAACAGTGTAGAAATGATAATGGATTTACATTTATATTCTCTTCACTCTTTCCAGCTTGCTAACAGTCATCAAAACGAAAGCTAGACCGTCAGGGAGCATTGATAATTCCAAAAGCGATTGATTAAGGACTATTTTTTGCACATTTTTACAATGAGGAAATATATACTGAACAAAAATATAAACGCAACATGTAAAGTGTTGGTCCCATGTTTCATGAGCTGAAATAAAAGATCCCAGACATTTTCCATATGCACAAAAAGCTTATTGTTTACATCCCTGTTAGTAAGCATTTCTCCTTTGCCAAAATAATCCATCCACCTGACAGGTGTGGCATATCAAGATATCAAGATTAAACAGCATCATCATTACACAGGTGCACCTTGTGCTGGGGACAATAAAAGGCACTCTAAAATATGCAGTTTTGTCACACAACACAATGCCACAGATGTCTCAAGTTTTCAGGGAGCGTGCGATTGGCATGCTGACTGCAGGAATGTCCACCAGAGCTGTTGCCAGAGAATTTCATGTTAATTTCTCTACCATAAGCCGCCTCCAATGTTGTTTTAGAGAATTTGGCAGTATGTCCAGCTTTCCTCATTACCGCAGACCACGTGTAACCAAGCACATCTGGCTTCTTCATCAGTGGGTCATCTTAGACCAGCCACCAGAACAGCTCATGAAACTGAGGAGTATTTCTGTCTGTAATAAAGCCCTTTTGTGGGGAAAAGCTCCTTCTGATTGGCTGGGCCTGGCTCCCCATTGGGTGGGCCTATGCCCTCCCAGGCCCACCCATGACTGTGCCCCTGCCCAGTCGTGAAATATAGATTTGGGCCTAATATTTATTTAAATTGACTGATTTCGTTATATGAACTCAGTAAAGTGATTGAAATTGTTGCATGTTTACATTCATATTTCTGGTCAGTATATAATACATTTCATTATATACGGTGAAGAACGAATGCAGCCCGCGGAGCAAAATGAGTTTGACACTCTGGTCTATAGGATATGGGGAAACAGGGTCTGGATGTTCTGTAAAGCAATGCTTTATTATGGACAGACTTCTCCCCATCTTAGCTACTGTTGTATCAATATGTTTTCAACATTACAGTTTACAATCCAGGGTTACTCTTAGTCACCTCAACTTGCTCAATTCCCACATTATTCATTATCAGATTTAGTTGAGGTTTAGTGTTTAGTGAATGATTTGTCCCAAATACAATGCTTTTAGTTTTGTATATATTTAATACTAACATATTCCTTGCAACCCATTCTGAAACTAACTGTAGCTCTTTGTTAAGTGTTGCAGTCATTTCAGTCACTGTAGTAGCTGACGTGTATAGTGTTGAGTCATCCGCATACATAAACACACTGGCTTTACTCAAAGCCAGTGGCATGTCGTTAGTAAAGATTGAAAAAAGTAGTATATTTGGGTTTGAAAGGAGAAATCTGAAGCGGGACATTCGTAGAAATCTGTGTCTTTTCCTATGAGGTGACGTGCAAATTCCTTTCAGGCTACGTTTATTTTCAGGGCTGGGTTTTATTTGAATGTTACCACCCACCAGTATAGCATTGTTTTTTAATCAGAAACACCTGCAAAGTTCTTCTTCGCGAGACGCAACTGAGCTGAGTCAAACATCGATGTCCACTTGGGCGACTGAGCCACGGAGCAAATTAAAATAGGGTGTTGCAAACATGTTTTTGAAAGCTCCACTTTTTTTTAAGAGAAAATGATCATAATCCGTTGGATAATTCATTTATTTTTCAGCTAGTCTTCATAAAAAATATCTGACCATTTTATAAATGGTATAATAATTGCCTCAAGATGAGAGGTTTTGACCACTAAAGTTTTGCTTCACTACACGCTCCACTGCTTGGTCGGTGCAGCTATAAACCACAAGTGTCTATCCTATAATGAAAAGGCACCTGTAGAAGAAAATTCAAGGAATTTGTTTATCTATTTTGTTGTGCTGTTACACTTGTATTGGTGCTTCGTGTCCGATGTGCAGTGTTGTTACATATAATTTGCGGCGTGCATCATGAGCAAAGTCATTGAAACCAATCATTTCACTTCCGCTGTGCACAGGATTTTGCTCTACTGCAGCCGAATAGCCTGCCAGCCTACTGAAAGGTTGCACCATGTCCATTACAGTGTAGAAAAATGCATCTCTAGTGCAAACTATTCAATTGTTATCCATATTACCGTAGCGTCATCTAACTCTTTCTATTTCTATGGCAGATTCGCGGCCGCAATTTATGGATGATGCCCAAGCTTTGGCGATAACAATAACAATAGATGGCGATGTCAAAGACACTGGTTTCCCCTATCTATCTGTGGCTAAATCTTCTCTAAATGCTTTTGACAAATCCAGCTCCAGAACCAGCCATAGCCTAGCCAGCTGGCTAATGTTTTGAAAACAGTGTAGTAAAAAAAACAGCAACAACATAACATTAGCTAGCTAGATAAGGTTAGCAAGATCAGGTTAGCTGTCAGCGCTCTATTTGTTGTTTCTCCACTCAATCTGAAAATCACCACTACCTAATTCTTCCGAGGTGGAACCTAAATGAGCATTTCTGCTCTAGGATAGGAATTACGTCTAAGTAGGGGCAGCGTTGCCCTCTGGAGGGGCCCTTTAGTCCCTGCAGCATCTTGACCTTCCACATAAACACATAACAGCTGACTGGGGATGGAGTAACTGTGATGTTCACTATTTACCACTAGGGTCTATGGGCTATTTTTATACCACCACCTACCTACCTTTTCTCTCGCTCTCCCCTTCTCCTTCCTCCACGGGTAATTTCTATTCATCCGCTTTCATTTACTGCCACTTCACATCAGTTAAAGCCAGCTCTCCTTTCTGTCTTGGCAACCTCCCTCTCCCATCCTCCCTGCCTTTCCCACCTCCCTCCTTCCCTCCCGTCACCCCCCTCCTTCCCTCCCTCTGTATTTCTTTTAATCATGGCTGTCTTTGTGCCAAAGAGAGGGGAGATAAATAACAGCTAATATACTCTGTCCAGATCAGACCATCACAGCACAGCACAGCACAGTGTTTCTATAAAATAAACACCTTTGAAAGACAGAGAGAGGCACAGAAAACATCTGTCATTCAGCCTGATGGGACTCTGGTGGCAGAGAGGAATAGAATGTCTACTGTAGAACCTAGTGTAGAATAGAACAACCCTGGCTTTGAAACACTCATTCACTGTTTTATGAGACATTTAATGGCTGTTATATTACACACTGCAGTGTTGTGGGGCTTGATGCCTCTGCCAAAGCCGCTTTAAACATCTTGCTGTGTTCAGGATGTGTTGTAAAGTCAGTTGGTACTGAAACGGAATGTTATTGTTTCCTTGAATGAGGTGGTTTGCTATGCTTTTTGAATGGAATGAGGCCTGCGGCAACAGAGTTGCATAGATAGAACTGAAAAAAGAATCCGAATCTAAATCTGAATCGGAATCACCTTGATTCGCCAAGAACATTTACAGTGCATTCGGAAAGTATTCAGACCCATTCACTTTTTACACATTTTGTTACGTTACAGCGTTATTCTAAAATGGATTCAAAAATGTATATTATTGTCAATCTCCACACAATACCCGTTAATGACAAAGCTAAAACAGGTTTTTAGAAATGTTAGCAAAAAAAACAGAAATCTATAGATGATTAATGGAAACAGAATGCACCTGAGCTAAATTTCGAGTCTCATAGCAAAGGGTCTGAATACTTATGTAAATAATGTTATTTAAATAATGTTATTTACATAAGTATTCAGACCCTTTGCTATGAGACTCAAAATTTAGCTCAGGTGCATCCTGTTTCCATTAATCATCCTTGAGATGTTTCTGCAACTTGATTGGAGTCCACCTGTGATAAATTCAATTGATTGGACATGATTTGGAAAGGCACACACCTGTCTATATAAGGCCCCACAGTTGACAGTGCATGTCAGAGAAAAAACCAAGCCATGAGGTCGAATGAATTGTCCATAGAGCTCTGAGACAGGATTGTGTCAAGGCACAGATCTGGGAAATGGTACCAAAATATTTCTGCTGCATTGAAGGTCCCCAAGAACACATTGACCTCCATCATTCTTAAATGGAAAAAGTTTGGAACCACCAAGACTCTTCCTCGAGCTGGCTGCCTGGCCAAACTGAGTAATCGGGGGAGAAGGGCCTTGGCCAGGGAGGTGACCAAGAACCCGATGGTCACTCTGACAGAGCTCCAGAGATCCTCAGTGGAGATGGAAGTACGTTCCAGAAGGACAACCATCTCTGCAGCACTCTACCAATCAGGCCTTTATGGTAGAGTGGCCAGGCAGAAGCCACTCCTCAGTAAAAGGCAAACGATAGCCTGCTTGGAGTTTGCCAAAATACACCTAAAGGACTCTCAGACCATGATAAACAAGATTCTCTGGTCTGATGAAACCAACATTAAACTCTTTGGCCTGAATGCCAAGCGTCACATCTGAAGGAAACCTGGCACCATCCCTACAGGGAAGCATGGTGGTTGCAGCATCATGCTATGGGGATGGTTTTCAGCGGCAGGGACTGGGAGACTAGTCAGGATCGGCCCAGTACATCACTGGTGCCAAGCTTCCTGTAATCCAGGACCTATATAATAGGCAGTGTCAGAGGAAAGCCCATAAAATTGTCAGAGACTCCAGTCACCCAAGTCATCGACTGTTTTCTCTGCTACTGCACGGCAAGCAGTACCGGAGCGCCAAGTCTAGGACCACAAGGCTTGCAGAACAATTAATAAAATGGCCTCCGGACTATTACATTGACCCTCCCTCCATTTGTTTTGTATACTGCTGCTACTCGCTGTTTATTATCTATTCACTTCACCCCATCCTACATGTACAAATTACCACAACTAACCTGTAACCGGTACACTAACCGGTACACTGACTCGGTACCGGTTGCCCCTGTATATAGCCTCATTATTGTTATGTTATTGTGTTACTTTTAATTATTTTTTTTACTTTAGTTTATTTGGTAAATATTTTCTTAACTCTTCTTGAACTATACTGTTGGTTAAGGGCTTGTAAGTAAGCATTTCACGGTAAGGTCTACACTTAAGGTCTACACCTTGTATTAGGTGCATGTGACAAATAAAGTTTTATTTTTGATCAAGGGAAAAATGAACGGAGCAAAGTACAGAGAGATCCTTGATAGAAACCTGCTCCAGAGTGCTCAGGACCTCAGACTGGGGTGAAGGTTCACTTTCCAACAGGACAAAGACCTTAAGCACACAGGCAAGACAATGCAGGAGTGGCTTCGGGACAAGTCTCTTAATGTCCTTGAGTGGCCCAGCCAGTGCCCGGACTTTAACCCGATCAAACCTCTCTGGAGAGACCTGAAAATAGCTTTGCAGCAACGCTCCCGATCCAACCTGACAGAGCTTGAGAGGATCTGCAGAGAAGAATGGGAGAAACTCCCCAAATACAGTTGTGCCAAGCTTGTAGCGTCATACCCAAGAAGACTCGAGGCTGTAATCACTGCCAAAGGGGCTTTAACAAAGTACTGAGTGAAAGGTCTGAATAATAATGTCAATTTTATATTTTCATGATGAGGTATTGTGTGTAGATTGATTAGGGAAAAAATATTTAATCCATTTTAGAATAAGACTGTAATGAAACAAAATGTGGAATAAGTCAATTTGTCTGAATACTTTCCGAATGCACTGTGTTGACAGCAATTGACAAAACACAGCGAGCACATAGAGTACCAGTCAAAAGTAGTCAAAAGCACATACAGTACCAGTCAAAAGTTTGGACACAACTACTCATTGAAGGGTTTTTCTTTATTTTGATTACTTTCTACATTGTAGAATAATAGAGAAGACATCACAACAATGAAATAACACATATGTATTCATGTAGTAACCATAAAAGTGTGAAACAAATCAAATTTAGATTCTTCAAATTAGCCACCTCTTGCCTTGATGACAGCTTTGCACACTCTTGGCATTATCTCAACCAGCTTCATGAAGTAGTCACCTGGGATGCATTTCAATTAACAGGTGTGCCTTGATAAAAGTAATTTTGTGGAATTTCTTCCCGTCTTGCGTTTGAGAATCAGTTGTGTTGTGACCAGGGAGGGTGGTATACAAAAGATAGCCCTATTGGTAAAAGACAAAGTCCATATTATGACAAGAACAGCTCAAATAAGTAAAGAGAAATGACAATCCATCATTCATTTAAGACATGAAGGTCAGTCAATACAGAACATTTCAAGAACTTTTAAAGTTTCTTCAAGTGCAGTCGCAAAAACCTTCAAGAGCTATGATGAAACTTGCTCTCATGATGACCGCCACAGGAAAGAAAGACCCAGAGTTACCTCTGCTGCAGAGGATAAGTTCATTAGAGTTAACTGTACCTCAGATTCCAGCCCCA